>NC_042615.1:370060640-370380701 GCF_901001135.1 Rhinatrema bivittatum
CGTGGTGCCTGGTAGCGACCCCTGTAAGGAACGAAACGCTGGGAACTCCTGCCCCTGGAGGGCCTTGGAAAGGCTCGCTGGCCCCTTCTGAACCGATCTTCCGGCAATCTGTGCACTGGAGAGGCACCCCATGCACTGGCCAGTTTATCAAGGTCGCTGCCAAATAGAAAAGAGCCCTTAAAGGGCAATCTGGTGAGGCGTGACTTAGAAGGCGCATCAGCTGACCATCTCCGGATCCAGAGCTGCCTCCTGGCAGCTATGGAGGATGAAATCCCTTTAGCTGTTGTCCGAACCAGGTCAGATGCCGCATCTGTAAGGAACGAAAGAGCGGATTCCATGTCCGCCGCTGGAGCATTGTTTCTAACCTGTGACAAACAGGCACGTGTCACCACCGTGCAGCAGGTGGCGATCCGCAAAGATAAAGCTGCCACCTCAAAGGCCTGTCTCAGAATGGCATCCAGTCGCCGGTCATGAGGCTCCCTGAGGGCCGTCCCCCCTTCAACTGGAATGGTAGTGCGCTTGACCACAGTGCTAATCAAGGCGTCCACCTGAGGGCACGCCAGCAGGTCCTAGATAGCCGGTGCCAATGGGTACATGCTCTTCAGAGCCCAACCCCCTTTGAAGGCAGCCGCTGGTGCTGCCCATTCTAAATCGATCAGTTGTTGCGCCGCTTGTAAGAATGGAAAATGGCGGGCTGTAGGGCGAAGACCTTCCAGCAGGGGGTTCTGCGCAGAGGGTACCGAAGCGCTGGGACCTGTAATATCCAATTCCGCCAGGCACTGAGATACCAGGTCAGAGAGATCCTCTTTAGGGAAGAACCGCCTCATGGTTCTATATGGCTCAGTCCCCGGAGGAAGGTCCCCCTTGTCCGGGAGTTTGGACTCGTCCGGTGAGACCTCCTGGTCTGACTGATCTGGACTGTCCATTGGTGGGAAGTCCTGCTCGCGATAAAGTCGTGAGGGTCCAGGAACTGGATCCGCAGGAGCCGCCACCGCAACAGCAGTCACAGCAGCCGCCGCAGGCGCAGCCACCACAGGAACCACAGGAACAGCAGGAACCGCAGGGCCTGGACGGGAAGCCGTTTGCATCTGTACGAAGGCATGAATCCCCTTAAAGAGATCCACCCAGGAAATGGAAGCAGCCTCTAATCGCCGGGGTACAAGCTCCCCTGGGATTCCTGATTGGTCGAGCCTGCCCCCTAACTCCGGGGTAGCCCCTGGGGAACTGTCCACAAATTGTGGCTGAGACCGGTCCTGGCCTGAGGGCCGCACGGCCTCCTCACATTGGGCTCATAGAGAGTCTGGCCCATCACTGCGCGTGGCCCTAAGCTGGCATGCAGAGCAGAGGCCAAGGGCTGCAATGCCTGAAGCAGTCGGCGCCGTCGCTGAAGACTCTGCAGTGTTCTGATCCATTGAACAATATGCGCTGAATGCGACAGGCGCTCAATAAAAGGATGTGGCAGCAACCGGCGCTTAATACAACAGGCGCTCAATAATAATATGCGGCAGCCAGAGGCACTTAATACAACAGGCGCTCAATAATAATATGCGGCAGCAATAGGGGCTTAATACAACAGGCGCTCAATAATAATATGCGGCAGCAATAGGCGCTTAATAAAACAGGCGCTCAATAATAATATGCGGCAGCAATAGGCGCTTAATACAACAGGCGCTCAATAAAAGGATGTGGCAGCAACCGGCGCTTAATACAACAGGCGCTCAATAATAATATGCGGCAGCCAGAGGCGCTTAATACAACAGGCGCTCAATAATAATATGCGGCAGCAATAGGCGCTTAATAAAACAGGCGCTCAATAATAATATGCGGCAGCAATAGGCGCATAATACAACAGGCGCTCAATAATAACATGCGGCAGCATTAGGCGCTTAACACAATAGGCGCTCAATAATAATATGCGGCAGCAATAGGCGCTTAATACAGCAGGCGCACAGCAACAATATGCGGCAGCAATAGGTGCTTAATACAACCGGCGCTCAACGTGTGCACAGCAATAGGCGGCCAAGAAACCAGCTCAATGGCATACAATAGGCACTCAGCAATATGCAGGTAGCAATATACACTCAATGGCCTTCAATAGGCTTTCAGCAATAAGCGGTTAGTCATATATGCTCAATTTGCATTCAATAGGCTTTCAGCAAGAAGCAGTCAGCAATATACGCTCAATTTGCATTCAATAGGCTTTCAGGAAGAAGCGATCAGCAATATACGCTCAATTTACATTCAATAGGCTTTCAGCAATAAGCGGTCAGCAATATACGCACAATTGGCATTCAATAGGCTTTCAGCAATAAGCGGTCAGCAATATACGCTCAATTTGCAGTCAATAGGCTTTCAGCAATAAGCGATCAGCAATATACGCTCAATTGGCATTCAATAAGCTTTCAGTAATAAGCGGTCAGCAATTCACCGAAACAAAGCCATATACGCCCAAGGAGGAAGAAAGCCGCGCCTATTACGGGCGCAGAGTACCTGAGCAAGGCCCCACAATGGCGTCCTCCACGGCGTGCCACGCCGCCGATCCTCTGCGCTTCGGAGACCCGTAGGAAGAGATGTACTCCTTACCACTTCGGCGCTTCCCGGCTGGAACACAGGCGGTCTCCGGCTGCGGGGGAAGGGACCACCTCACCGCCGCAATTGAGGATATGCACCCACTACCTCGTCCATGCTGGGACCGAGGGCCTCGTATGCCTCACCCGAACTCGCCCGGGGGCTGTGTCACTGCCGCGCTTCGGCAGGACCGAGGACTTCCACCGCCGGGGGAGCACGGCAATCACCCCGGGAGCTCAACTGGGGGAGGAACCCTTAGGTATCTATCGCAGGAGCGCGGGGCTCTAAAGTCGAATAGACAGGAAACACAAAGTAGAATCTAGAATGATAAGAAAAGAGAAAAATTAAAATAGTCTTGGAAAGCACGCTCAACTAGCGTGCAGGCACTCCAAACTGCTTTGGAGACGGAAATTACTGAATAGCTACACTTCCTGTGGGGATATATACACCCCCGTGCTGACGTCAGATCCGCCTCCAACTGCTAGCACGCGGATACCATCCCATTTGTTCTGAGTCCATCTGGCTACACGCCAGGAAAGGTAGAATTATAGGCAGTACTTGCCTTCTAAGGAGGGGATGGGTATTTGATGGAAGGTTATTTAAGGTTCTGTTTTAGGCATCTTGAGGGGAGAGAGTTGGAGTCTGAGAGATAATTGTTAAAATTTTGAAGAAGCTGAAAAATTCCTAAGCCATCCAGTAGGAGGACCCTGAAGTCAAAGGGATACTGTCCTTGCTGGAGAAGCTCCATGAAAAAAGATGACTCATGCTACCTAGGAGACCTTGGGGTTATGTGGGATTTTTGTTTGATTTCTTCCTCAAAGAAAGGTATTTGAAGAAACATGTTTCTACTGATTTGCTTGTTTGAGTATTGGACTGTATCCTGTGATTCAACTGAAGATTTCTCTTTATGAAGAATTGTGTACCTTGAACTTTTAAGGCAAACAGAAGCAAGACAGACCAATCGCCTTGGCTTGAAGATATTTATTGGCACATATATTTAAACAGAGCCCAACTCTGGCTGAGTTTCACACAGTGGCTGCATCAGGGGTTTTTTTTTTTTGTTTTTTTTTAAGAAAATGTTGTTCTTGTTTTTTTTAAATCGGTATGAATCAATTTTGCTAGATGCAATTTCTGAATTTTTTTTATCACTAGATAGGTTTCCGACAAGATTCAACTTCAAATATTGTGCTTTTTTCAACTCTGCCATTCAAAAGCTGTTAGATGAAAAACTAATTATTTTAACATTTCATTGTTTTATCGATGCATTTTGCACAGCAGAAAGAATCTCCACAATAGCTTATTTCTGTGGATTGCTTTGTGGGACAATCCCTTCTTTGGATTATGTTCTTGGACTTTTAATACATTTTCTTTATTTGGGACCAACCATTGGACTCTGTGATAGTATAGTAAGTCTTCCCTTAGGCCTCCCAGAGACTTTTCTGGTTTCCGCTGGTCATTCTTGGTGGCAAGATACTGACCCGCAGCTGCAGTAGTCACTCACCAACTCTGCAGCCTCCAAAGGTGACCCCGAGAAAAGGGGTGGGATTACATATTGTTAGTTTGGATGCATCAGAACAGACTCATGGATTAAGGGGGTGTTCCACTGCAATTTCAAGGCCAAATGAGCCAACAGGACAGGGTAAACCTGCTGCCAGCAGGCAAGATGTATTTATTTATTTAGTTTATATTCCAATTTTTGGGCACTTCAAAGTGGATACATTCAGGTACTGTAAGGTAGGCTGGTGGTACAAAAAATCTGCAGTGGATATTGACAAAAGCTTCCTTCATGAACTGGTATCATTCTCATACTATAAATACCATCATTCTGGCTATGTGGTAAACTTTAATCATTTACAAGTCACTGTACATCCACCTTTTCATTAAGATTTTGTAACTTGTATCCTTTAAACTAACAGATGACTAGTTCCTTTTCTATTTTATTTTAATTATGCAAATAAAAACATTTCATTTTTAGTTTACTTATCTTCTTCCTTGCGTTTGATGTCCATCATGCTGATTTGTAATGCTGTGAAATACAAAAACTTTACACATCAGCATGGAGGACATCAAACACAAGAAAGAAGATAAGTAAAATGTTTTTGTTAAAGCTTTTTATTTGCATAATTAAACGGAAATAAAAAGGAAATAGTTATCTGCTGGTTTAAAGGATACAAGTTACAAAATCTTAATGAAAAGGTTGATGAGGAGGGTCTAGTAAATGATTAAAGTTTACCACATAGCCAGAAGGATGGCATTTATTGTATTAATATGATACCAGTTCCTGAAAGAAGTTTTTGTCAGTATCCACTTCAGATTACAATAGGAGAATGATCAACATTTTATACAAGTTCTTTTGAGTTGATGGTTATGGTTTTAGAACTCTGTTGTTTGCTTCCCAAGGTGCACTAACTATTAGATACAAAAAGTCTGCCTGCATCTTTCCTGAATGTAAGTTCCTGCACATTTGCTCATCCTGCATAGCCAATCACCCCACATTCAAGTGCAAAAAATAACCACTTGCAGGTCAAGGTGAATATTTCCTAGTGCTAGAATGGATCATAAGTTATAACATTGTGTCTAGTGGGTGAGGATTTTTTATGCCCAGTGACCAATTGCTTTTTCTGAGATTTGAACTTGTGGTGATCCTCAATTTCTTAGTCAAACAGATGGTTCTCCATTGATGAGCTATCTGTTCACCACCATCATAAAGAAGGTTCTTGGGAATATTCTGCTGTGACCCAGCTCTTTATGGGCCTGTTTTTTCCAAATGAAGACAGCATTATTGGCAACTTGATGAAATAATTCGGAGAATAGAATGCTAGTGCTTGATTGTTTTGCTTCCTACACGAGTTTAGGTAAAAAGATGTGGAAAAAAAGAATCTTCAAAGACAGTAGACAAATTGCTAAGAACCTTAGGCCTGGATTCTCTAAGGTCTGTGACCTTAGAGAATCCTGCGGTAACGGGGGGCGGTCCTGCGATAGCTGGCAGCGATCGCACCTCCGCGGTGCGATCGCTGCCGGCTTTCGCACCAAATAACTACACCACAAAAGATAGCTTTACAGAATGACCCCCTTCGTGTCCTGAGACTCAGACATATGCTTGTCAGCCAAAATCTTTTTGGATGGTGCGGCATTTTGCATCATAGATATTCAGTCTTACAACTCTAAAAGACAACTTGCTGTGGGTGATGGATTCCTGTAATTGAAAGTTCAAATTATAATTCAGTAAAAATGATTTATAATTGCATTGTTTGTATTTACCATAGATATAATAAAATATTAGTGTGTTGCTAAGTTATTTTGTTTGACTTTGTGATCAATCTTTTTGTAATTTAATAATTTCTTGGTTACCCCTAGCAAGTATCAGTGACTGTTCATTTTTTTTTTATATCTTTCCCCTATTTAATATCTCGCCACATATGCACACCTAGTCTTGTCACTACAGTAGCAGCTTTGAGCCAGGAGCCATGTACCTAAAATCCACTGGGCCACTAGGTATCACCCTTACATAATAACTACAAATCTCTCTTCCCAGGGGGCTGTGAACACTGCCTCCCCAGCCCTAACCAACCTAGAAAGCAGAAGATCCAATTCTGGGATCAAACTGGGGATCTTCTGCATAATACTATACAGCACTGCCACTGAGCCATCTGGCTAACCTGTCAACAGCCTTTTAGATGTGATGGAACTGCTATGTCCAAAACATGTTTAAAATACAATAAAATGGGAATTACACAATATTATATGCACATAAGACAATGATTGGCTTAAAAACTGAAAGATTTGTAATTGCTATGCTATCATTTTTTGCAATATGATTTTTTTTTTTACCATTGTTGTTAGTTTCCAATTCAGATAAAGAGGTGTCAGTCTCAGTTTTAATTCCAACTCCACACCAATAAGACAAAGTAAAGGGAAAATACCATGGGCGTGGAATTCCATATTGACCTGTAAAAATAAATATTTGAAGGTAAAAAAACAAAAGCTTAAATTAAACCACATATATACAGACAAGGTAAATACAACAAACACATTAAAACACTTCTATTGTATGTTATAGGCTCTAAGCTATTCAAGTGCCAAATCCAAACAATTATGCATGGATAATGCCATTTAAAGATGATTTACCTATCATGAAATCTGAAAGGACAAATAATGTATTTGGCAGTATATTATAATATTGAGGTATTGTTTTCAGTCCAATACCACTATCACCCATTATGTGATTTTAACCTATTTGCATAAACTCCTTCTGCTAAAAGTTCTAATGTAAGCTTTTCTGGCTGAGCATTCTAGACTTAATTTACTTTAAATTTCCCATATATCTCTCAACTCATTATCTCTTTCACAATACACAGTGTCTTAAGTAAAAACTTGAAATCTTTGAATAGGTAGAAAGACATAACTCGACAGGAAGCACATTCCAAACCATAAGTGCAGTGACTGTAAATATTCTCTCTCTCGTCTCAGTGAGGCAAGCATGTCGTATTGAAGGACCCATCAAATCCTCAATAGTACATTTATTTCTTTTATCACATTCCCAAGGATAAACACTGGTTTTCCCAACTCTACCTGACTAATAACTGTTTAGGATTTACCTTCAGAAATTGTCCAATCCTCTTCTGAACCCCCCTATGTTAGTTGCTTTGACCCATCCTCTGACAACAGATTCCATAAGTTGATCATGCACTGAGTGAAAAAATACTTCCTGTGATTTGTTTTAAATCTGCTGATTCCTAGTTTCATGGAGTGCTCCCTACTCCTAGTGTTGCTTAAAAGGGTAAATAAACATTCCCTGTTTATCATTTTCACCTCACTCTTGATTTTATAAATCATATCCCCTCTCATCTCTTTTCTAAGCTACAGAGCCCTATTCTGTTTTGTCTTTCTCAGTAAGGGAGCTTTTCCATCCCCTTTAGCAATTCAGTCGCCGTTCTCTGTACCTTTTTCTATGTCCACTTTTTGAGATGAGGAGGTAAATATTCAAAAGCCATTTAGAGGAATAAGTGAAAAGTTATCCATCTAAATGGAAATCCCGGCATATTTAGAGACTTAGGATAAATTCTAGCCGGATAACTAGTTATCCGGCTAGAATTTAGCTGGATAAGTCAGGTGCATTCCAGGGGCAGGGGGCAGGTGGAAGGCGTTTTAGGGAGGATAAATTATCCAGATAACTCAGCTACTCAGTTAATTGTATATCTTATCCAGCTAACTCTGGTCTTGCCACTGACCAATCCTAATGTTAAACTGTGACAGACCAATTATATCAATGAAGTCACCACTAAATTCAACGATCTAACAGGTGAATCAACAAAAATCAAGAGAAGAAACTCTATTGCTGATGAAGATATTAAATTCTGAAAAATAATTCTATGTTTATCTGTATTTTTGATTCTTCGGAGGCTCTTGACAGAGTAAGATCATCACGAGGCAACATACCAGAATCATCAGAGGTATTATCGAGTGAAGAGGTTGGGACCCCATAAAGTTGGTTTATCCATCATTAATATATTCCCCTGAGGAAAGACCTACGTCTGAAACATGGACAGTTCGTGTCGGGATCATTAGAGGTTGGACACCACTTACCAACACATTTGGGAAGTCGGACTTATACCCTCCTTAAAAATTGACTTTCAACCTTGCAGCTTTAAACAAACGTTTATATTATAAGTAAACTCATTGATCATCAAGCCATGGAAGAGTCTGAAGTCAGAGGGACATGTGTACACAAAAATACAAAAGTTTCTTTAAAAATATCATCACAGAGGAGGAGGGTGGTTGATGATTATAACCACTAAGTAGTGGTGCGGGGACACCTACACAGTATATGAAACCTCCCTCCTACTCCATTAATATATATTATTTGAACCCAGTGACAAGATTGTTAAAATATAATTTCCACTGAGTGTAGGTGGTAAAAACATTTTTCAAAAATACAGATAAACATAGAATTATTTTTCAGAATTTAATATCTTCATCAGCGATAGAGTTTCTTCTCTTGAGTTTTGTCAATCCTAAAGTTAGCCAGATAAACATATTTGGCTAACTTTAAGATAGCCAGGTAAGTTTATCCAGCTAACTAGCTGAGCTGCACAGTGGCTGAATATTGCCCCCAAAGTGACCAGAGCACAATACCCAAGATGTGGTCATACCATGGATATATACAAAGGCATTATGCTATTCTCAGTTTTATTATCTGTTCCATACCAAATAATGCCTAACATTATATTTGCCATTTCAAATGCTGCCACACATTGAGCTAAAGATTTCAAGGTATTGTCCAGATGGATTCAAGGTCCTTTTTCTGGTTTGTGACTCCTACAATGGAAACCAGCATCCTGTTCTTATAGTTGGGATTATTTTTTCTCTAAATGCATTGCTTTGCATTTCTTCATATTAAATTCCATTTGCCATTTAGAAGCCGAGTGTCCTAGTCTCACAAGATTCTTCTCCAGTTCTTCACAATCCGCTGCCGTTTTAATTACTCAAAATAATTTTTGTCAACTGCAACATTGGTCACCTCATTCATGGTTCCTTTCTCCAGATCATTTATGAATATGCTAATACAGACCTCTGGGCATTCCACTAATGACCTTTCTCCATTCAGAAAACTATGTAGTTCTGGGGGAGCGAGGGCAGGAAACGGAGAGGGTTCCTTAGATTGACTTCAGACTTACCCAGCTGTGGGCCCTGCGAATTGTATCTTGCAGTTGAGAGAGAGATCGGTGTCGCTGGATGACGTGGAGGAGGCGGGGTTAGCCCCCTTAACTTCGGCGTCGCAGTGGCGCAAGTCCGGGGAGCGAGGGCAGGAAGTGGAGAGGGTTCCTTCGATTGACTTCAGACTTACCCAGCTGTGGGCCCTGCAAATTGTATCTTGCAGGTGAGAGAGAGAGATCGGCGCTGCTGGATGATGTGGAGGAGGCGGGGTTAGCCCCCTTAACTTCGGCGGCGCAAGTCCAGGGAGCGAGGGCAGGAAGCGGAGAGGGGTCCTTCGATTGACTTCAGACTTACCAGCTGTGGGCCCTGCGATTTGTATCTTGCATGTGAGAGAGAGATCGGCGCAGCTGGATGATGTGGAGGAGGCGGGGTTAGCCCCCTTAACTTCGGCGGCGCACCGCAGCCATGGGCGCGCGCGGCTTGGTCCGGCTTAGTCCGGAGAAGTCTGGAGTCTGGACGGAACTCTAACTTCCTTATCATTCCTTAATGGGGAGGAAAAGGAAGGCGAAGGTTTTCACCTCCTCACCTGTCTCAAGTCAACAAAGAAGAGGCCCGATGGACCATCATGTTTTAAGACAGATGGAAGCGCCAGAAATGGACAGTTTGGGAGGAATTTCTCAAGCCTCTTTAAGTCCAGGCGAGGGACCGACATCTCCACCTCAGCCATCCAGCTCCCCATTAGCTGAGATGGCTAGAAACATGGTAGGACCTGACAGGAGGGATTCAGGCCTCATACAGGCCAAAAAACCCAAAGGGGTAAAAGTATTGCCTTTAGTAAATCCAGTATTAGCCCTACCTTCAATTTCTAATGAGAGTAATACTGGTATAGCTCCAGAAAATATTACTTTGTCAGATTTATGGTGTATGATATCAAAGCTTGACAAAAATATAAATATGATGAATAGTACTCTGTCATCTGTGATAAATGACAATAGAACTGCTTTAGTAGAACAAAAGAAAAAGATAGAGGATTGTGAAAAGAATATTACAGGTATGAATACTAAGATGCAATTATTGGTTAATTCTGAAGGCGTCTTCATGAGGGATAGTCTACCCATGCATAGAGAAATTGAGGCTACAGAAAACTTATTGAAAATTAAAAATTTGAGAATACTTAATTTCCCTATAACACGGTTATTATCCCCCATGGAGATGTTTAAAAATTTTTTAAAGGAGATATTAAGTTATGAAGAAAAAGATATTCCCAGGTTGTCTAAAATATATTATTTCACAAAAAAGGTTGCATCTAATTCTGTACAGAATAGAGATGCAACCTCGGGAGTGACAACATTTCTTGAAGAGTCATTGGACATTATTGAAAATAGGGCAACTTTGTTTGTCTCCTTTATTGCAGAGTTGGACAAGGATGTTCTATTCAAAAAGTATTTTCTAAATAGAAATGTTTCCTTCTGTGGACAGAAAATCCAAATATTCCCGGACGTGGCCCGTGCCACCCAGGCTAGAAGGAAATACTTTCTTTCCTTAAAGGCTAGAGTGGTGGCACTAGGTGCCACGTTTTTCTTAAAATTCCCCTGTACTTGTTTTGTTAATTATCAATGGAAGAAGTTTGGATTTAGTGATCCGACACATTTGGAAACATTTTTAACTGATAAGGTTCAAGCAGAGATTTTGGAGACTGACGTTCAGATAAATTAAAATACTCCACTTCCTCCCCTATGAGTTTATTATGAGTATATATAAACATTCTGTTGTATATCTATGTTAATATTATTTAAAATGTCTCCCCCAATTATGGTTATGCAAAATATGGGAAATTACATCAGTAACATTGTTTTGATTTTTATGGATATAGGGCATGAGAGTTATATTTTTTCATGATTGTAATAAATGTGAAAACATTTTAATAAATTATAAATTAAAAAAAAAGAAAAAAAAAAGAAAAAGAAAACTATGTAGTTCTACCCTCTGTTTCCTGAGTTTTATCTATTTATTTTAAAGTTTTTTTATACTGACAATTGTTTGAACATCACATTGGTTTACATAAAACAAGTATAACAACAACGTATGAGATTTACATGGAACTGCTGGAATAATAACAATAACATAAATAATGAATGGCAACAGGGAAAGATAAAATCACAAGTCCATAAAGGCGGATTGCAACAAGTTTAAATAAGGTTGATATTTAGATGAGCATAAAATGAGGGGCAAGGCAAATAGATAAATTAAATGAACACTTACGTAGAAAAGGTTAAAGCAGTAGCATTAATTAATACAATGTGGAGTGTGCATACATGGGTGTGTGGTATTATGCAAAGGCCTGTTTGAAAAGCCAAGTTACCCATCCACAATAGGTCATTGCCTCTGATCCCATGGCTCACCATATATTTGTTCTCCAGTCTCCTGGAACCTCCTTCATTTCCAATAACCAGTTAAACACATGCCAGAATGCAGTCTGTACTTCTTTGACCTATGAATCTTATATCCTGGTGCCAACTGACCTCTTGGCTGCCTTCAACAAAGTTGACTATGCCCTTCTATGCCATCAGCTGAGAAATATCGGAACTGATGGCAATGTAAAGAAGTGGTTCATCTCCTTTTTATCAAAAGGAAATTCCAAGTCAAACTGGGCAACCATATTTCTGACACCTTCCCAATCAACACTGGTTTCCCCCAGGGTTCAGCACTAACCTCAACTCTATTCAACATCTACATGCTTCCACTATGTAAATTACTATCTGATCTAGAAATTGCCTTCTATCTATATGCCAATGACATTCAGTTCTATATACTAAGGATGTGCTTTTGTCCTGGTTCGGGGAACCCAAAACCCAAAGGAATTTTTCCCGAAATTTCTGGAAAAATATTTTTTCGGATTTAGTGCGCACTAATGAGAGTTTATTTATGTATTTATTTAAAGGCTTTTATATATCGATGTTCATATACTAGTACATATCGCGTCGGTTTACAGAGAACTAAAGTTAGAAATTACATCGAACATATACACTAAAACAAAATTTGGGTCACCCTGAATTTTAAAGGCCCGAACTACGGGAAATACGAAATTTTCTGCTGCAGGCAGAAACATCCCTACTATATACCATGCACCATTTCTGTTGAAAATACAGTATGGACACTGGCATCACACATGGGGGTAGATTTTCAAAGGGGTACACAAGTAAGATACATGTGTACCCCCCGAAAACCTACCCCAAACCCCCCCTGCGTGCACTGAGCCTATTTTGCATAGGCTCGGCAGCGCGCGCAAGCCCCGGGATGCGCGTAAGTCCTGGGGGTTTGCAAAGGGGGCGTGTCGTGGGCGTGTCGGGTGGGCGGCACAAATTTTGGGGTGGGGCATGTTGGGGGCATGATTCCAGCCCGGGGGCGTGGTCAAGGCCTCCGGACCAGCCCTTGGATCGGGTGATGGCGCTCCAGCAGCCTGCTGGCGTGTGCAGATTTACACCTAGTTTCGGCAGGCGTAAATCTGCCAACAAAGGTAGAGGGGGCTTAGATAGGGCCAGGGGGATCGGTTAGGTAGGGGAAGGGAGGGGAAGGTGAGGGGAGGTGGAAGGAAAGTTCACTCCGAGGCCGCTCCGATTTCAGAGCGGCCTCGGAGGGAACAGGCAGCGCGCGCCGGGCTCTGTGCATGCAGGTTGCACAAATGTGCACCCCCTTGCGCGCGCTGACCCCGGATTTTATAAGATATGCGCAACTACGTGTGTATCTTATAAAATCCAGCGTACTTTTGTTCGCGCCTGGTGCACGAACAAAAGTACGCACGTGCGTAAATTTATAAAATCTACCCCATGAAGTCTATCCAACATGAACTATCCAATCTTAAGACTATCTTTAAACACTAAAAAACTGAAATTATTTAGTTAAGAAGAAATCCTCCAGTAACACCCCACAGACACTTGACCTGGGTAACTTAAATATCACACCCTCAGACCAAGTATAGGACTAAAGAGTACAGATTGAGAGAACCTAACTATGGAAAAACACGTAAACAAATTAATCAAATCAGGCTATGCTAACTGTGATTACTACATAGACTGAAACCTTTGCTGACTTATGCACATTTCCAAACAGTACTACAAACCCTAATTTTTTCATACTTAGACTACTGCAACTCTCCTACTCAGAGCACCTAAAGGTCTTATTAAAAAAAACTACAACTTCTACAAAATGCTGCAGCAAGACTCCTAAAAGGATACAGGAAATTTGATCACATATTGCAATTACCACCTCGTGTTGGTTCTTCTCCGTCGCGGGCCACCAGAAGAATCTTCCGGTGGCCCCGACGGAAGAATCTTCCGGTGGCCCGCGACAGAGAAGAACCAACACGAGGCGGTAAACCACATTTAATAGACATGAAGGATCATTTTGTGGTGAGGTCGGAACCCTAAGAGGTTGGTTACACACTGTCATCACATTCCCCTGAAGAAAGACCATGGTCTGAAATATGAACGGTTCATGACGGGATTGTATTTAAAGTTTTGATATTTACCTACCAACAAATTTGGGAAGTCGGTCATGGACCCGCTTTAAAATTTACATCGAGTATAATAGCTTGCACTGATTTGTTTAGCAAGAAAGATTAATGTCTACAGTGCCACGGAAGAACCTGATTTTTCACTTGGACTTTCACAAAAAAAGTTTTGTTTCAAAAAAATCTCTTACGGAGGAGGAGGCAGGTTGATGATTATAACCAATCACATATTGGTGCGGAGACACCTACACTGAATATGAAACCTCCCTCCCATTCCATAAATATATTTTCTGAGTTTTTGAAAAGTTTTCTCTTTGGAAATTATACAGTTCCACGGAGTGTAGGTTCATGAAGGTAAATTCTTAAAAATTTAATACAGCTCTTATAAACGTTTTAAAAAATATATAATTTTGTCAGCGATTGAGTATCACCTAGTTACTCATGATTAACGCTTAACTTTAAGAAAAGCCAGCAGCATAACCAGAATTAGCTGCATAAGTAAACCAGACTTAGCTGGTTTACTTATGCCTCCCACCCACCCCCAGAATGCCCCCGACTTATAATTCTATAAATATTCCAGTTTTGCCATTTAGACAGATAGCTATTTAGTTATCCATCTAAGGGCTGGATTTTCTAAATTCGCAGAACTTAGAAAATCCGGTGGTCACAGGAGGCGGGGGGCGGTCCTGCGCTAGCCGGCAGCGAGCACACCGCCGCGGTGCAATCGATGCCGGCATCGCGCCGAATAACTACACCACAAAAGGTGAAGTTATTGGGTGAGAAATAGGCAGCGAAAAGGCTCCTTACCTTTTCGCTGTCCACGCCGTCCTCGCAGGGTCGGCCCCGGTGATGCCCCGACTCCTCCTCTTCCGGGGCCAACTCCGCCTCGATGTAGGTAGCGCAGGCGTGCGCTACCATCGCTATCTATCGCAGGCTTGCGCTGTTAGCGCAAGCCTGCGATAGCCTTAGAAAATAAGGCCCTAAATGGCCTTTGAGTATCCACTAGAGATGTGCTTCAGGTAAAAATTTCATGTTGGGCTTCATTTTGGGGGCCCCCCCCCCATGGGAATTTCATTTTTCCTGCGGTTCGGGGTGTTTTTTTTTCAGGGGCCCCAATTTTCAGGTTAGTGCGCACTATCGGGAGTTAGCGCACACTAACTCATATTTTTCCGAAATTTCAGAAAAAGTTTTATCATTTTTCGGTTCTCCTGAACCATTCTGAATTAGGCAATTTCGTTGACATTGCCTAATTTGAGAAAAACAATTGCACATCCTTAATATCCACCTCGCTGAGACGATTTGCCTCTTCCCCTGCTTCTGACCCTATCCTCTTCCTCAGCATCAGCCCCATGACTCGGCCTTCACTTCATTTTTCTATCTCCTACCCTTCAATTCTTTTGTCTCTCATCTCCTCCTCTCCACATCCTCCCTCATCCATATTTTATTTCCCATTCTTATCCCTTGCCTTTGACAACCCTCTTCATTTCCTCCTTTCACAGCATCCATCTTCCTGCCTCCCCCTTTCCCCAGCATCTATCCCCTGCCTTGTCCTTCTTCCCGAGCATCTGCCCTGACTCTTTCTCCCTTTCCCTAGCATTGTCCCCTGTCTCTTGCCCCTCTTTTCCCTGGCATCTGCCCCCTGTCTCTCCCCCTTTCAATCCTGTCTCCCCTACCATTTGATTTGCCTTTCACCACTTTTCTTCTCCACCATATGGCTCCTACATCTTCCCCTTCCCTTCCCCAGCAATTATCCACTGAGTCTTGCTCTCACCTCCCCCACCATTCACTTCCCCTACCCGTGCCCTCCTTCCCCAGCAATTTCTCTTGCCTGTTGCTTGCCTGCCCGATTTGCTCAGCATTTGCCACTCCCCTTCCCTAGAATTGGCTCTCTCCTGTTGCTTGCTCCCCCATTTCCCTAGCATCTATTCCCTCTGCAGCTTGCCCCAGCATCTGCTCTCTCCTGGCTTGCCATCCCTGGCATTTCCCCCTACTCATACCCCCCCTGCAGACTGTGGGAAGAAGAGTACCAGGACCCTCATCATGCAGCAGTCTACCGTTCAGTTTCTTCCCTGGCCAAATCTCATGGTCCATCATCCTTTGTTGCTGATCTGGAGATCTGAAGTTGCTCATCATGGTGCCAATAGGGAAGAAACCAAACAGTGGACTGCTGCATGACAAAGCCCTAACACCTCTCTTTCAGGGCTGAGGTGTGGCATAATACTGTACCCCTAGATTTGTTACTGCTTGCCTTCCAACTTAAGTCTCTTGCATTGGACAGGAGTTTCCTGCCTTTGCATAAGCCAGCAGGAGATGGACTCCCAAAGAGGGAGACCCTTACCCAATGCAGGAGACTTGAAATGTCTGCCTGGTGGCATTCATTCATAACACACAGATACACAATCTGCTTTATTGACTTTGAAACAGAAAGGCTAAACCAGCAAAAATTAGAATTAAGATGCCTTTTATTTTTAGATTCTAACTCAGCCCTTGCATCCAGGGAAGCAACTTAGCAGATAATTTCGAAACATAATGCTTTGGATGAAAAATGAAAACATTAGGTTATAATTAAAATATATATTTTAACTCTGGAGACATGTGCAGGAGTTTACTGAAATCTGCAAAACTGTTTGCATTTCAAGTAAACCAGAATATTCAGGAACATATTTTTCCTTCAGAGGGCCATTAATGCCATAGATTATACAATATGAGATCAAATAAAAATAATTTAAAATTAGGTTTTGGAAATGTATATAACAAGAGTCAGTAATAATTATTTGACTGTTATACAGTAGTGTACTACACCTTATATTTGATAAATTATTACCATGGTTAATGTCATTATTACCATAATAAAACATGCTACACTTGAAGTGATAGGAATAAAAAAACAAGTAGAATTGTGGCAGATGTTTAGCAGTAGAGCAGGAATAGCACAGAACAGTATGATAATATACTATCATATTTTATTTATTTAACCGTTTTTTTTATACCGACATTAAAATACACATCATATCGGTTTACATTATAACAGTAGGTAGAAATTACAATGAACAAGGAAGGAAGGGGGGGGGGGGGGTTTGGACAACCTGAATGCAAAAATTAGAGAGGCTCTAACAGAGAGCCTGAAGCATAGAAGAACGAGAAAGGTGGGGGGGGGGGGGGGGGGGAAGGGAGGTGGAAGCGACTATTTACAAAAATATACAGGGAGTGTGTAGCTTATCTCAGAGTTAATCCAGAAAGGCCTGGTGGAAGAGCCAGGTTTTTAGCATTTTTCTGAATTTAGTTGGGCATAACTCCAGACAGAGGTTAGAGGGCAGGGCATTCCAATGGGTTGGACTGGCAATTGAGAGAGCATGGTCCCTCTTGAGGGGTGGGACTTGCAGTGTACATTTGTGGTTTACTCTGGTGGGGCAGGCAGATTGTATGAGACGGATCGGTTCACTGAGCCAGGAGGAGTTGTTTCTGTAGATAGCTTTGTGTATGATGGTGAGTGTTTTGAAAAGGATGCTAGAGGGGATGGGGAGCCAATGCAGGTCCTTAAGGATGGGGGTTATGTGGTCTGTTTTACCGGCATTGCTGATTATCCTTGCCGTTGCATTTTGAAGAATCTGTAGGGGTTTGATGGTAGAGTGGGGGAGCCCAAGGTACAGAGAGTTACAGTAGTCCAGCTTGGATGATAAGGTGGCTTGGATGACCGTTTTGAGATCTCGTGTGTGGAGCAGTGGCTTGAGCTTTTTTATTATGTTGAGTTTGTAGAAGCCCCCTTTAAGTACGGAGCTGATGTGTTTTTTTAGGTTCAGTCATGGGTCAATAAGGACGCCGAGGTTTCGAACTGGGGGTTGGAGGTGAGGGAGAGGGCCATAGGGTCATTGGGGGGAAGGAGCTTGAGGGTCTGCTTGATGTGGATAAAGAGGAGCTTGGTTTTAGATGAGTTGATGGCGAGATGTAGGGATTTGAGCAGTGAGTTAATGGATGTGAGACATTCCTTCCAGTAGCTTATAGTGGCAGCTAAGGATTCCCATAGGGGGATGATGATTTGAACATCATCTGCGTAGATGTAGAATTTGAGGCCGAGATCTGAAAGATGATGATAGAGTGGGAGGAGGTAGATGTTGAAGAGGGTAGAGGAGAGGGAGGAGCCTTGGGGGACACCTTGGGCGAGGATAACGTGTGAAGATTCAGAGCTGCCAAGTTTAACAGAGAAGCGTCTGTTAGTCAGGTATGATTTGAACCAGAGGAGGGCTATGCCGGAGATGCCTATATCAGCTAGGTGGGAGATGAGGAGATTGTGGCTTATAGTGTCGAAGGCTGCAGATATATCAAGCAAGGCAATGAGATGGCTATGTCCTTGGTCAATGAGGAGGGAGTTGGTGAGTAATAGTAGGAGGGTTTCAGTGCTCAGGTTTTTCCGGAATCCGAATTGGGAGGAGTGAAGGATGCTATTGTCTTCTAGATAATCCATTAGTTGTGAGTTTACTACTTTCTCCATGCTTTTGGCAATGAGAGGAAGATTTGAGATGGGGCGGTAGTTTGATGGGTCTTTGGGGTCAAGGGATGGCTTCTTGATGAGGGGTTTGACTATTGCATGTTTTAGGGAATCAGGAACAGAGCCGGAAGTTAGGGAGCAGTTGATGATATCTGCTAATGGTGTTGCGATAGTGTTAGGAATGGAGAAGAGAGATTTGGTGGGAATGGTATCAGAGGGGTGGGAAGCAGGCTTGATTCTTTTAAGGATGGACTCAATTTCTTTGGAAGAGGTGAGATTGATGGTGTGGAGCGAGTTTTTAGGAGAGGGAGGGTGGTGATTGGGTATGGAGGTGTTGGGCATGAGAGTGGTTGTTTGGGGGAACTTGAGGAAGATGTTGGCTATTTTGTTATGGAAGAACTGAGCTAGTTCTTCACATTTAGCGCTGGCTTCGTCATCAGCGATAGTGGGGGTGATAGGTTTAGTGAGGGCTGCAACGTAAGAGAACAGGGCCTTGGGGTTAAACATGTACTGGTGTATCTTGGTGGCATAGTAAATTCCAGAAGAAAAAGACCCAAGTGATCCATCCAGCCTGCCCAACAAATTTTTTGTTTTTTTTGTTTTCTGGGCCCTACCAACTTAGGGGGTCATTTTCTATCTCTATTGCACTAATTCTGTATATAGTTTTGATGTAAATAGTTTTGATGTAAGGGCTCCCCCCTAATTTCAATCATATGTTTCCTAGTTCAGTATATTATCTGTTTTATGTAAGGGCCCCGCCCAATGGTTTTGTGTTCACTGTAAACCGATGCGATGTGCGAACGGTCATCGGTATAAAAGAAACGTTAAATAAATAAATAAAAATAAATAAAAAGGGACTTTTCTTCATGTTGGGGTAATCTTGCACTGCGGGTGGCTGCTTTGCACCTCTCATGGTGGCTTTCAGTCTTTATGACACTCCTTGTGCATCTTTGTCTCTCAATCAGTGCCTAGGATTTTGTTCAGATAAAACAAGAGGGCAACAAAATGGATTAGATGCCAAGAAATGTCCATTTAGAATCTTTATTATGGAGACTCGTTCATCCAATGTAAAGCCCGACTCAGGCCGAGTTTTGCCCCCACAATGGGGCTGCCTCAGGAGCTATAATACACAAATATCAAATATAACTTAACAATACAGGACATACGTAAATCAATTATAAAATCATATGCACATATAAATGGTAACATATAAAATGGAAACAAATCAAAAACACAAAAGGCACCTATTCTAATGATTGTAAACCAATTAAGGCGTGCAGACAGATAATAAGTGTATAAAGCAAAAAAATGTTGTCTAAAGGCAGGAGCCACATCTGCAAGCCTGACGATGTGTCTAACCTCACCCGGTCAGACCATCCAGTCTGTTCTTCATCTGCGGCTCTTACCCGGCCGTGAAGCCTGTTGGTGATTTATAATAGCACTTAAGCCTTGGAATTGTATTATTCATGAATGACAAATGTAAACAGTGTCCAATGTCCCGTGAATGTTTTAGCAAAATATTTTAGCAAATTTTTTTTTATAGGAATAGTTAGTTGACACAGTTTCCATGGTAATCGTGCATTATGACGTCATTACGTCTGGTTCCGCGCAGGCTAGAGAGACTGGGAGTCCATTTTGAAGGAGATTGGCGTCGCGCTAACACGAGCTAAGTGCAATTCTTTTATTGTCCCGCTAAGGGAATTTTGCTAAAACATTCACGGGACATTGAATGAAGAGAAGTTACATTCGCGATAAAATTTTATAGGGTATGATTGTGGCAGACTGATACACATATTTAAAAGACTTTGACGTGATCTTTGACGTTTGGAAGATCTTAACATAAGTTACAGCCGCTCTATTGTATATTTTATTCTCATTTAAATCTCTGTTTGTTTGGGGGGGTTTTTAGGTGAGTTTGTGCAGTTTTTCCACATTTATTCTTTAGAGTTCACAAATTAATTTTTAATCGCTGTTGTTTTTAGGTGAGTTTGCACAGTCTTTCCACAATTATTCTTTAGAGTGCACATTTTAATTTTTCAATCATTTTTAAAAATAATATTGTTTGGCTTCAGCAATTGTTGAAGTCACACTCCTGTTTTAATTTTTATTAGATGCATAATTTTTATTAGATGCATTGTTTTGGCGCTCTTGTCTTTAAGTTGAATGTTGTGTAGTTATTATCTTTCTTGCACATTTTACAGACTTTCTGACAATCTCTATGGCATGAGATAACTATTACACATATTCAAGAGATATTTCACACAGATAAAATCATACAATTTTTGTACACACCTATATTATTTGGTTCTGGTTGTCATGTCTCAGTTTTCCATTTTATATGTTCCATTTTATATGTTACCATTTATATGTGCATAGGATTTTATAATTGATTTACGTATGTCCTATATTGTTAAGTTATATTTGAGATTTGTGATTTGTAGCCCCTGAGGCAGCCCCATTATGGGGGCGAAACTCGGCCTGAGTTGGGCTTTACATTGGATGAACGAGTCTCCATAATAAAGATTCTAAACGGACATTTCTTGACATCTAATCCATAGGTTTTTGTTCAGCTAGCTTTGCTGCATTGTTCCTACTTCATGGTGCCCTAGGATGTTCATGACACTCTTAATGCCACTTTGCCCCTCTCATGCTGCCTTGGGGGTTCAAGCAACAGTTATCCACTCCCTGTTTTGAAGCCTTGGGGTATTATTAACACTCTTGATGCTGATTCGCTCCTCTGATTGTACCTTGGAGAATTTATGTCATGGCTTGCACCATGTTGCCCATTTATGATGCCTTAGGCTAGTCATTCCACTCGGTACTAACAGTCTTTGTTTCTTAGCGTTCTCTTTCCCTTTCTAATGTCTACCTACAAGTTTCATTAGAATTGAATAGAATTTCTAAAACAAATCTTTTTCATTTGAAACTAACAAAATGAATAAACAAACCAATATAACAATGTTGCCTCTGCACACATCTACTGTGAATAGTTCTGCTCCTGAATGTGCAAGGCTTTGGGAATCCCTGTCACTCTTGTGGATGGAAAATATCCTGGATCACACAAAACTCAACCCAAATCATGGCATTGATTCACCATGTATATTTCCTATAGATTCAAATTATATCCATACAAAAAGAATCACAGTTTTCTTTGTTGAAAAGGGATCCGATTAATTTAAGCAATCTTGACTGACTCTAAGTATCACAGTAGCATATAATATTTCAGTTTTTGTCACTTTGTTCTTCACAATCCCTTCTCGCACTATGTGAACTTTATTCATCATTCTCAATGTCTGAGCAAGAAAGCTGCAGTTAATTAGCAAATATCCATACACTCAGGCATGTTTTGCTTAATTATACTATACGATTCCTGAGCGAACAAATGAATGTCAGTGACCCTCTGAGTTCCATTTTTATTCTTACTTCACTTAAACTTATGGTTTAGGATGTCATAAGGGTTCTTCAAGTAAATTATAACCTTGTTTCTATACCTGGACTACCTATAGTGTGTGAATAGACTACTACATACAAATTATGCATATTTAATAAATACACTTCACATAAGAACATTTAATGTTATGCAAATAACATCTCCTAACAGCCAAGCATATCATTAAAGAATTGACATTACAAATACATAACAGTGAGTAATACTATACCTGGAAAAACATTTTCAATATACCATGTCAACAAAAAATAAAGAAATCCATCAAACAGCATCATGATCATTGAAACTGCAAAGTTGTAGCGGTCTCCATCTACAGGGCTAACATTAATGTTTCCCCATTGGATTCCAATTCCTTGTTGCTCATATCGAGAAAAAATTTCACAGCCATATCCAAAAGCTACAGTTGAGAGAAGAGACTGGAAAGCAGAAACATACACAGTAATGAGAGCAGATAAGTATCATTTCACTCAGTTGTCTTTCTCTTTGGTTCTCTACCACTTTGGGTAGATGAGAATAGAAGGGTAGATTTTTAAACATACACACACGTGTCCATGTGCGCTCGCTACTTGGCACGCGCACATGGACGCACAATTTTATAACATGCATGTGCATGTTATAAAATCCAGGCTGGCGGGCGCGGGGGGGGGGGGGGGGTAGATTTTGCCAATTTATGCATGGCAACAAAATTGGGTCTCCCCCAGTTCCCTCCCAGTTCGCTCCAATTCCTACCCACCCCCTACCTACCCTCCCACCCTCTTCCCCTCTCCTCCTCGACCTCCTTGAGTTTATACCTTTTTTTTCTTTTTTTCTGAACTTATGCCAGCTCCTGAGCTGTACCAACTGCCTCCAGCCCCTTCCTGCCCCACCCACTGGACCACCCCTCCCCGCCCCCCAGACTGCCCCTTTGCCTAGGCCCGGCTCTTGTGTGCATAATGGGGGTTGCGTGCATGGCTGGGCCCTTTCTAAAATGCATGCATAAACCCCGGGATTTTACGCGCGGGGGGGGGGGGGGGTGTTTGAAAATTTGGCCAATAAATTCCCATACATAAATCAGCATCAGCTGCCCCACTCCATACCTTTTACAAAACCTCCTAACCCTGTTCCTAACATTTCCTTCCTTATCTATCCCAAACATGTTGAACTCTGGTAACACCATTGGTTAGGACTTTTCTGTCTTCTTTAGTCATAAGTTCAATACTTATTCCAATCCCCATGCTTTATCATCAAGCATTGTAATGATCCAAAGAACCAGCTCCCAATAGCTTCACCTTCTATGGTGGTGCTATTGGGTGCGAAACCGGCAGCGATCGCACCGTGATGGTGCGATCGCTGCCAGCTAGCACAGGCCCGCTCCCCATTTTGGCCCCCCGCCCCTCATTTCCTAAAGTATCACAGGCCTGCGATACTTTAGAATACTTAATACTATTTTGTAAATCTTTAGTGGGATCTTCAAGTAACCGGTTATAGAACAGTCCATCACTTAATTGGCTGGGTCACAGATTTTTTAGGTCTCTGAAAATCAAAGCTTATTTTTAGATTCACCTTCAGTCCAGGACATGTCCCTGGTCTATCCCAAATCGAAATGGATCCTTCCTGGACCCTGTGACCCACCCTTAGTAATGTTTGAAAGGCTAGTACGATCCGACATCACTGCCTTACAACACTCTAGGAGATACACATATTATAATTTAACTAGGGAAGAGAAGAATGCATTGACTTCATTGAGACAGGACCCCCCAGGATGTCCCATAGTGGCTGGAATTGGTTCCGTCCTCGAGCCACTATCTAAATTTGTTGACATGTTTTTGAAACCCTCAGTGCCACTGATTAAATCATATGTGAGAGATTCCTCTCACTTGATTACCTTACTATCAAATATTGAGTTGGAAACTGAAGAATGTTTGTTGGCCACACTAGATATATCATCACTATATACAAATATTCCTCAGGAGGAGGCATTACTAGTGATTGAGAAAGTTCTCAATACCAAGACAACACATACCCAAGTACCCACCAATTTTTTGGTCAATTTAGCACGGATAGCACTTACATGGAACTATTTCATGTTTGAAAACTGCTATTACCAACAAATTAAAGGTACAGCAATGGGGGCCGCTATGACCCCCAGTCTAGCATGTTTGTACGTAGCAGATTTTGAGGAGCGTCATATCTATACATCAACTTGGCAGTCATTTATAGTACATTGGTATAGATATATTGATGACATTCTATTGATTTGGCAAGGAACTGACATACAGTTTTTTATGTTCATGGATTGGCTCAACCAGTTGAATCCTAATGTACAGTTTAATTTTTTGATTGATTGATTCCAAGTACCATTTTTGGATGTACTTATTTCACACCATGATCATAAATTTCACACCACTATTTTTCGTAAAGAGACGGACCGTAATACATTGTTAGCATATGATAGCTTCCACCCTCATAAATTTCACACCACTATTTTTCGTAAAGAGACGGACCGTAATACATTGTTAGCATATGATAGCTTCCACCCTCACCACCTAAAGAACAACATACCCACTGGCCAGTTTCTAAGACTCAGACGACTGTGCTCTACAAGGGCTGACTTTGTCACACAAGCGAAGCAAATGATGTTGAGGTTTCAACAGAGAGGGTACTCTGGGAAAGTTTTAAAAAAGGCTTACAAACGTGCTTTATATGTCAATAGGGATTTACTTTTTCTACCCCAAACTCGAGACACAACTTCAAGGTCAATTGCATTTTACCCTTCTCCACTATAAGTAATGATGTGTCTAAAATTATTCAAACACACTGGACAGCGCTAGCCCTCGAAACTCAATTACAAAGTGCCCTCCGATTTACATTTCGTCGAGGTACGAATGTGAGAGACAGGATTGTACACTCTGACTTCACACAGCAAGCAATCACACACAAGAGAGGTCTCCATAAGCCGTGTGGACATTGTTCAGTTTGTAAACACACCTCAGTACTGTCTGAGTTTATACATCCAGTCACCACTAAAGCTTACACACTGTATGGAAATTCGGATTGCGAATCTCAAGGAGTAGTATATGTGATATTCTGTCCATGCAATAAATTATATGTAGGGAAAACATCCCGTAAGATTAAAACATGCATCATAGAGCATAAATCAAATATTAAGAGAGGCAGAGAAAACGCTCCATTGGTGGCTCATTGGTTAGAGTCATAGCACTCAGTGGAGGAACTACAATTTTTTGTTTTGGATGTGGTCTCGATCCCGGCAAGAGGTGGTGACTTTGCAACAATCTTAATTAAAAGGGAACAAAAATGGATATACATTTTAGATACAGTAATTCCCAAAGGACTGAATGCTGAGCTGGAATGTTTCAAGGTTAGGTTGGGTTCTCAAATCTTTTGGGAGGGAGTTCCATATTTTGGGGCAGGCGATGGAAAATGCTCTTTCTCTGGTTGCTGTCAGGTGAGCATCTCTGATGGGGGGGAACTGTTAAACGACCTGTGTTGTTTGAACGCAAGTTTTTTGGGGCATTCTGGGGGATTATGTTTTAACCAGTTTGTCATTGATGTTTGTTGTGTAGTAATTTGTGTATGATTTATTTATTTATTTATTTTTTGGTTTTTATATACCGGAAGTTCCTGTATACAATACATATCACTCCGGTTCACATTTAACAAAGATAACTAACGCCGGGTAGGCGGTTTACATGGAACATATCAAATATAATATAATGAACAGATGAACTATAATACAGTATAATATATTAAGAAACAACTAAGATCAACTTAGAAAACAACTTGGAACTGACTCAATGTGAGCATTACATTATTGTAGTATGACAAGGCTGGAAGTTTGTTCTTCCTGCTTTAGCTCTCTGGGAAAGCTTGAAGGAAGAGCCAAGTCTTGAGTTTCACCTTGAACGTAGTGTGGCACGGTTCAAGGCGGAGGTCCGGTGGTAGTGAGTTCCAGAGTGACGGGCCTGCTGTGGATAGAGCGCGTTTCCTCAGGGTAGATTTTGCAGGTTGGGTGATCATTCTGTTTTGGTATGCCCTTCTGGTTGGTTTGTTAGAAGAGTGTAGTTGCAGCTGGAAAGTTAGGTTGAGGGGGGAGATGTTATGTAGTTCCTTGTGAACCATCATGCAGGTCTTGAACTGGATCCTATATTTGATAGGGAGCCAGTGGAGATGCTGTAGGATTGGGGTGATATGGTCCCTTTTTTTGGCATTGGTAAGGATCCTTGCAGTGGCATTCAGAACCATCTGGAGTGGCTTGGTAGTGTATGCTGGAAGGCCCTGTAGGAGTGCATTATAGTAGTCTAATTTAGTTAGAATGATGGCTTGGAGTACTGTGCGGAAATCCCTATAGAGTAGAAGGGGCTTAAGTTTCTTTAGCACTTGTAATTTAAAGAAGCATTCTTTTGTGGTGTTATTTATGAATTTATTGAGGCTGAGTTTGTTGTCTAGTAGTACACCCATATCTCTGACTTGAGGTGCGGTGGAATATCCTGAGGTGTCTGGAGAGTTGTTGGATGTTGGCGGGGCAGGTAGATCTGGTGCTATGATGATGATTTCCGTTTTTTTGTTGTTTAGCACCAGGTTGAGGCTGGTTAGCAGATCGTTGATGGATGAGAGGCATTTTTTCCAGTAGGACATGGTTTTGTGTATGGTCTCCGTGATAGGGATGAGAATTTGAATGTCATCCGCGTATAAGAAATGGGTGAGCTTGAGGTTAGTAAGTAGATGACAGAGAGGGAGCAGGTAAATGTTGAAAAGGGTGGGTGAGAGTGATGATCCTTGTGGTACCCCCATCTTGACTTGGATGGGGTGAGATTCCTTGTTGTTTATCTTAACTTTGTATGTTCTGTTCTCTAGGAAGGACTTAAACCAGTTGAGAGCTGTTCCAGTGATGCCGATGACTGTTAGTTGTTGTAGTAGGCTAGGGTGGTTCACGGTGTCGAAAGCTGAGGAAAGGTCTAGAAGCACGAGCAGACAAGGTTGGCCTTTTTCGAGATTGAAGATAATGGTGTCTGTTAGTGTGGCTAATAGGGATTCGGTGCTCTTTTTCTTTCGGAATCCATATTGGTTGTTGGATAGGATATTATTGTCGTCAAGGCTTTGGGCGAGGGAGCAGTTAATGATGTCGGCCACTGGCTTGGCAATGATGTCATGTATTGAACTCAGCAGGTTTGATGGTATATGGTCTAAGGGGTGAGAAGATGGTTTTATCTTCTTAAGGATATTTGCTATTTCTAAGGTGGAAGTGGGTTCGAGAGATTCGAGCACTGCTGTGTGAGTGTTGGGTTGAGAAGCGGTTGTTGTATCTGATTGCTGGCTGTGGTTACTTGTGAGGCTAGCGTGTGGCGTTGGCCCTTTGAGGGGGGCTACGAGGGCTGTTATTTTGTTGTCGAAAAAATCGGCAAGTTCACTGGCTTTTTTTAGGGCTTGGTCATCTGGGATGTTTGGTCCAGGAGGATTAGTGAGGGCTGATACATAAGAGAAGAGTGCTCTTGAGTCGAATGAGAAGCGGTGTATCTTTTTGGAGTAAAATTCTCTTTTTGTTTTGTGGATTTCGTTTCTGTAGGTGTTGAGGCATGATTTGTAGTTGAGGGTTGTTGTAGATGGGCTTTTACGCCATTGGTTTTCCTTGCTTCTGAGCTCGTGTTTACGAGACTTTAGTTCTGTGGTGAACCAAGGTTTCCTGTTATCTTTGTCCGGGTTGATAGACTTTGTCGTCAAGGGACATACGCGATCTGCAACCTTGTTGGTGATGTTGAGCCATGATGAAGTCGCTGAGTTAGCGTCAGTGAGGTCCAGATTCATTAGTTCTTTGGTTAGGTGTTTGCTTAGGTGATCTCCTGAGCACTGTTTCCTGAATGAGATTTTAATTGTTGTTTGGGTTGTTAGGGGAAGAGGCTCAAGGATCTTTAGCATTGAAGAGATGATTCTGTGGTCAGTCCAAGGAACCTCAAGGCATGTAGGAGTGGAGTAGGATGACAGACCTTCGTTTATAAAGATCAGGTCTAAGGTATGTCCAGCTTTGTGGGTAGGTTCTGTCACAATTTGTCTGAAACCCATATGAGTGAGGGAGGAGAGAAGGGTTTTGCAGTTGGAAGAATGAGGATGGACATCCACGTGGAGGTTGAAGTCTCCCATCAGGATAGTTGGTTTTCCTGCATTTAAGTGTTTTGCTGCTAGTTCTATGATAGGGGAAGGGTCTGATTCCAAGAGACCGGGAGGATGATGGTCATGGATTTGTGTTCTGGGGGATTATGTTTAAACCAGTTTGTCATTGATGTTCGTTGTGTAGTAATTTGTGTATGATGGTCATGGATTTGTGTTTAATTCGGGATTTTATTGGAAGCCAGTGTAGTGAAATCAGTATTGGTGTTATGTGATCATTCCTCTTTGTTCCAGTCAGAATTCTGGCTGCTGAGTTTTGTAGAATCTGGAGAGGTTTGATGTTGGAGTATGGTAGTCCGATCAGTAGGGAGTTGCAGTAGTCGATGGTTGAGAATATGAGTAGCTGTAGTACAGTTCTGAAGTCAAGAGTTTAGGAATGGTTTCAGACGTCTTAGGGTTAGCAGTTAGTGATATCCTTTTTTGTTTAATATATGGTTCTTGTAGGATAGATATTTGTCAATAATTATTCCTAGGTTTCTGGTGTGGGTGACAAGGGATATTGGATTCATTTGATTTCCAAGTATGATTTGGAGTGGTGGTGTTGGATTGGGTTTTCTATCCATGAGAATTATTTCAGTTTTGTTGATGTTGATTATTTATTTTATTTTATTTATTTAAGTGTTTTTATATACCGGGATACGTTGGGAACATCATCTCGGTTCACAGATAACTAAAACTGCAACAGGCTTTACAGAGAACAAATAACAAAGTGAAAGTAAATAATGTAAACCGTGATAAGTTTGAACAAGTAACACAACATGTTATATAGCTAACTGGTTATGAGTTTCAGGAGTGTTAGAAGATATTTAATTGAGACAAGTAGAGCAGATGTTTCTTTCTATGTTTCTTCAAGTGAGTTTTGGATGGGAATTAGAAGTTGAATTTCATCTGCGTAGAGGATGTGGGTGATTCCACTATCTTTTAGTAGTTGGCATATAGGAAGAAGGTATATGTTAAATAGAGTGGCTGATAGTGCTGAGCCTTGGGGAACTCCAGTGCTGAGGCTAATTTTTTTGGATGCCTTGGCTCTTTTGCCTCTTGTGTCCTGAACTGTGAAACTTCCCACCTTCCCTCCCTTAGAATTGGGGAGTTTGTGGTGGGGGAATTGTAATGGCAGCAGGGGATGAAGCTGGATGCAAGTACAGGAAGTGTTAAAGATTCTCATTTACATGTATTGATACATCTGTCTGTTTTGTTATTCTTATTCATGCCATTTTGAATTTGTACTATCACAATTGGTAGGTACTCAAGTCTAAGAAGATTAAATGGGGGGAAAGACCTGAGTGATTCGGTTTGGTGAATATATCACTGACCTCCTCCCAGTTTTCTGTCTCCTGCTGTGTTGGTTTCTTGTCTCTGCCAGTATGTGGTTCCAGGTGCTGCTATGGCCTACTGTTTCTCTCCATGTACACTTTCTGTATCAGGCCAATTCAATATAACTTGTGGGAGAGCCAGTGCTCCGTGTTGAGCACCCGCTCTCCCGACGCGCACCCAGGCACCTCTCCTGGGCACACAATTTTCTATTTAAATGAGGCCAGGAACTAATAAGGAGGCACTAGGGACAGTAGTGTGTCCCTAGTGCCTCCTGATTAGTGGAAGCAGCGGCTGTCAGTGGGTCGAATGATCGATGCTTAATTTTACCAACATCAGTTTTCGAACCCGCTGACAGCCATGGGTTCGGAAAACAGACACCGGCAAAATTGAGCATCCGTTTTCAAACCCGCCAACCAGCGGGCAGATTTGTTTTTTTAAGTTTTTAAACTTTTTTTTAATTTTTGGGACCTCCAACTTAATATCGCTATGCCTTTGGGGAGGCATTAATTTCTGAGTGTAAAATGTGTGGCTTGGCCACACATTTTACTTTTACTATCCCGGGTGACTAACTAATAGGCTCATCAACATGCATTTGCATGTGATGAGCGCTATTAGTTTTCACGAGTTTGGACATGCATTTTCAAATCACTATTACCCCTTACAGTATAAGGGGTAATAGACACGCGTCGAAAATGTGCAGCCGAACGGGTGCTAAACGGTGCGCACCATACTGAATCAGCCTGTATGTGAGGCTCTTGGCCAGGGCCAGTGCAAGGATAATTTGCATTCTAGGTGGAACTTACAGCCTTGAGTCCTTCCCCCCCAACCCTCTTCACATAAAATTAAAAATGATGCATTTATAATAGATTTTAAATGAAAAAAACATTCAAAGTGAGGCTTCTGAAGTAAAAATATCACTCAAATGACATTTATATTATGTCTACAAGCACTCCTGTGGTGCTAACCAGAAAACCCTGAAAAAAAAAGCAAAACAGACAATTGGAACCCATATAGCATTAGGCATATTGTAACATGTGTTGGATGTGCACTAGGCACTCAGTAAGCCGTGAATAAAATATTTCAGTTATAATACAGTAAATCTCACATACCAAAACAGCACTAACTGCCAGTTCTCAAACAGTAGCAACCCCCTACCAATGAAAAGCCACACTGCAAATATTACACCAGGCCTTAAAACACCAATAAACCTCCTAATAGAAAAACAGAACAAGTCAGACTGCTATACATCCCTACACAGCAACTACATGCTAGCAATTTACCTCACCTCAGTTCTGCATATATTGCAGAACACATAGACCCTCAACAAATACAGAATAATGTGACTGTAAATTATAAACAGAAACTTACAGACAAAAACTGAACTGGAAGCCACAAGCCAGATTCTGTATTCAGTGCAACAGTGGAAAAAGCAATGTCATTCCTCGTACAGCATCAAACAATAAAATAAACAAATATAAAAATCAATCAAGATAATAAAACTATACTAATTCACAGAATAAATATTTTTTAATGATGATTGGAATAATATCCAATAAATACAAACTCATAACTATTTTAAAAAATTAACAAAACACCAATAAAATATTTCAAGCCAGCAGACATCAAATAGCAGGCCATGAATAAAACTAATAAGAACATACAATTCCCTTCTATTCATACCTGTGAATAATTGATTTCCAGTCATCCTGAGATTGTTGTGATTAGTTGGAAGGGGAGAGGAGGTGGAGGAAAAAGGCACACAAACACCCAACCATGCTCTCTTTCAGACATACATAATCACCCAGGTTTTCACAAACATACACATACACACACACATGCACACCTACACCAATGCCCTCATACCCACCCACCACAATCTCACATACACGCACACCCATGCTTTTTCTCACACACACACATGCTCTCACCCACATACACATCCATGTTCTCTCTTATACACACTCACAGACATTGAAACACATAAATACAAACACTCACATGCTCTCTCTCACATACACACACACATATTCTCACACATACGCTCTCTTATACACATACCCATGTTCTCTCTCACACACATACACACACAAACACCCATGCTCTTACACAAATATCTGCTCATGCTCTCACATATATAACCATGCATGCTCTTACACAAGCTCTCTTTCTCTCTCTGTCACACACATACACACACAGGCTCTCACTCTCTATGATACATACACCTATGCTCATGCACAGTTTGGGCTCATACATATATTCTTTTTCCCTTACAAATACATACATGCACACAGGCTCTCATTCACAGACACACACACACACACACACACACATTCAGGTGCTCCTCTTCTCTTTGGACAATGATAGGATGGTCCCATTATGACCCCACTGGATTTCTTTATGAGCCATGGTGGGATATAGTCCATTGTGACCCCTCTGGGCCTCTCTTTGGGCCACAACAGGATAGGTTCCATTAAAGCCTTTTTATTTTCTTTGGCCACCAGAAAGCAGGGGCTCAGACTATTTGCCGACCCTGCTACTGCTGCCAAATGCATGAGACTAGGCTTGTCTGCACTCTATAACCCTGTGCATAGTTTGTTTGTTTTTTAATTAGCTACAAAGAACATACTGTAAAAATGCTCAAGTACTTTGCAACTATGCAGGCTACTCAAAATTGCCTTTTTAATAAAGTTATGGCCTTTATTCAACACAATTAAATGTTCCTTGGTGCTTATTGACTTGGTACTGCATTGGGTTGTTTTTTTTTGCCTAGCTGTTGGGGTGAGGCCGAGTTGGTCAGGTTTGCCCATGCCTTTATGTATTCGTAACAGATAGTGGCAGATCTAATCACTTCTTACGTATAATTCTTATGACTCTGATTAAAAATAGAATAAGTCTCCCATGAGAAAGAACATTAATCTACTTACCATGAGGAGTTTGACTGGGAATTTCAAGTAATCCTGCCAAGCAAAGAGTAACACATGAGGCAAGTACAGCACAAAATAGATAATTCCTCCACAGGCAGCAGCAAGATTTGCTTTAGAGAAGAAAACGCTGATAAAGAAGCACTCCATGATGGTGGAAAAGCAGAATACAACCATAAAGATAAAGATCACGGAGCCGTCACTGTACTGTAGCACACCTCCCAGCTGTTGCATGAAAGAAATCAGATAAAAGTTATTTAGTGTTGTTTCATATTTTTCAAAGACAGTAAAAGAAGAAAATTAATGATGCACGTTTCCTTTCATATTCACTTATTTCATAGTGCGCACGTAGTAGATCTGAGTAAGTATGACTTGAGCGTTTGAGTAGGAGAGGTTATGCACAAAGACAAGAAAAAGAAAAAAAGAACAAAAGGTTTCCAAAAAGGTGGAAAAGCTTCTGAAACATATTTTATTATGGCTGAATGCCTTTTTAAAATTATGGTTATAATAATGGCAATTTTTGCCATCACCACCACCATTATCTGTTTGGCTCCATGGTTCTGTATCTAGCATTGGCAATAGAAAATGGGATCAAAACAAAAGGCCAGAGGCACAAAATTAATCAGAAGCACCACAGGTTTAGGTGATTTGAGATGTAATTTGCAGTGCACAATTTTCAAATTTAGCAAAGTTCATCATTTTATATTTTAATTGCATGTTGATCAGCACACACATATTTGCATTCATATTATTTGAAAGAGATATTGTTCATTATATATATTTTTGACAATTAATGACTACTACATATATCTAATGGAATATATTTTTACAAAGCAGACATCATTCCATATAAGTTTATCTGTAACTTGGTTTACATACATTGAAGTGAATATTCAAACACTATTTAGCCAGATAAGTAGGTCTTCTCTGGCTAAGTGGCAGCTGCTACATATCTGGCTATGATCAACGGTCACCACTTAGCCACATTAGTCACTTATTCAGCTAAGTTGTTAACTGGATAGTCAGTGGGTATGCAGCGGGTATAAGTGTGGGTATAACAGCGATATTCAGACTTATTGGGTTAAGTTAACTGGACAAGTTAGACCTGTTCCATAGCAGGTCTAAACTTAGCTAGATAAGACCTATCCGGCTAAGTAGTGGCAAATGCCAAGATATTCAGCGGCATAGCCATACCACTGAATATCCCGTATAAGTTAACTGGATAAGTCTTATCTGGCTAACTTATTTACAGGGTCATTCATCAAAACGTGTTATGGCATTGACACACACGATAACGCATGCATTAAAGCCATAATGCATGCGATAATAGCACTTGCGCTCGGCACAAATGCAAATTTGGTAAGAGGCAGGATTAGGGAGGAGTTTGGACAGGAGTTATAAAAATGAGGGCGATATCGCATGGTTTTAACATTGGAAATAACTACATCTTTTTTCCTGGCGTTAAGCTGTGCAATATGACCGAAATGGCTGTAACACAATTGCGATACATTTTTCAAATTGCATTTTGGGGCTTGAGATTGGAAAAGGAGAGAGAGCGAGAGAGAGAACCTCTGCGGAGGCCTTCACAGTATGCACCTATTTATAACTCTATAGGAGGGGCAGCTAATAGCTCGAGGTGAGGTATTGCTGATGGTTTAACATTTAGGGGCCAGGTTTTCATGCATAGTGAGACATATGAACAGCAGAGTACACCTCGGTGAAGATTTGACGTCTTTTGGAGTGAGGAAAGTCTCACAAAGATGAAATTTTGTACTATGTTACCTGGCTCTAGGTTGATGGTAGCCTGTTATAGATAGTGTCTGTCTCTCTCTCTCTCTCAGTGTGAGATGCAAAATAGGAAGTATCGCGGGGGCGAAAAGTTTATCGCACCATGCGATACTACCTACACGAAGCACTATGTTACACATGGCGCGGTAACTCTAAATTATCCTAAACACACCCCTTTTCCTTATTGTAGATGTTAGGCCTGTGATATTACAGCATTTTGATGAATCTGGGGGTTAGCTGGCTACATCTGAATATTGACCTCTGTGTGTTCAACTAATGATTTTTCTTTCAGAATGACAATTTGTTCATATTCCCTCCACATTTTTAGCACTTAATGGCTGGTTCATTGCAAACATCGGCATGCTAACGTCCACTATGTAGCACTGATCAAGTCCAAACTTAATGGTGGACTCAAGTGGGTAAGGTCCAGCATGATCTAGTCCATTTAAAAGGATAATCTTGTAAACTGCTAGAAAAACATGATCATTTAGAAGAAAAATGTATAACACTCCACATAGGGTTGAAGTCCATATGCAGAAATTACACATAGATGTCAGCCCTAATTTTCAAAGCAGACTTAACATGTGCAAGTCTGCTTTGAAAACTAGTGGGTGCATGCAGAACCCTGTGAAAGTGTGCAAGTAGATGGCATCTCCATCCCCTACTCCACCCCAGGAGTCCCTCTTTGTATTATGCATAAAAGTACACAAGAAATCACTTACATGCATAAGCCCCAGGGCAATTTTGAAAAAGCGCATTTACATGCATAAAACCACGTTTTGGGTGTGTAAATGCTTTTGAAAATCATTGCCCATATGGTATTCACTGCCTTCCGTGATCTCTCTGAACACCACAGTTTTTTCTCTTACATATATTTCCTTCTGATTTTCTATTTCTGTCTTTCCAAAGTTTGTCGTTTTCTTGCCATTAACCTCTCTCTTATCTTCTTTTCTTAACTCTCTTAAAATGTCTCCCTCCACTGTGCATTTGTATCTCTCTTCTTCCACTGATTAAATTAATGCACCAATTTTGTTTCCATCCTTCTAACCTGCTAGTCCTTACATTATTCCATTGCACCGGCAAAAGCCAGCAAAACTAACAAGATCCTTGGGAGCATTTCCATACTAATGAGCATGAGAACTAAGTACCTGAACTGTTCTAGTGGAGAAGAGGAAAAAACCCCCACAAATTTATGCTGCTCAAATTCAGGAAACATCAGTCAGAGTCTCTCATTTTCCAATATCCACAATCAGTCTACCATCAACCCATGTCCTTTCTGGTATAAGTATGTATCACAGTGAAAATACGGGGGGATAATTTTCATTAGCCCACATAACTTCAAAGTTCAAGGGTGCATTTAACCTCTTGACCATATAGCTGATTTTAAAGGGAAATTAGCTGGCAGTTTCACTTTATTTCTTGCCTACAAGATCTGCAAGTACAAAGTGACCACTGACTGTGAATCTGCAATTTGTGCTGACAGAAAATAACTGCAAAACAACAGAAATAGATTTAATATGCAAATGTACATGCATTGTTTCCCTGCTCAGCCCTATCCCTATCCTGGAAATATCTGCCTTCAGTGCAGCTAAAAGTATGCTCGTTGTTGAAGCCAGCATTCACTTTTAGCCAGGAAAAAGATGGCAATTTTCAGACAGGTCATTTAACTAGGTAAATGTTATTTATTTATTTAAACATTTGTAGCCCACCTATCTAAATTACAAGGTGGATTATAAAGGAACACACATTAGAATTAAGTAATATAAAACACAAATACATACCTCTTTACCCAAGTAATGTCTTTGAAAATTGTTTTATATGTTTACAGTATATGTGGATGTATATGCATTGCTGTATACAATAGAATTGTGTGTGCATATGTATAGATCAGTGTTTCCCAACCCTCTCCTGGAGGAACACCTAACCAGTTGAGTTTTCTGGATACCCATAATGAATATGCATGAGAAAAAGTTGCAGAAATTGGAGACAAAGCATATGAAAATCTATCTATCTCATGTATATTCATTGCTGCATTCTTGAAAACCCAACTGGCTAGCGGTGCCTCCAGGAGAGGATTTGGAAACACTGGTATAGATATATTCATGCATACAAATCTAGATACCTATGTCTATATACATCTCTCTCTCTCTCTTTCTCATGCTCTAACAATTTATCTATCTATATATCTGAAGTCAAAGGTCAGCAGTTTGGGGAATAGGTTACCCAGGACAAGTTAGTTGGGTAGCTTGATGATAGCATTTGCTATAAACTAACCCGAGTAAGTTTATTTGGGTAGAGCACAATATTAGCACTATTCAGCTAAATTTAGGCCATCCTTCAGATCTCCCCCTACACCCCCTCTTTTTTGCTAGATAAATTTTATCCTAGTAAAATGTTATCCAGGTAAAATTTAACTAGTGAGTGGGAGAGTTAGGCAAATAAAGTAATGTATAGAAGACCTTGACTTAAGGCATTTCAAGTTCCTCCTCTGTAGGGAGACTTAAGGCATTTCAAGTTCCTCCTCTGTAGGGAGGAGGAATAGCCTAGTGGTTAGAGCAGTGGACTATGAACCAGGAGACCAGCGTTCAAGTCCTGCTGTCACTCCTTGTGACCTTGGGCAAGTCACTTTACCCTCCATTGCCTCAGGTACAAAAACTTAGATTGTAAGCCCTCTGGGGATAGAGAAATACCTACAGTACCTGAATGTAAAGCGGTGTGATATCTCAATTGAGATCAAATGACAGTCTATAAAAATAATAAATAAATAAGTTACAGCAGGTCATTGCTAGGCAATGTTTTGGTAATAAAATTATGCAGTTTTCCTGAATAATTACAAGATGTGTTATTTTCATGAAAGTTAGCTACAGATTAGTAGTTGTCGCTAACTTGCCACAGAAGCATCAGATGCTCCTAGGCAATGTCTTAAAATATCCAAATAGCCTGAACGAAGTCACCTCCAAAGAGTAAAAATACCCCCAGGAGTCTTATCAGACTCCTCTTTCCATCTCTCTCACCACCACTACCACTACCACCACCTCTAGAGGCAACTGCAAGTCACAAAAAGTGAAAGAATAAATAAATAAATAAATAAATAAATAAATAAATGTTGAGTAGTAAAGGCCCCCTCCCCCTCTTCCCAACCCCTCACCTTTGAAAAAAATGGACCCTTTCCCAGCCTCCAACCCCCAAACACCAGAATCGCCCTCAGGCCTCATGACCAGCTCCCCACTCTAGACAAACCCTTTGAACCCTCTCCCCATCATACTTTTCAATCCCTGGTGGCTAGTGGACCTCAGTTCACCTCCTAGGCTCCTGGCTGTGTGCTGTCTGAAGAAAAATGTAATTTTCTTTCCCAATCTAAACATGTTCCCCAGCTATCTCCTGTAAATGTAGTGGTACACAAGATGCACTTTTAGCCATATTGAAGGATAACAATTTTCAAATGCCAATGGCTCTGAAAATTATCCAAAGGAAGAAGGTCGGTAAACACCAAGGAATTTATTAGTTCAATCCGTCATAAAAATCCCAACTCAGGCTGAGTTTCGCTCTATTCAGAGCTGCTTCAGGGGCTACATAAAAACAAATACAACAAATATAAAATATTTTTACACAAACTGTTGCGCTCAGGGGTGCACTCTTGTATATTAAAAAAAGATTAATAAAAAAAACAAACAACAGAAGGAAAACACATACAAAAAAAGGGTTGATGTGTTTGTTAGGTAGTGTCAGCCAACTTGACCTCCCATTATTCAATTTGATATTGAATAATGTTGTTTGTTTTTTTATTAAATAATGGGAGGTCAAGTTGGCTGACACTACCTAACAAATACACCAACCCTTTTTTTTGTATATTAATAGCTCATGGATGCACATCAAGCTGATTTCTAAAATAAAGGATTACAAGGTGACCACCTTGCACTCAACATCTCAATCATAGGTAAAGTTTTAATCAATTTCTAATCAATTCTGTACCATTTGCCTTATATCACCTGTCAATCTGATTGGTCAATATTTATGTGTTTTCCTTCTGTTGTTTGTTTTTCTTTACAATCTTTTTATATAATTTTTTATATAATTTTTATTATAATGTCAGCATGGTTCTTTTTTATATATAAGTTTATATATGTTTATAATTGTTTATATGTGTAAAAAGGTTTTATATTGGTTGTATTCGTTGAAGCAGCTCCGAATAGAGCGAAACTCTTCCGGAGTCGGGCTTTTTATGACGGATTGTACTAATAAATTCCTTGGTGTTTACCGATCTTCTTTTTCCTTTGGTCGCTACTTGCAATATTGGATCGGTTTCCGGTTTGTTTCCTCTGAAAATTGTCCTCCCCCTTTTAAAATCACCATTGTTGTCAATTAAGCTCTCCTTAGACTTAGAGGAAGAGAACATGAAAGAAATGAGCTTGCTCAAGAGAAGCAATTTCACCTGCAGTCCCACAGTTTTAAGTTTTTGATTCTTCCTAGGCTTAAGCTTTGATAGTGAAGGATTAAAGCTAACTCCCTAACAAATAGCAGCCCTTGCAAGTTTCTGCGTTTTCAAAACAACAAAGTGGGGTTGGACATAGACAATACACTTTACCAGATCATTGAAATAGTTGCAACACGGGAAATCACAGAATGCATGCAGCAGAGTGACCTTTAATTTGGAGAGTTTAAATCAGCTGTGGATTAAATGATCACCTTGAGAATGAGAGTCAGCAGAAATGCGCTAATGCAGAATGGAATGAAGCTGCTGACGAACCAGCTCAGCCAATAGGTCCCACTGCCAAGTCCCATCATTCTCACCATTTCCTTCAGCCGAGCCTCTTTCTCATACACTATACCTTTGACAATCATGGCCACAGAATAAATCCAAGCCAGAGTCATATAGAGGGGAAGTGATCGAGAGAGTGAGCGTATAAATCTAAACATAAGCAACAAGAAAAAGAAGAACAGCAGATGAGATCATTAAAAAATCATGAAGGGATACAATGATTGCTTTGAGGCGAGCAGAGAATTACACAATACATTCAATCTGTAGATGAAGAATCTATGTATCTATTTATTTTAGAGACATATGGTATTCCACCTTTTACCAAGAATGGCCTCAAGGTGAAATACAATTAGTTACTGCACACTTCACAGATCATCTTCATTTTACTGATCACTTAGTCCCATCTTCAAGAATAAGCAATCTTCTGGCAACATGGATACATGTGAACCATACAACACTGGTGACTATAGAAATAAAGATATATGAAATAGAAAATGTAATTTTGATATGATATTGTATTCAACAAAAAATTATGTACTTACCATTTTTAAAATATATAAAACTTGCATATTTAAAGTATATACAAATTTAAAAACAAACTTTTTTATTATCCTTCTTAAAAAAACAGCAGGAAAAACTCCCCCTTCCCCTCACTGAATCTCAAGAAGGATGGATACAGTGAACAAACAGAACATATGAAATAATCTCTAATACTTGAGAAAATTAGAAGAAAAATAGAAGCAGACATTAAATACAAAAATAGTATAGACCCCATTGTAGATATACTGTGCTTGGCTTGCCCAATATCTTGATTAGAATTATTATACATAATTAAAGGAACATTCAAAAGTATGAATAAACAAATTCAAGTATTATATTGTTAATTGGAGATAAATACTGACTGAAATTATGCTTTTGCCTCAGTGGAAATAACTATGGTAGGGATAAATCTGTATAGAAATTTATTATAGATGAGCTACTATGAATCATTTTTCTGAAGTAATTAAATTTCTCTTGACAGAAAAAAAAATTTCATAGCTCAAGAGGTTTAGCAATCCCATGAGTTCCTTTCAAGAGAAAATGAAATTAAGGACAAAGGAAAGAGCCAAGGGTCATAAATGTGAGCTAATGAAAAGAGTTGTGCGCTACATAGTTGTGCACACTCAACTACTTCTGTACCCACTTGATTATTATAATATCCATTGTTTCACAGCTTTGCATTAATTTATGGTCTATTACACTCAAATGTCAACTGCATCAAATATAGTTTTTTATATCAGCACAGTAAAACATGATTACAGATAGCTACTTCAGGCTAAATCAGAGGTGCTTTATCATCTGTATGCAAAATATTAGCTTATGAGGATGCAATAATATTTGTAACCTCATATAACCTCTCTGCTTTTATTGATGGGGATCAGTAGTAGGAGAATATATTTTAATTCTGAAATAAAGGAGAATTGTTTATAGACTATATAGATAGGACTTTGCCAACCTAAAAAATAATTTGAAGTTCCAAAACAATCTATTTTATAGCATTTATGTCACAAAGTTCACAAGAGGTGCAATTATGTTGGCTTCTGGGAGTCAGATAGTTGGAAATGCTGGCTTTTTTGAATAGTGACTATAGTAGCGTCAAGATGTATCCAACAGAAAATATTTGCCTTGGAATGGAAAATTATGTCATCCTGATTGTTCCCTTATGACATAAGGAAATTATCTAGGGAGGACAATTTTCAGAACTCTTTATCAGGATACTGTGCTTTTTATCCAAGTAAGATATCTTGCTGAAAGATGCCCCTTTCTATCTCATTAAAAAATATGTGTGGGCATCCATAGAGCACATACTTTCAGCCAGAGTGAAAAGAGGTATTCCAAAGGCTGCTTTTAGATTGGGAAAATAAACCAGCCTGTGGCACGTGTGAAGACAGAATGGCCAGAGAATAGATTCAAGCCAGGCTCTGGCTGAATATTCATGAACTTTTATTAATCCCCATCAGAAAAACAGTTCTGCATATCTTCACAGCTTACATACAAAGAAGCATTATTACAGTTTACAGTATCTTGGTCTCAGTCTTTGCTAAGGTTCCTCATGTTTTACTGGGGCCTCTTCTTCCCTCCTGGGCCTAGCTAGATAATAGATATAGACCTTCCCAGAGGCCTCTTCCCAGACCAGGATTCACAGTACTCTGGACTTAAGGTAAACTGTGCCAGATCTCTGGATCCAGTTCCTTAAGGTATTCTAGGGTTTTCTTGTGTATACTAGGGATGTGCATTTGTTCATGACGAATTAGGCAATTTCAACAAAATTGCCTAATTCATCTTGTTTCGGGAATAACGAATCCCAAACAAAGTTTTCCCAAACTTTCGTGAAAATTTTGTTTTCGGGTTAGTGCGTACTAACTCCCATTAGTGCGCACTAACGTTAAAATGTTAGCGTGCACTAATGGGAGTTAGTGAGCACTAACCCGAAATTCATGTCCCCCCGAATTTCAAAGGCCCGAACCGCGGGAAATACGATATTTCCCACGGTGGGCTGAAAACAAAGCCCAAACCAAAAGGTTAGGGCTTTGCATATCACTAGTGTATACCCCTTCACATATCTTCCTCCTCAGGTCAATCTTCTTAGGTTGAGCACTTGCCCGTACTAAGGGTATACTCCTAAGACCCCTGTTTCTCTCTTCACTCCCTGTCCTATGCAGGAACTTCTTAACCCATTTAAGGTGTCCCCTCCCCAAGTCATTTGGGAAATTGATCTAGGGTTTATGGAGTACCCCCTGTTCCAATTTGGCTCGACTGCCCATAAGCTGATCCCAGAGGGTTTTAAGCTGGGAGACAATTACACCCTAAAACCACTGGATAAGGAGCTCGGGAAGCACCCCAACTTTCATAACAGTTTGTCCTGCTGGGGTTGTCAGCAGGATCAGACTGGTGGGGTAGTGCTGACTGTTGCCATATACTCAGATCATTATCACTTTCTTCATGCCATTGAGATCCTCTCTCTTGATCAAGTCCTTATGTACAAGTGTCTTACTACATGCGTTCGAATCATGATAATAAAATAATGTCTTACTACAAGTGTTCGAATCATGATAATAAAACACATCAATGCCTACGCACCAGCAAATAATATATTAGAGATGTGAATCGTGTCCTCGATCGTCTTAACGATCGATTTCGGCTGGGAGGGGGAGGGAATCGTATTGTTGCCGTTTGGGTTTTAAAAATATCGTGAAAAATCGTTAAAATCGTGAGCCAACCCCCTAAAACCCACCCCCGACCCTTTAAATTAAATCCCCCACCCTCCCGAACCCCCCCAAATGCTTTAAATTACCTGGTGGTCCAGAACGGCGGCGGTCCGGAACGGCCCCCTCAATTGAATCCTTTTGTCTTCAGCCGGCGCCATTTTGCAAAATGGCCGACGCAAAATGGCGGCGGCCATAGACAAAAACGATTTGACGCAGGAGGTCGTTCTGGACCCCCGCTGGACTTTTGGCAAGTCTTGTGGGGGTCAGGAGGCCCCCCCAAGCTGGCCAAAAGTTTCTGGGAGTCCAGCGGGGTTCAGGAAGCGATTTCTTGCCGCGAATCGTTTTCCGTACGGAAAATGGCGCCGGCAGGAGATCGACTGCAGGAGGTCGTTCAGCGGGGGTTCCAGACCGCCGCTGAACGACCTCCTGCAGTCGATCTCCTGCCGGCGCCATTTTCCGTACGGAAAACGATTTGCGGCAAGAAATCGCTTCCTGAACCCCGCTGGACTCCCAGAAACTTTTGGCCAGCTTGGGGGGGCCTCCTGACCCCCACAAGACTTGCCAAAAGTCCAGCGGGGGTCCTGAACGACCTCCTGCGTCTAATCGTTTTTGTCTATGGCCGCCGCCATTTTGCGGCGGCCATTTTGCAAAATGGCGCCGGCTGAAGACAAAAGGATTCAATTGAGGGGGCCGTTCCGGACCGCCGCCGTTCTGGACCACCGCTGGATCCCCAGGTAATTTAAAGCATTTGGGGGGGTTCGGGAGGGTGGGGGATTTAATTTAAAGGGTCGGCGGTGGGTTTTAGGGGGTTTTAGTGTGCCGGTTTTCCTGCCCTCCCCCTTCCCCCAATTTACAATTTTTTAACGATAAATCGGGGGAATTGGTATTGTATCGTGGCCCTAACGACTTTTGACGATTTAAAATATATCGGACGATATTTTAAATCGTCAAAAAACGATTCACATCCCTATAATATATCCAAAGACTCTCAAACCAAGCTTGAAACATAATACATTACAACTAAGATAATATTCAGTCTCTCTTTCATCTATTATGTTATAAGTTATTTTACCCATGTATTCTGTTCCAAGTTTTTAAGAACCCTGTTCTATGTAACTTGCACTCTTCTTGCATGTCTTTTTCAGTTACAATGTAAACCGAGATGATATGAAAATTCTGCATGAATCCCGGTATATAAAAATGTTAAATAAATAAATAAATAAATAAATAAATTATACATCCTGAGTCTACCAGGGCTTGAGTGGGAATTCCATCCAGCTCCACCTGGATTACAAATTCCTTCAGTTCATAATGTGGGATATCCACCAAGTTATAGCTTTGAAGCTTTGCAAAAGTGTTCGCCCATTCCTGTTCCCATATTTTGTTCTCATTCTGGGGGCCGTCCTCCACAACCTGTTCCTTTTTGTGCTATTCTGCTATCTTAAACTTCCACAATATGGGGCAGATTTTCAAAGCCTAAGAGCGTAAATCCAAGTGGATTTACACGCGTGGGGGGGGGGGGGGGGGATAAGTGTGTCGGGCCTATTTTCAAAAGGCCATTTGCCACTGTGCCCGGGATCGTGGGCTGGCGAGTGCAGCCTACGCCTGCCCGGAGGCAGGCACAACTTATAAAATAAAGATAGGGGGGATTTAGGTAGGGCTGGGGGGTGGGTTAGAGAGGGGAAGATGGGGGAGCTGAAGGAAAGTTCCCTCCAAGGACACTCCGATTTATGAGCAGCCTTGGAGGGAACAGGGAAAGCCATTGGGGCTCCCCTAGGGCTCGGCGCACACAATGTGCACTAGTGTGCCGACCCTGGATTTTATAACATGCACGCGCATGTTATAAAATTGGCTGTAGATTTGTGTGCGTTGGATTGTGCGCACAAATCTATGCCCGCTCATAGCTATTAAAATCTGGCCCTATGTCTTTAAGCCATGGATACTCTTTGACTGTGTGGTCCTCTGTCTTACAGTAGGAACATGCCCATGGGGGGGGGGGGGGGGGCTTTTTAATTTTACCCATTCCTCCCAAGGCTCTTTATTTTCTTCTTTACCATATGGGAAGTGTTCTTCCTCATGTCCATTCCCTGCACAAAGGGCACAGAAGGAGAAAGTATCTATCTCCTTATTACTGGGTTGTACCAGTCCCTCTGAGATCCACTTGTTCTTTCGCCTTGAGGATCAAGCATTGCTTAGGAGACTTTCCTTTGTCCTCCATATGGCCTTTAGTCTTTAGTACTGACTCTGTCACTATGTTGACATCCATCACTTCACTTCAGACATACTAGCAGTCTGGCCAAGTGACCTCTCCTTCCAAAGTTGAAGCAAGCGTGCGAGGCAGTGGCATAACAAAGGAGAGCGGGGGGGGGGGGGTTCAAAGCCCCCATTTGCAGTAGGGGACACCTGGAGTCCTCTTTATGTAGTTTATTTCAGCTACTTAAAGATAAAAAATGAGAAGAGGGAGTTAATTGAAATGTCTGCTGTTTCTGTGACCTTACGTATTTCTTCAAGAAGGATGGTGGTGGTGGTGGTGGGTTGCAGTGTGGGGGAGGCAACACAAATGTATTGGCCCCTGGGTACCGGAGATATTTGCAATGCCAGTGGGGAGAGGATATGGTCTGTGGACTGAATTCCCTAAATAGTCCCCTTCATAGGGTTATTGCTGGGGCCTTCCATTTTCATACCTCGCCATGGAGCCTATATGGGCTGCCTTTCTATCCTTCACCTTATATCCTGGTGGGAGGCCACTGCAAGTGTAATGCTTTTTCCAGAGTGTGCCCAGGATACCGACAGATCCAGTTCTGCATGGGCTGGTTGAGCCCATCTAGGAACAATTCCAGAAGCACCTGGTTGGCTACTTCAAGGCCATTCTTTGCCATGGGCTGCAGCCACTTTTACTCAGCATCTTTCAGTCAGTGGAATAGGTTTTGGGGTCTTGCCCGAGGTTGGATCATACCCCACCAAAATTGTTGTTGGAAGGTTTCTGCAGTACATTCTGCTCTTTCTAGGACTGCGGTCTTGTTTTCGCAAAGGTGGCCCTTGCTTCCACATTGGTTGCTTGAAAGGCCGATAGGGTTTTACCCTTAAGCAAATTTGCCAGGCACATGTTCCAGTTAGCTTCTAGCCAACCCATCATGTGGGTTGCCCTTTCAAATTTTCTCAAAATTATCTGTGGGTCCTCCTCTGGCTTCATTTTAAACAGGACAGGAGGTGGAGGATTTCCCCGGCTGTTCGCAGCTTGTAGCTGGATGAGCTGTTCATATAGGAGTAGATTTTATAATTCTACATGCGCGCGAACAAAAGTATGCCGGATTTTATAAGATACGAGCATAGACACATGTATCTTATAAAATTCGGGGTCAGTGTGCACAAGGGGGTGCACATTTGTGCAACTTGCGTGCGCCGAGCCCTGCGCGCGCAGCCCGTTCCCTCCGAGGCCGCTCCAAAATCAGAGCGGCCTCGGAGGGAACTTTCCTCCCACCCCCCCTGCACTTACCTAATCCACCCTTCCGGCCCTATCTAGACCCCTCCCTACCTTTATCTGAAAAGTTACTACTGCCTCCGGGCAGTAGTAACTTATGAGCACCGGCGCAGCAGGCCCCGACACAGGCCACTGTGTCGAGGCACTCGGCCACGCCCCCGGAACGCCCACACGCCCCTGAACACGACCCCGATCCAAAACCATGCCCCCTGGCCATGCCCCCGACCGCCCCTTTTTGCAAGGCCCGGGACATACGCGCGTCCCGGGGCTTGCGCGCACCGCCAAACCTATGCAAAATAGGTTCGGTGCGCACAGGGGGGGTTTAAAAGGGTTATGTGCATACCTTATGCGCGTAACCCTCTTAAAATCCGGCCCATAGATTTTGAGTGAATTTCTGGAACTGCTGCTGGCCTTCCACCAGGGCTTGTATCATCCACTCCCTGTTGGCTTATTGGTCCTGGTTGCCCTGTGAATCCATGAAATTCTCTGCACTGCTTCTGAGCTCTTGCACCAGAAGCCTTCCTTTTTCTTTTTTTTTTTCTTGAAAACCAAACCCTGTCTGTTTGGCACTGACTTACTATTAATTCCCTCTCTGCAGGCAGAGCTATTCTTCTTAGTCTGTTTAAATTCCTCTCCTGGGTATCTGATGTTTCTGGGCCCCAGTAAACAGAAAAAAAGAAAAAAAAACATTTCTTCTGTTTGGCATGGGTTTCTGGCTGTGTAAGGTTAGATCAGAAATCCCCAAACTGACACATTACATGGCCCCACACGCAGTCAGAATGGATAGAGAATTGGCACAAATTAGGATCTGGCTAGATATTCATGAGCTTTTATTAATTCACAAGAAAGAAGCAATATAATAACTTTTAGACTCTCGGTCTGGGCCTTTAATATGGTTCCTCCTTTTTTCCTGGGGTCTCCTCCTTTCTGATTATGGCTAGATATACATCTTCACAGGGACCTCCGCCCAGACCAGGATTCCTTGTTGTCTGGGCTTAAGGTGGACTGGGCCAGATCTCTGGATCTGGTAACTTAAGGTATTCTGGGACTTTCTTGTATATACCCCTTCACACGGACCATGTTTCTTTTTTATTCCCCCAGATCACCCACAAAATTAGCAGGTGCATAATGTGAAGGCTGTTTTGTTGCTCTTTGGAAATATATGCAGCCTTAACGCACCTATATATGTTGAAAATAACATGGTCTTTTCAAAATAACCCCTTTATGACTGATCTACAGTTTGACTTCTTAGGTATATTTAGCATATATTCTGGTTTGACTGTAAACTGTTCTATTGCCTCTGTTCATTTAAATTTATTATAATCCACCTTGAGACCAACATTGGGAAAAGATAGAATAGCAAATGTTCATAAATAAATAAATAAATATTGGTCCAGTTTCAAAAACATAGAAAGTACATCAGTTTTACAATCTGTAGTAAATAGGGATGTGAATCGTGTCCTCGATCGTCTTAACGATCAATTTCGGCTGGGAGGGGGAGGGAATCGTATTGTTGCCGTTTGGGGGGGTAAAATATCGTGAAAAATCGTTAAAAATCGTTTAAAAATCGAAAAATCGAAAAACCGGCACATTAAAACCCCCTAAAACCCACCCCCGACCCTTTAAATTAAATCCCCCACCCAAATAACTTAAATAACCTGCGGGTCCAGCGGCGGTCCGGAACGGCAGCGGTCCGGAACGGGCTCCTGCTCCTGAATCTTGTCGTCTTCAGCCGGCGCCATTTTCCAAAATGGCGCCGAAAAATGGCGGCGGCCATAGACGAAAAAGATTGGACGGCAGGAGGTCCTTCCGGACCCCCGCTGGACTTTTGGCAAGTCTCGTGGGGGTCAGGAGGCCCCCCACAAGCTGGCCAAAAGTTCCTGGAGGTCCAGCGGGGGTCAGGGAGCGATTTCCCGCCGCAAATCGTTTCGTACGGAAAATGGCGCCGGCAGGAGATCGACTGCAGGAGGTCGTTCAGCGAGGCGCCGGAACCCTCGCTGAACGACCTCCTGCAGTCGATCTCCTGCCGGCGCCATTTTCCGTACGAAAACGATTCGCGGCGGGAAATCGCTCCCTGACCCCCGCTGGACCTCCAGGAACTTTTGGCCAGCTTGTGGGGGGCCTCCTGACCCCCACGAGACTTGCCAAAAGTCCATCGGGGGTCCGGAAGGACCTCCTGCCGTCCAATCTTTTTCGTCTATGGCCGCCGCCATTTTTCGGCGCCATTTTGGAAAATGGCGCCGGCTGAAGACGACAAGATTCAGGAGCAGGAGCCCGTTCCGGACCGCTGCCATTCCGGACCGCCGCTGGACCCGCAGGTTATTTAAGTTATTGGGGGGGGGGGTTCGGGAGGGTGGGGGATTTAATTTAAAGGGTCGGGGGTGGGTTTTAGGGGGTTTTAGTGTGCCGGCTCACGATTCTAACGATTTATAACGATAAATCGTTAGAATCTGTATTGTATTGTGTTCCATAACGGTTTAAGACGATATTAAAATTATCGGACGATAATTTTAATCGTCCTAAAACGATTCACATCCCTAGTAGTAAAGGACCATTTTAGAAGTAACTATAAAATAGCATGATTCTATTATTCAGTGCTATCCTTGATGGCTATGAGATTATTGTGCAGTTAAGCACAAAATTTGAGATATGAAATGAACACTCTTACACCAAATCCCATTGGGGACATGATGGTGTATTGACCATTTCAAAACAAGATGATTAAACCTCCTGCTTATAAAGTAAAATCTCTCCTTGAAGCAGTTCATTCATCCAAAGATCATTGTAGCTATGATATTGACCAGCAGCAGTCTGGGAGACGAGGACTTCTTTAACATTAACAATTCCTTTCATTTAAATGCAGAGTTCTTTTCGGAGAGCTCCAAGGTCTTCCTAGACTATGTCCTTTCTGATTTTCAGCTTCAGCTAGAGTTGCAATAGCTCCTCCCTCTAGTATCCTTTGATTGCTTATTTATGGCACAACTGGAACAAAAGGCTGACCCTGTATCCAATACTACAGGGTGTTCATAGAGGTTGGAGGTCAAGAATCTGGTACCTTCTGGAGTTAGGACTGGCAGAATTCACCCCTGGCATCAAGGGAGTAGATATGCCAAGGCTGACTGATGTCATGTTTATAGCTCTTTGCATTTTCTCCTGGCTGGATGTCATGTGAAAGTATAGATCTGGCATCAAGTGATTTTATAGGACAGCCTTCACAATGATGTCATCACTTACCTGCTTCAATTCCTGTTACCATAATAATTAATAGCAGGAAAAAGACTCCTGGACAATCCAGTCTGTTTAGTCATTCCTGCCCATACTGTTAAAGATATATGCTAATTAACAGTAGGGATGTGCAATCGTTTTTCCAGAATTAGACACTTTCAATGAAATTGCCTAATTTGGAATGGTTCTGGAGAACCGAAAAAAGATTGAATTTTTTCCAAAATGTTGGAAAAAATTCATTTTTGGGTTAGTGCATGCTAACTCCCGATAGTGCACACTAACTTGGCAGAGTTAGTGCTCGCAGTATTGGGAGTTAGTGCACACTAACTCCTGTTAGTGTGCATTAACCCGAAAATTGGGTCTCCCGAAAAAAAAAAAAACGAACCACGGGAAAAATGAAATTCCTGCAGAGGGGCCCTGAAAAGAAGCCAGACATGATAAAGCAACCCGAAGCACATCTCTGATTAACAGCCATATTGTGTGACCATCTGTAGGATTTCTTTCTTATTCAAGATACTTTTGTCATCATTCTCCTTTACATTCTACCCTTCTAGACAAGCATACAAGATCCCCTATTTATTGCACAGTGAGCAACTGTCTTTTCCCTACCCTGTCTAATCATAAATTGAATAATCTATCAACAACCAGCATGGCTATGGCACGGTGCACATAGCATGTCAGACAGTCCAACTATGTGAGTACCTGGGATTTCTGGGCCCAATATTGAGTGCCACTTAGCCAGATAAGTTGGAACTTATCCAGCTAAGTAACAGCATTTCAATATTCGGTCAATGACTGCCAAATAGCAGGATACATAGTTATCCAGCTAAGTGGTGGACTGGTTGGGGGAGCTCTGGGAAGGAGCTATTTATCCAGATAACTTAGCAGGATAAGCATCAATATTTACTCTTATCCAGCTTGTTATACAGGCCTACTCTTATCCAGCTTGTTACAGGCCTACCCCTCCCTCAGCAATCATCCTCCTGATAACCTCCTAAGCTGTGTATAATGCATTCCCTGTATCACCTTTTACAATGTGCTTCTGCTGTCTTTATCTCTCAATTACCTTCTCCCCTATGACCTCTTGATTTGATTACAATGCTTTCCACGTACTACCGTCACTATGTGCTCTTGTTAATTTTCCCTCATCTGCTTCCAATTGAGGAACCTTCGTTCCCTGTAAATAGTTACCCAGTTACTGTTTGTTGATGTTTATTTCTTGTATGCAAAGTTTACTGTTCTATGTAATGGCAGTGCCAAAAGTTCTGTATAATGACACTGTCAAAAAGTTTTAGTTATCTGTAAACCGATACGATGTGCAAACGGCTATCGGTATATAAAAACCTATAAATAAATAAATAAATAAATACTGTACTTGCAGCCTGCCAGGAAAATCTAGCTGCTAGTTGTTCTGCTATCTTATCAGCCTTTGACAAAGATTCTCTTTGCTTATTGATTTCAGGAGGGCATGAAATAAGTGCAGAAAATCTTTATATGTAGCTGGATCTCACTGAATATACAGGACAAGTTATTCAGCTAACCTTAGCTGGATATCTTGTCCACTATACGCCCAACTGAATATTGACTTCCTTGTGTCCAAATACTTTCCAACTTCTGCCCTTAACACTGACAGCAGACCCAAGTACCAGGCTTACTTTTTCTCCAATTTAGCAGCAAGCAGGCAGATAACTGAGAGGAATGATAATGTTCAGTTTATCATCAAGTTGCTTTTAGCTTTAAATTATATAATTACATAATATTCCCATGATATTTAGTACTTATATTTTTGACCTAATGTGCATAACAATAGTGTGGACATGCTATCAATAAATAAATCAATATTCAAAGGCATTTAGATGGATAACTTGTAAGTTAACCGGCTAAATGTAAACTTTTGAATATCCCTGGCAGTTTTCAAACTAAATTTACGCCTGGATTCACTATTCTTGCAGAGAATAGTGAATCCCAGCGCTAACGGAGGGTGGGGGGGTGAAGCGGGGGGCGGGCCTGCGAAAGTCGGCAGCGATTGCACCGCGGTGCAATCGCTGCCGGCTTTCGCACCCAATAGTGCCATCATAAAAGGTGGTGCTATTGGGCGTGCTACTGGCAGCAAAAAAGGATCTTACCTTTTCGCAGCCAGCGATCTTTCCGCCGCGTCCGCTCTGACAATGCCCTGACTCCTCCTCTTCCGAGGCCAACTCCGCCCCAAGCTAGCTATCGCACGTGAAAAGGGACTTTTTGCATGTGATACACTATGAAAATGACCCCCTCAGCTGGATAAGATAGGGATGTTTTGGGGTGATTTCTGAGACAGAGCTGAGATAGTCTCATATTAACTTGTTTGACTAACTCCAATACTAACAGTTAACAGAGTAAGTATTTGGCTACCTCTAGATATATACTGGAGAGAGTTAATGTTATCCAGGAATATGTTTCTGGATAACTTTAACTTAAGCAGTGATATTTAAATATTGTTCTTTAAGCAATGCTAGGTTTTAAAACGGGCCTCATGACCCGATCCCCTGCCCCATGGACACATGACTGGTTTTGCCACATGCTCCTCCACAGCCCCCGAGCCTCTAAAATATGGCATTAATATTGCATGCCTAAAGGTTTGTAAAGGCTCCCTTTCCCTCAAAAGTCTATAAATAATGGCACTGCATATCTAAAGCAAGATGGCACCCTTTCCTGATCCCTGTCAAGCCCACCCTAAACTTCACCTTCACTGGCTCCCTATTACTTCTCATATTCAGTACAAATCCCTCTCTCTAAGTTTACAAAGCCCTTTACAACCCAGAAATGTACTGGCTTAACAGTTCCCTTAAATTCCACCAAGCCAAGAGACCCACAAGACACCAATATCATGCAACCATGCTAACCCTCTCTCACAAAACCACCAAACTGGCCGCAACTAGAGCTTGTCTACTCTCTGTATCAGGACCAACCCTTTGGAACACTATGCCAGTAGATCTACGCCAAGAGGCTTGCCATAAAACATTTAAACGAAAACTCAAAACATGGCTTTTCATGAAGGCATTCAAATAGTACATATCACCAAAACTCACTCATTTTGCTCACCCTTCAATTTTCTTTGCCAACAAAACAGTCTCCCTGCCACACAATGCCTCTACCCTCACCACTCCTCCTCTCCCGCATCCCTGCCCCTAACAGATCCATCAGTTCTAACTTTATGATCCCTCATAAAAAAACTCCCTCTCTTAGTTGCTACTAGAGATGTGAATCGTCTGCCAGATCGTCTTAATGATAAGATTCGGCTGGGGGGGGGGGGGGGGCGCGGAAATCTGATCGTTAAGATATGTGAATTGGAATCGTTTCTGATTCCAATTCACATCACTAATTTTTTTTTTAGGGAGGCCTGCACCGCTAAAAAAAAAAAAAAACACCCGACCCTTTAAATCAACCCCCCCCTCCTGACCCCCCGAAAACCTTTAAAATTACCTGGTGGTCCAGGGGGGCCTCGGGGGGCCTCGGGGAGAGATCCAGGGGGCCTCGGGGAGAAGAGAGATCCAGGGGGGCCTCGGGAAGAGATTTCCCATTCCCAGGCATCAGCTGTTCTAAAAAAAAATGGCACCGATGCCCCTTTGCCCTTACCATGTGACAGGGTATCCGTGCCATTGGCTGGCCCCTGTCACATGGTAGGAGCACTGGATGGCCGGCGCCATCTTTAAAGATGGCGCCGGCTATCTTTACTCATCAGCCCCTATTATAGAGTATAGTATAATAGGGGCTGATGAGTAAAGATGGCCGGCGCCGGCCATCCAGTGCTCCTACCATGTGACAGGGGCCGGCCAATGGCACGGATACCAACTGATAGAAATTCAGTTTTACATTTCATTAGTATCAGGGAAGCCTCAATATCTGAAGGAGTGGAGTGAGGCTGGTCAGACTGTATGTCAAGGGTGTTCGGTCTGTGAGAATGTATTAGAGATTGCTGAATTTCAATACTCCTCTGACAAGACACCATTTAGGAATAGGGGCACGTTCACGTGTCAATCAGATAGGGTTATCTTTTTTTTTAGGGATGCCTGCACCATGCAAATAGATTTAGGGAGGCTTTGCACCGTGCAAATAGATTTATATTGGTCATACCAGACGTATGATATGTAAAAGGATCATTGAGCATAAGAGCAATTTGAGGCTCTGTAAAGAGGGAGCACCCCTTGTGGGACATTGGAGTGAGGAGAACCACAGGATGGACCAAGTGAGGTTTTTTGTCATCACGTGGATAAATGATGACGTGAGAGGGGATGCTACATGTATTTTGTGGCAATTGGAACAGAAATTTATCTTTTGGTGGAAGACATATGAACCGTGGGGATTCAATAATGAGATTGAGTGGGAAGCACTTTTTGCTTGAATAGGACAGCAATGTTATGATGATTAGTACATGAAGAGATGCATATGGGGTGGATGTGTGATGTATGTATGTGTTGTATGATGTATGAAAATGAGGTATATGGGGTGGATGTGTGATGTATGAAAGTGTTGTCTGATAGAATGGCACACATTTAAGTATTTATGATGGGATGTGATGTAGAGGTTGGTTTATATTGGATGATTTGGAAAGATGAGGTGGTATTTCTTGATATAGTTGTATTGTTTTTCCCCCTCATCTAAGAATTTGGTGATATGAATGTTATTTTTTGATGTTCCATTGATACATTGGTTTTGTTTTTTTTGGGATGTATGAATTGTGGAGTGGTGTATATGTGGGTTATGGATGTGATGGTGTGGATATTAGTTCTATGGTGGGAATATGTTTTGGAGGGGTATTGATTGTTATGGGTTGGGGAGTGAGTGGGGGTTATGGTTGTGTAGGTTGTGGATTTGATTGGTATAAATGAATGGGTTAACACAGTTCAGTATGGATGTTATTATTGAAACAATGTCCCGCGGTTGAGGGATGGGGAGTGGTTTGAAGTGTGTATCAATATAGTGTGAAGGACGCTGATGGATCGGGCAGTGGCCCTGTGAAGGAACGGAGGTTGTATGTATTATGCCCTGTATGAGATAATTCATTGGTTAACGTTTATGTATGGGAAGTATGATGAGGATGTGGACATGAGTAGACTTGAGAACATAACAGTAAGTGGATATCATGTTGAGTATTGGTAATACATGATTGGGACAGATGGAATAGTAATTTTGTGTATATATTTTAGGAATATTTGAAGAATACACATTGAATTGGGGGTGTCCCAGGAAGATCGTCACACAGGATTAGTAAGGAATGGGTTAAACACCCCCTGAGGAAGCCCCAACGGGTGAAACAAGGCACCTTGTTGGGAAGAAAGAAGAGCATGTTAACAGGAAGACATCTGAATAGAAATCATTGGGGATACTAGAAGTGTTGAATTTTAATGTTGGGATTTTTTTACAGTGATTTTTGCGTGTTAAGTTAATGCGGTATGCCTGGTGTGAATGTGTGTATGGTATTGGGGTTGAAGGGATAGCATTTTAGCATGTTCATTTGACATGTCCACAATGATAAAAAATGATAAAAATACATGTACATTGTTGAGTTTGTCATTGTATCATGTGTAAAGTATGATATATGATGCGCAATATTTATTACATTTTATATTTGTAAAAATTGTGTGGAACGCTATACCAAATAATAGAATAAACAATTGGTTGAGAATATTACATGTGACATCATTTGATGCTATTGAATATTAGGGTTATATAAAAAATGTATTTTGTATAAATGTAAGATACAAGATAAATGTTATCATAGTGAAGAGACCCCTATAATATGTGGTTTATGTTGCAGTTGGACACTGCTGGAGAGATAGTGGACCCTTGGGCTGACCTACCTAGGGAGGCAGGGTAGGCTGGGAGGCGGAGCCACAGGTCAGAGGGGTTCACCCAGGAACCGGGGACCCCCCGGGAGGAGCCCGTAGGGTCTCGGGTCCTCGGGACTTAGAAGTGAGACAGAAAGTCCAGAAGCTGAGATAGGGCAGGAAGTCCAAGGTACCTGGAAGGCAGGGGACTGGCTGCACAGGACCGAGGACCGGCTGCACAGGGCTGAGGGCCGGCTGAAGGCAGGGCAGCGGGCGGCTGCGGAGTCTGTAGCAAACCGGAGTCTGAAGCAGGCTGTATGTAGGCTGAAGCAGAGTCTGTAGCAAACCGGAGTCTGAAGCAGGCTGTAGGCTGAAGTGGAGTCTGTAGCAAACCGGAGTCTGAAGCAGGCTGTAGGCTGAAGCGGAGTCTGTAGCAACCGAAGTCTGTAGCAGGCTGTAGGCTAAAGCGAAGTCGGAAGCAGGCCGGGATCAGTGGCTGGCTGCAGGCTGAAGCGGAAGTCAGAGGCAAACCAGAGTCGGAGGCAGGCAGCAGGCTGAAGAGGAGTCAGAGGCAAACCAGAGTCAGAGGCAGGCAGGCAGCAGGCAGAAGCGGAGTCAGAAGCAAGCCGGGGTCGGAAGCAGTCAACGTGAAGATCACCAGGAACGCAACTAAGAACAACTATGGCGTTGTGAACCTCGTTGCAAGGCGATGAGAGAGAGTTTGAGCGCCGGTTATATCGGGACTTGGGTGTGACGTCAGCAGCGCGGGCGAGGCCAGGCTTCCGGGAGTTGAGCGCTCAAGAGGGACGTCCTCACGCGTGCGCGAGGCTGACGAAAAGCAGACACATAATGGCGGCCGCCACGTGGAGTGAGAGAAGCCCCCGGGGCCCGGAGCGGGCAGGAATCGGTGATCCCTGAAGCGGAGGTAGGCGGGCCTGGGCCTTAGCAGAAGGGAAGCGGTGGGGACCGCATCAGTTTATATGATGTTCAGGGGACTCTGATAATTCTCTCAATATTTTATACTTATAGCTGTCAGCATTTTGCATCATCCTAAGGATTCTTGTGGCAACTTGTATTCTGGCTCTATTAAAATCTATGGTGAGAAAGAGGTTTGACATAGCAACCTGAAGATAGACCAAGGGAAAAACCACAAGAAAGCTTCAAAATTGGTATGGCTATGGGTGGTTACATGAATTTATTGCACAAATACAATATTTAGACTTGGCAAATTATTTTTCCTAAACTTCATAAATAACTTGGATAGCTTTCATCTCTTCCACATTCAAACTTTTCTTGCAGGTCAATAGTACAGAAGGATATATGCTCCCAAACACCACAGAATTGAGCCCTGGAATATAACTATTTGCTGTGTAATAGAAAAGGGCCCAAGGCAAAATTTTAAATTGAATTCATTTGTGATCTGCAAATTTACCAGAGTAGGCTAATTTATTTTTATAGCATACCTCTGATTGTTATTTTTATAGATAGACATTGCAGTTGCTTTTGTTTCCCTATGAAATTTATATGTGAAAATTATACAATTTTACATGTTTGTAATTTATAAAACTTTAAAAAAATGGGCTCCCCTTTATTATTTACATAATTACAGCACTAAGAGGGCATTACTAAATGGTAATTACAGTTTCTTAAACCCTGGCAAGTAAACATTATGTTGAATTTCCCTGCTGTGAAATGCATCCAACCTAACAAGTTGATGATAATACTACCTAATTATGTGTAATTGAGGAAACTGGCTAGTTTCTTTCACATACTATTAAACATCAATTGCTTTTCTATTTAAAAGTATCACAGCCCAAATACAGTTGTTCCTTTCTTATTTTAAAACATTATCTGCATCTTTTTTGTTGGTTCTTTTAAAGGTCTTTTGAGGCAGCTTTGATGGGCCTAGGTTAATGTTCCCTTTAAGCCACGTGCCAGGTGTGTGGCCACTCATAAATTTAATTCCTTCCATGTACAGCTTCTATTTCTTTGTGCAAACTGGGACTTGGTTGCCTTCAAATTCTAATTCCTGGTTGCTTGAGCCATCAACTGAGCCTAAGTGTGTACCCAGATCCTCCTCATGCAGTCCTGCTGGCAGGGGAGGGGGAAAATGGAGCTTGTTCTCCTTCTCAGTCAACTATGTCTTGCTACTGCTTATGGCCAATCAGCTAAGTTCTTATTCCTATGTCCTGCCTCACTGTGGAGAGGAGTGGAGCTTGTTGCTTAAATGTGATTTCAGTGCTTTTTGCATCCAGGTGTGAGGGGGAAGAGGAAGGAAACTGCAGTGATATTTTCTCTAACAGGGAGGGGAAATATATGCAGTGGAATGAATGCTGGGTAAAACAAGAAAGAAGCAGTTGACAAATGCTGGGGAAGGGGGAAGTGGCAGGGGCAGATGGTGAGTAAAGTGGGAAGAAAGGAAGGCAGAAGAAGACGGGGAAGGTGGAGGAGAATGAGGCAGGGGATAGATGCTGGGGAAGTGAGGGAAGAGGCAGGGGGTAGAAGCTGGAGGAGGATGGAAAGAGTTAAGGGAAGATGCTGGAGAAGAAGGGAAGAGGCAGGGGGGATAGATGCTGGGAAAAAGGTGAAGAGAAATGGTGAATAGATGCTTGGGAAAGGTAAAAACCTGATGGCATATGAGAGAGAGAGGGAGAACATGGGGGGAAGGAGGTAAGGTGTAAGAAATGTGGAAGGATGGGAAAGGTGGCATTACAGGGATAAAGGGTAATGTAAAGAAGAAGGAATAGGAAAAGGAAGTGGAGGGGATGAAAGACAAAGAGGAATATGGAGTGAGGAGTAGGTGAGGGAGCTGAAGGAAGTGAGAAAACCTAAGAAGGAATGAGAAAAGAAGGGCCCAGACAAGGAATGAGAAAAGAAGGCCCAGACATGCGCATAACCCCTGTTAAGTGCCAAAGTGCCGGGCTTTTAGAAAAGGGTAGGCCAGGGGCATGGTCTTCGCGGGAAGGGGCACGTGCTGGCAGCTTGCTGGCGTGTGAAGATTGCTTCTGCTCCAGAGGAGCAGTAAGTAGCAAAATAAAAAATTTGAGGATAGTTAGGGTAGGTTCAGGGGGCAGGGAGGAGAGGGGAAGAAGGAGGCAGGATAGAGTTAGGGGTAGAAAGTTCCCGCCCTGTCTGCTCCTTCCAATGACTGGATGGGCTCTTTGCTAGATTCGTCACCCAGTCCAACGATTTCAGAATCTGTATGGCCATCTGCCCATACATGCGTGGGCGGACATGAAAATTTGGCACACATGTACACGTGGGTCCCATATTTTATAACATGTGTGCGCCTTCACACGATGTTATAAAATTGGCACACCCATGTGTACGTGCTGGGAATCGCGCAAACATGGATGTGAACGCGCAGGTCTTAAAATCGACTCCACAGTGAGTACTCATACTTCCAGTATACAGTGCCGGTGCAAGGATGTCCAGCCACCCTAGGCAGTAATCTCTCTCTCTCTCTTTCCCTCACTCCCCTGAATCATTCTATCAACGATCTGACTGACCTCCTTGCGGTACCATGCGACTCCTTCCCTTTTCAAACATGGCAGCCTTGCGTCAACTTACGGTGCCCCGCACCATTCTGGTGCCCTGGGCGGCCACCGAGTCCACCTAATGCCTCCAGCCAGCCCTGCTAGTATGCCCAGAAACACAGACTATCACATGCCTCTCTGCTATATTCCACCCTCTTCACTCTCATACAAGTCTTGCAAACTCTCATGCAAATGCTGAGAACATTTGAGAATGACTGGGATCAACAGATAGATACTCCCATCAGAATGACAGCAGAAGACAAAGATCTAACAATAGGAAAAAAACAGTACAGGAAACAATAACTATTAATTACTCAACACAAAAGTCTTGCAAAATGTCCATGTCTTTCACTTAGATCTAAGTTGTTCTCACATCTTCCCACACAACACTGAAAATGAAAGCGTATGCTAGCCTCCATTTTATATATTTTCCATTTGGAGATGTGGAATTGAGAGTAAACATTAGGGATGTGCATTCGTTTTTCACAAATTAGACAATTTCAACGAAATAGTCTAATTTGTCTTACTTTGGGAGAACCAAAAAACGAATGCAATTTTTCCGAAATTTTGTAAACATTTGTTTTTCAGGTTAGTGCGTCCCCCCGTCCCCCCCCCCCCCCCGAAAAATCCTGAACCGTAGGAAAAATTAAATTTCTCGTGGCGGGCCGAAAACAAAGCCAAAACCGAACTGCAGTATCACTGCACATCTCTAGTAAACATTACTGCACATGCACTAAAATAACATGCAGGCACTAAAATAAATAGCATGCAGAAGCTATTAATGCTCAAATACTATTTCCTGTTTGCCAGCATGCACTCATTTAATGGAACATTTTTTTTGCATGGTGAATCGTCCTCAGTGTGTCTTATTGTTAAACATAAAAAAACCCTTTCGTCTCAGTTCTACTCCTTTTCCAAGTGCAATGCTGCTGATATCCTAATCTAGGTTTATTTAGCAAAATAAACATTTTATAACAATGTAAACTGCCTAAGACAATATGTTATTACTGACCATTAAAATGTAAAATTTATAGCCTTTTATTGCTCTGTTAACCAACTACTTGTAATGATGCACCAGCAGTCCCTTTACTATAGCAGTTGTTCGCGACTGAATCTGAGACCCTCTAACTAGCCTGGATTTCAGGATATCCATAATGAATATTCATGAGATGTACTTGGCTAATTTGACCTGATTTTTACACTCTATGCATGCAAAAATACTACTCATCTGGATTAAAAAACCACTGCACTGGAGGAAATAAAAAATGTTACACAGTGTTTTTACATCTACAGAGCAATAAGCATGTGTATTCAGACTGCATTTTCTCCTAAGTATCTGGTATCCTTTCCCTCTTCCTGTTTTCTCCTATTAAAGGCTCACCTTGACATTTTCTGCACTCTGTCTTCATGTAGGCCTTACTAGCATCTCTTCTTTCTTGCTTCATTTGTCTGTTGCCTACTTACTAAATCCATTTGACTTAATTGAGTTTCATGATGAAGAAGAAATTTGAAAAAAAATGACCACTGTTTGAAATGATCTTTGGGTGGGTAATTTTATAACAACCCTTCTAGGGCTAAAGTCTGTGGGTTCTTCTTAGCTGCAGGCTTTATCTCAAATTTCCCGCAATGGTCGTATGCGCATAAGCACACTTTCAAAATCCATGGTTATCCCAGTGTGCACGTACACATGCATGAGGAAAGCCATAATTACTCCTTAGCAAGTGGAGCTTTCTATATGCACATTTATTTGCACACTTTTGAAAATTGAAAGTATGCATGCCAATGCTTGCACTGTCACAGCTCTATTCTCCTGGAACTCCTCTCACAAGTGTGGGCCAAAGTATGTATAAAATGGGGTTTTGCAGATGCCTTTGCATGCTCAACCACTTAATTGATTTTCAAAAGCGAGATTTATGCTCATAAGTCACTTTGAAAATCAACTCCTTAGGCTTTGGAGCGGAGGCAGATTTACAGCTTGTGTAGATGGTCTGTGATTGACATTAACAGTACAAAATTCTACAATTTATGGCCTGATGCTTGAAGTATCAAGTTTTCTATGTGCTATGTCCCCCAATTACACAATGTAACTATGTATACATCACATGTAAAACAGAATATATCACAGATAACAGCAAAAAATCTCAAAATATGCTGTATTATAATGGTACAATTATTTTCATTTTGATCATTTTCAGTAAAAAAAAAAAAAAGATTTCATCATGGCTTGGCTGAGAAAATTATTATTTGTAATTTGCCAATTAGTAAGTACTAATCACCGTACCAATCAGATGTTTGATTAAATCAATATTGAGGAGCTTGAACTAACCTTTACCAGTACGGTAAGTAGTGCTGAAGATATAGTGAGGATAACTATATTGTCCAGAAACCAAGCTAACCAGAGGATGCTCTTCTTCACACCTACCATCCTCAAAAACTCTTTCACGCGAAGCTCTTTCTCTTGCACCAGACCTTTAATGATCATGCAGACTGAGAATATAAAGGCCAGGACCAGGAACATTGGGAGTATATTTCCAACATATTGGGTGAAGCTGTTGTAGGAATTAAGAATTTAAGTGAACAGGTCAGTGGCACTGCTAGTTTTGGATATCATAAGCAAAGTAAATCAGTTGTTTCTGCTCTTTCAAATGAGAGTTTAGTTAAATAAATGTCTTTAATTTTAGCCTGAAGGACATCATAGCTCATGCACATATTAAAAATTATATATGTAACCCTTCTTTTTTTTTTAATTTTTTATTTATGCTGATTTTAACAATCTTACATAGAAGAAAATAAACAATTGGTTACAGATTTTCCATACTGTTATCAATAATAACTGAGGTATACATCTCTAATCTGCAGTAAGAAATGTAAAAGGTAATGCTCCAGGATTGAGAAAGAAATTTGAGCGGTTTAAGGAAAACAGGAATACCTTTTACAATTGAAAAAGGAAAAGACAAACCTAGATATATATATATTTTTTTTTTGCTTCGTTCCTGTTGCTAATTTTCACGGGGGGGAAGAAATGGTCAAAAATATGTTTATTTTGAGATAACACAGTTAAAGAAGTTTCATGTAACCCTTCTTATCCTGAATTATGGAGATCAACTGATGAATTAATTGACTGTTGTTTTGCTTATTTTTATTATATTAAACATCCTATAGAATTTAAAATAAATAAGTCTTTATCATGCACGTTACAACAAAGAACATTTTGTCCAGCATACTACATTGCTTTACTTTGCTGCTATCCTTGCCAAGCAGTTCATCCAACTATTTATTTGCAACTAATGTATAAGATGCAAATTGCATAAAAGAATCAAAGTAGCCATGTTACTGTATGAATTTACATATAGGGACAGTGAGTTTGCTGTATCAAAAATTATCATTCAATGAACTATATTCACAGGGCATGCAAAATATCCTATTCTGTACATATGTGGGTGCCTAATTTCAAAGTGCTGTGTGCACTTTCAAGATCACAGAAAACACAAATTTCAAATACAAATAATCTAGAACATTGTTCAGTTATCAAGTTGTTATTGGCTAAAATTACACATGTAATGTTACACATTTCAATATGAGAGCGTAGTTAAACACATTCATGGCATACCTGTTACAAGCATGCATTAAAAAAAAATTGCATGCATAGTTTCAAAAGTGCTTCTGAAACATCCCCAGAATACATTTGTGGCCAAAAATACATGCTATGAATGTAAGCAAGCACTTTCAATTAGCTAGATACAACTGATTTAGTAAGGTTAGCTGTATTTTAACCCATATAAATGTCATCTAGGCCTGTGAAATTTTACTCCTAATTAGTGCTTATCTTAATATCTGTAGATGGATTATCATATGCAACTTCTTGCAAATGCTATGCAAGTGATCATCATAATATACTTCACAAAGTTTTGTTTATATGTATTGGTGAATCTTCATTCTTTTTAAGGAAAACATACGTATATACGTTTGATGGGTGAAGTATAAAATGCATTTTGTCTGTATGTTTTTCACAAAGGCAAGATGATTCATTAACACAGAAAAATATAAACACTATTGTCAGCATTTTTCCCTGATATATGCCCTGAAAATCTCGTTTGGATAGGATTTCAAACAAATAAATTATTAGGGGGAGACACACACATACACACAAAGACATAGCAATGTAAAAATATTAAGAGATCCATATTCAGCAGATATACAGCTAGCAAACTAGCCCCTAGATTCATTAAAATGCATTATTAATGCATGGATAACAAAAAGGGGTATGTTTAGCTGAGAGAGAGAGAGAGAGAGAGACTATCTACAAGCCTGCAGGCTGGATCTGGGCCTAGGCCATAGCTTTGGGTCCAGGCCCCTAGTGGGAGATGGTGAGGCCCAGGCCTGATGCCTGGGCTTGCCTAGGCCAGGGTCTGGTCCAAGTCCAGGCCTAATGCTGCAGCCTGGTCCGGAGACTAGGTCTTGATGCCAGGGCCTCAACCAGACCCAGATTCAATGCCAGGGTTCAGCTCAGAAACCAGATCCCAATGCCTGAGCCTCAGCCCAGGGTCAGGCCCAGGCCTTGAATGTCTTTAGTCCCATCTTCTTCCTTCTTAGACGAAATGACATTGTCTGCATGGGATGCATCTGAGTGAATTAACACCGGTGCATCCTCTCCAGCGGAGGGCACCATTTTGATGAATGGCAGCTGCAATATATCTAAATGGAACCCTTGGGCACTCCCAAGCAGATGGTGTCATTTCATCTAAGAAGAAAGAGGAAAGAAGATAGAACCAAAGACCTCCAAGACTGGGGAACTGGCCCTGGACTGGACACTGGGACTAAAGACTGCCAAGGCTCTGGCATTGGACCTGGGTCCACAACTATGCTGTGGCTGAGGCATTGGAACTCAGCCTCCAGGTTGGGCAGTGACCTAGGCCAAGGCTCAGGCATCGGGTTAAGGCATTGAAGCCTGGTCCCAACACCTAGGCCCAGGTTGAAGCCTAGGCAGCTGTAGGTCATTCGGGCATTTATTTGGTTGGGAGAAATGGGTGAGGAGCATGGAAGGCATCTGGGGTTTGTAGGGTTGGGGCTAGTAGGTTAAAATGGAGGCTATCTAGCTAGGGGAGTTAGGAAGTTCTATCCTTTACTGAGGTGAACTGGGGATGAACTGGGAAAATGGATATTTGCACTTACGCGGTAGAAGCAGTATTTTTATGCACATGTGCGTGCCCATATAAAAATGCGTGCACATGTACGCATGTACTGACAATTTTAAAACATATGCATATGTATGGTATAAAATGGCCATGTCCATTGGCGCGAACCAGCATATGCGCATACATGTGCGTCTGTAGGTCTGTTTAAAAGTTACTGTCACCATGAATCAGGCCCTTAGTGAAGAGGTTAGGATGATAAAAGTACAGATTCTATCGGTAAAAAAATCGTGTATATTTACAGTATGAATACTTTTCTTTTATGCTGTTAGAATAAAACAGAATCTGCTGAGACAGTCTGAAACCCAAAATATTCAGACATATATATTTACTTAAAAAGCTTTCTAACTACTGGGCCATATCTTGTACAGAAGATAGCATTCTGCTTATCATTCTCCACTTAAGATGAGTCAGGAACGACTTTCTTTGTTCCTGTGCACCAGTATATCTTACCTATCACGCATTCAGTGGCAGACTAAATTATTCATGAATGAAATAACAGTTTCAGCATGCATAATTTATAGATACACCAAGAAGACACGTAAGGTAAAATATAACTGATAAAGGAATCAGAGCTCTGACAATTTTTATGAAACTCATTCATCAGATATTTTCTATCACTAATCCTAATACCTTTTGATATAGAATAGCTTAACAGCGACAGCAGGGTGTCCCCCGCCACCCCACAGCTGGCATTTGCCTGAAATGTGGATTAAAGACATAGTTGTTAAACAGATTCTATTTATTTTCTACAAAAAAATCTTTCATTAAAAGACTTTGTAGACACACCCTGGGGTGTTTAAAACATAAATTTTGTCTACTGAGCTTCTATCTAGTGTCAGAGACATGTCTTAATGAACACAAAAAAGCGTGTGTACGGATATATTATTATTCACCTATATTTTCAGATGGTCTCTTGGTGAGAAGCAACAAAATCCCATCTATAAAATTCAAGACAAGGAACAGAATTCAAGGATCTACTTTTACAGACTTCTGGGAACAATTTATGCTCCAGAGGTATATTTGTCTTTTAACTTCTAAGAGAAATGTAGCAATTGTATTGCTCCTCCATGCAATTCCTCTATATCAGAAATGTTTTAACCCACTCTATACTGTCATCATAAGGCCTTCTGCTTAACCACTGCTTCAGCAAATCTATTATTTTAAAAAGGATTCTGAATTAAGACCATAAGAATTGCCATGCTGGGTAAGACCAAGATCCATCAAGGTCAGCATCCTGTCTCTGGCAGTGGTCAATCCAGGTTACAAGTACCTAGTAGATCCTATAAAGTAGATCTAATTCCTGTTCCTAACTCCCAGGGACAGCAATAACTTTCTTTAGTCTGTCACGCTAATAATGTGTTATGGATTTTTCTTCCAGGAACGTGTCCAAACCTCTTTCAGATACTGCTGTTCTAGTTGCCTTGATCATCTACTCTGGAAACAGATTCCACAGCTTGATAGTGTGCTGAATGAAAAATAACTTTTATGCAATCTTTTCTGAATGTGCTGGTTGTTAGTTTCATGAAGTGGTACCTTGTTTTAGTATTACTTGAAAGGGTACATAACTATCCTTCATTTACCCATTCCACCCCACTCATGATTTTATAAACGTCTATCATGTCCATTATCAGCCATCTATTTTCTAAGCTGAAAAGCCCTATCCTGCATAATCTCACATCTTAGGAGAGTTGTTCCATCCCCATTTTCATTTTTGTTGCTCTCCTCTGCACCTTTTCTAGTTTTGCTATGTCTTTCTTGAGACAGAGCGAACTGAACTGCATATAATATTCAAGGTGTGGTCGCACCATGGTTCAATACAGAGACAATATGATATTTTCCATTTTATTCTTCATTCTTTTTTTGATCATTCCTAACATTGTTTTTTGCTTTTTTGACAATCACTACACACTGAGCAGAAGATTTCAAAAACTGTCCACAAAGACTCCAAGTAGTCCTGGGTAATAATTCCCAATAAAGAACACAGGATTGTGTACCCATAGTTGGGATTATTTTTCCTTTGTAACCAAGAACGATTAGAGTCTTTGACTGTACTTTGATTACAGGGGCCTTAATGTAATTACAAGAAAGAACATTATCTGCTGCCTTTAATCTTGGCGCTGTTTGATCATCTACAGTACGTCAAACTTTTCACTTAAATGGATCTCATTTGTATCAAGCATGAAGACGAGTGGAAGACGACGTTTAATACCCGTGATGGACACTACAAGTACCTCATTATGTCCTTTGGATTCTGCAGCGCCCCAGCCATATTTCAAAACATGGTCAATTAAATCTTCTGGGTTCTCCTTTACTCATTTGTAGTACTCTACCTGGATGATATCCTCATATATTCACATTCACTGGGTTCCCATCAGGAACATGTGAAACAAGTGATTCAACGATTAAAGGAGCACAATCTCAATGCAAAACTCTAGAAATACCTCTTTGAGCAGGAGCAACTACCCTTCCTGGCTTACATCATTTCTAGCACGTGGCCTTCAGATGGATACAGAAACCAGAAAGCCATCCTGGACTGGCCCCAGCCAGTCAGTTTCTAGGCTTTACAACAATTTCTCAGATTTGTCGATTACTATCATCTTTTCATGCCAGGGTATTCCACCATGAGGCCCCTCTCACAGTTATGACATAGAAGAGAGCCAACATCTGGAATTGGTCCCCAGAAGCCTTCAATAACTTTCAAGCTCTGAAAATTCCTTCTTGCAAGGCCCATGTTTGTGCCATCTGGATCCCAATCTTCCCTTTATCTTGGAGGTAGATGCCTCTGCCTCGGGGTAGAGGCTGTACACAGCCAACAGAAAGCCAAAGGGTCCCTTCTGCCATGCTCCTTCTTCTCCAGGAATTTTCCCCAGCTGAAACAAACAACACCATTGGGGTCTGTGAATTACTGGTTGTAATAATTGCGTTGGAGGTATGGTATAGGTATAGGTATAGGTATAGAAACCACCGCATCACGATCTACACAGACCATAAAATCCTAAAGTATCTTTCACAAGCTAAACTACTCAACCACAGGCAGGCCCGTTGATCTCTCTGTTGAACTTGTGGACCCTTGAACCGAGATGAAGTTGGCACAATCTGCAGGGAGGAGTCCTGTAGGTCCCCCATTGGCACGCAGAGTTAGACAAGGAAGAAGCCCAACTGGAGATTTGTCTTTAATAGCCTACATTCCCCTTGAGTTGAGCCTTCGGATGCCGGGGCTGGCAGGTCTTAGGTGGAGACCTCTGCTGTTGGTTGGAAGATCTGTTGAGGCTGCTGGCCTGGAGCAGATGTGATACAGGTGAATCTGGAAGCAGGCTAGGAACAATGGCAGGCAGCATCCAGGAAGAAACAAGAGGCAGCCAGTGGTCAGTGGCAAGCTGCATTCAGGAAGGTCCAAGAGGCAGGCTATGGACAGTAATGGGTATCTGTCTAAAAGGGAAAGGCAGGATGGATAGTCAGGGCAGGAAGGCAAGGAGCAGAACCAGCAGCCAGATGAGGAGATGTAGAGAACTGAAGACTGAGGAACTGAAGAACTGAAAGACTGAAGACAAAGACAGGAACTGGAACTGAAGAGAAGACAAGGACCACTGGGACTGAAAACATGGAGCACAGAAACTAGAGAACACAGACAAGGACACTGAGGCAACTGGTGGAGCATTTGTAGGGACCTTTTACAGGCCAGAGGAGTGATGTCATCAGGTGGTGCCTCCTAGTCTTTCCTGCCACAGGCCCGTTAAGATTAATGACTTTGAGTGAAGCGAGGTCTGGTGGTATTGGAGGGGAAGGCAGTTGAGCTTCAGGGAATGACAGAGGAGGAACCCATGGACCACCAAATGTAACATATCTTCTTTTGCTGGTTTGATTTTGAGCTCTGCTACTAGCCAGCAGCCAAGAACCAACAGATGGATGTGCTCTCCTGTTCTTGCTGACAGAGGACATAATGGAGACTCCTTGCCATATCATCAACCCCACAAAAATTATTGTCACTTCCACTACTCCAGTTCCTCCTGGGAAAACAGTGATTCCAAAAAGACTCCAGGAAAAGTGTTAAAGTGGGCTTATGACTCTCACCTAGCAGGGCACCCTGGAGTATCCTGAACTCTCAAGCTCCTGCATGCCACTATTGGTGACCCCAAGTAAGTTTGAATGTGAAAACTACATGCATTTCTGCCCTGTTTGTAAGCAGTATAAACTAGGGATGTGAATCGGGTGCCAAAATCGGTTCCGGTTTTGGTATCGTGGACCTGCAGGAAATTCTGTTTCCCGTGGTCCAGACAGTTTTGTTTTTCAGCTGTCCCAAGCCGAAAAAAAAATCCTTTAAATCTAATTATTTACAATCCCCCACCTTCCCAACCCCCCAAAAAACTTTCCTAAAGTACTTGGTGGTCCAGCGAGGGTCCCAGAAGCGATCTCCTGCTCTCGGGCCATCGGCTGCCAGTAAACAAAATGGCGCCTGTGGCCCTTTGCCCTTACCATGTGACATGGGCTATCAGTGCCATTGGCCAGCCCCTGTCACATGGTAGGAGCAATGGACTAAAATTTCTGAAAAGTTTCCCCCCCCCCCCCCGACGTGGAGGAAGAAGCACATCAATTACACAGAACTTTAAATCTCAGCGGGAAAATGCTCCCCTAGTTGCCCATTGGGTCGCTCAGGCCCATAATATCTCAGATTAAAAGTTCTATGTAATTAATGTGCTTCCTCCTCCACGTCGGGGGGGGGGGGTAACTTTTCAGAAATTTTGGTCCACAGGGAACAAAAATGGATTTATTCACTAAAATGTTTATCTCCACTTAGTTTAAATAATGAAATTGAGTGGGGTGTTTTCACATGATCAGTATTCACAGTCGTGTATCAGGTTCGCTTTGTCTGCTGCTTTCTGATTGGTTAGTGCTTTTTCGCACCTTTTTTCAGCTTTAAAAGGCTGTCTGGTGCACTCCTGTTTAAGTTGTCCACTGACATTTCCTTTGTTTCAGAAATTTGAATTTACTGTCATTCCTCCCGATGCAGCCGCACGGCAAAACACGGGACCATGTCAGGGGATTGTTTAAAAACTGCATTACATGCAACTTTTGAAATCATGGATTTGCTGTACTAACTAAAAATTATTTACATGAATTTCAACTCATTGTGTGGATTCTTCATATAGTTCCACAGTCTCATCAGGCTCGTGGTACAGGGTGGGTCAAGACCCTATGGAGAGAGAGATGAGACAAAGCAAAGACAAAACTGGAGTGGCAGTACTCACTCTGATGCTGGTAGTTGTAGTAGGAGAGAGCTCCGAGGAGCGGAGGTCTCGGAAGAGCAAGGGCCCCAAGGAGTGGGTACCGTAGGCATCCTGGTAGTAGGTAGGCAACCCCGAAGGGTAAATAGAAGCAAGGCAAGGTCCCCAAGGAGCGGGTACCTTAGGCGTCCTTGTTGGTAGCAGATACCCCGGAGGGTAAAGAGGAGTGAGGCAAGCCCCCATGGAGCGGGTACCTAAGACATCCTGGACCAAGAGTACACAGAACAGGAGCGTCTGGTAACATGGAGAGATCAGCATGGAAGATTCCTTGCTAACTCGTATTAGGAATCGTGAATGGAGTTTAAATACCAGAGCTAGTGACATCATGCAGTGGGGACGCCCCCGAGGTTCCCGCCATGGCGCACATAAACGACAAGGCTGCGCGCGTGCCCTAGGTGCTCCTGGAGAAAGATGGCGAACACAATCGCCCATGCTGGCCCGGGAACGCCAGAGGGTTCAGTGTGGAGAAGCGGAGGCAGCCATCTTACCAAAATGGACTGAGTCAGGCAGAAAAAAAAGTAAGCAACATAGGGCGCAGCCATCTGCGACCGACGGTTGCAACATTGAGGTTTGGTGTGATGCAGGGAAAATCACACAGGATTGCAGGAATGAGGGGAGGAGAAGGAGGAAAGGGGTAGGAGAATGGGGAGAGAAAGTGCACATGGAGGCCAGGGAAGGAAATAAAAAACTGGAGGCAGTGGGCAAAGGGGATGGGGGATGAGAGTAAGGGGAGCTGAGAGGAAGATTGTGAGCAAAGAGAGTAGAGAGGTAACAGCAAGGGCACATCAGAAAGTGGGCAAGGATGGCTGGGAGGTGAGAGCAGGAAGGGTGAGACAGGAAGTGAAGGGGTGATGAAAGGTGAGTGAGAAAGTGTGCAGAGGGTGTGAGATAGCAAATGAAGAGGACTGGATATGTGAGCAAGGGGAAAATGGGATGAAAACTGAGCACTTAAGAAAAGAGGAAAAAAGGGACAAACCTGATACAGGGGCAGCATTTCATCATTTGTTCCAAACTGGACGATCAGGAACAGGTGGGCCCACCTATCCATCATATTAAATGTAAGGGAAACAATCTGATCTTTTAAAAATCATATTTAATTAAATGGTGGGAGTTTTGGCCAGCCTTTCCAAGTAATTTTCAAGCCAGTTTACAGTCCTTTTTTGGTTTTAGAATTCAAGTACAATAAGTCGCTGTCTCAAACAGCTTACAATCTAACAAGTCGATTTTCAAAGCGTTGCTCATGCAAAAATAGCCACATATATGTCTATGCAAACAGCACACATTTTAAGAAGCCACAATGTTCTCACATTCATACTGATATGTGCATCAAGAAGAAGGAGGCAGAAAAGGGAGGGGCATGGGCGTTCTGGGGCAGGAACAAGAATTATGCACATAAGTCCGCATTTTAAAAAACCAGACCATAGTGCATGTCGGCTTGCTATCTGTGAAGCTTTACTATTGGTTCTGATGAGGAACAAGTCTGGAGATCTTTCGTTTTAGGGCATTTAGCACAGCGTGAGAGTTCAGGGTCAAGTGAGGGACTTGCTGGATGAAGAACCAGAGGGGTCTTGAAGACCTTGGTATGACCTGGACAAACTGGTGGACTACTTGGGAAAAAATGTTTTTCCCCTCACGTGAACAAGTTTTATAATCTGCATGCATACTCGTATAAAAGCCCCTAGAGCCCTAGCTGAAATACACATGAGAAGGGTCCTTTAAATGATACATGCGTACTTGCGAGCACAATTTAAAATGTCAATGTATCTCAGCTCATGCTCCAATACACCTGTTTATGGGCACGCATCCCTTCCTTTTAAAATTACCCTATAAGTGGGTACCTGAGACAAGGAGAGATAACATGACTTGCCAAAGATCACAAGAAGTGTCTGTGGGGGAAATGGGATTCAATCCCTGGTTTCTCTAATTTTCAGCCCATTTCTCTGTTTAAAATATTTTGCACAAAACATGAATGTAGAGTTTAGGAAAGGAGATTGTGATCCTTCAGTTTAATTATAAAAATGTTCCTGGCAGGATTCATTGAACAAATTCATGGGGCAGTCTCTTCTTGTGAAAATATTGCCAGGAAGAGAAGGAGAGGAGTGAGCAGCATGAAACCATTGCTCTGGGGGCGGGGAGTGGGAGGATCCACAGTGGTGGGGCCATCTTTGCAGTATGCATCTGCCAGTACATTTGCAGCCACAATGAAACAGGGTCAACGTTGGACCCATGTGGTGGTGAGGGAGCTAATACAGGGCTCTCTGGGTTTTTGCCAGTGATTTCTTCAGAGGGACCGAGTTTTGATAGGGCTCCACCATTCTTTGGCTTTGGGGCAGCTTTGGCTTCTTTTGTAACCATCTTCTCTCCAAATCTCTTTCGGTTGCTTCATTAAGTTTCTCCTTTGGAGCATAGGTTCTTCTTCTGCTTCTCTTTGGTGAGGTGGGGTTCCCATGGTTCCTCCAAGGAAGAGGGCTTGGAGTGAAGAGGATTAGGATATGGCAGAGGAGGTTTCCTCAAAATCTGGTGCTTCAGTGAGGTCCTCTAAGGATGGCTTAAGAAACGAGGGGAATGATTTGGAGGAGTGTAAGTACTCCTTAAGGAAGGATGACAAATCATTAGTGATTTGTCTGTTCAAAAAGGAAGAACTTTCCTCCTTAATTGTTAAAGTCTTGTTAATATTGAACATTGCAGAAGCAAAAGATAAAAAGGATCGTTCAGAGGAGGATCTAATCATGGACAGGGGCTGACCAATGGGACCGGTAGCCCCTGTGACATCACAAGGGCAAGGCTATCGGTGCCATTTTGAGTCATAGCAGGCCTGACAGACTGACGGCATGGAGGGAGAGATCACTCGCAGGACCCTGCTGGACCACCAGGGACTTTTAGTAATTCTTGGAGAAGGATCGGGATGGTGGGGGGTTATAAGAAAGTAAATGTGAAGGTTTGGTGTGGGGTTTTTTTCCGATTCGTGTTTTTTTAATTCATTTTTCCGGTTTTGGGTTTGGGTTCCAATTTAGTTTTTGGTTAAAAACGATCCATGGGAAAACAAATTTTCCCACGAAGCACCCGAACCAAAACCCAACCCGAGCCAGAAAAACGAAGCTCATCTCTATTGTCTGTAGGGAAACTGTCCCATGGTTTACAAAAGAGTCAGTTTCTATGCATATGTTTCCTTCCTTCCTTTCTCCCTAAGGTAGTATTGCTATTCCACTTGAATCAAATGTAGTAAATATGTATGTTTATTTGTTATTTGTTTGTGGATGGGTGAGTTATAATTATCTGAAATGAATTCATAAGTTTTGGTTGCCTTTCTCTGTACCTTTTCCAGTGTAACTATACTGTATCTTTTATGAGATGCAGCGACCAGACCTGTACACAGTCAGGGCCCAGAGAGCAGGAATTAGGTCCGCGCCAGCTAAGAAAAGTAGGCCCCTATGTAAGGTTCTGATGTGATACTTAATAAGAGAAATTGTTTTCTAAATTTCCCAAACAAAGTCAGCATGGCTTTACCAAAGGCAAGTCTTGCCTCACAAATCTTCACTTTTTTGAAGGAGTTAATAAACATGTGGATAAAGGTGGATAAAGGTGAACCGGTAGATGTAGTGTTCTTGGATTTTCAGAAGGCGTTTGACAAAGTTCCTCATGAGAGGCATCTAGGAAAAATAAAAAGTCATGGGATAGGTGGTGATGTCCTTTCATGGATTACAAACTGGCTAAAAGACAGGAAACAGAGAGTAGGATTAAATGGACAATTTTCTCAGTGGAAGGGAGTGGGCAGGGGAGTGCCTCAGGGATCTGTATTGGGACCCTTACTTTTCAATATATTTATAAATGATCTGGAAAGAAATATGACGAGTGAGGTAATCAAATTTGCAAATGATACAAAATTGTTCAGAGTAGTTAAATCACAAGCAGATTGTGATAAATTGCAGGAAGACCTTGTGAGACCGGAAAATTGGGCATCAAAATGGCAGATGAAATTTAATGTGGATAAGTGCAAGGTGATGCATATAGGGAAAAGTAACCGATGCCATAGTTACAAAATGTTAGGTTCCATATTAGGTATTACTATCCAAGAAAGAGATCTAGGCATCATAGTGGATAACACATTGAAATCATCGGTTCAGTGTGCTGGGGCAGTCAAAAAAGCAAACAGAATGTTGGGAATTATTAGAAAGAGAATGGTGAATAAAATGGAAAATGTCATAATGCCTCTGTATCGCTCCATGGTGAGACCGCATCTTGAATACTGTGTAAAATTCTGGTTGCTGCATCTCAAAAAAGATATAATTGCGATGGGGAAGGTACAGAGAAGGGCTACCAAAATGATAAGGGGAATGGAATCACTCCCCTATGAAGAAAGACTAAAGAGGTTAGGACTTTTCAGCTTGGAGAAGAGACGACTGAGGGGGGATATGATAGAGGTGTTTAAAATCATTAGAGGTCTAGAACAGTTAGATGTGAATCGGTTATTTACTCTTTTGGACAATAGAAAGACTAGGGGGCACTCCATGGAGTTAGCATTTGGCACATTTAAATCTAATTGGAGAAAGTTCTTTTTTACTCAACGCACAATTAAAATCTGGAATTTGTTGCCAGAGGATGTGGTTAGTACAGTTAGGGTAGCTGTGTTTAAAAAAGGATTGGATAAGTTCTTGGAGGAGAAGTCCATTACCTGCTATTAATTAAGTTGACTTAGATAATAACCACTGCTATTACTAGCAACAGTAGCATGGAATACACTTAGTTTTTTGGGTACTTGCCAGGTTCTTATGGCCTGGATTGGCCACTGTTGGAAACAGGATGCTGGGCTTGATGGACCCTTGGTCTGACCCAGTATGGCATTTTCTTATGTTCTTATGTTCTTAAGGCTTTACGAACATTTTTGTTAGCAAATTCTTCAATTACAATTGAAATTTTTATTTATACATGTTAGAAATAGACATATTTAGCTTTTTTTAAAATTTTGCCCAACAAAAGTAGGCCCCTTGAACATTGTAGGCCCTAGCCAAATGGCCATGCTGGCACCCCCTCTCTCCTGGAGTGCACACAGTACTCCAGGTGTGGCCTCACCATGGAGCAATAAAGAGGCATGATGACATTCTCTGTTTTATTCGCTATTCCTTTACTAATAATTCCTATCTAAAAGGTCAATTTTAAAAGAACTGTGCAAGTTAAAATTAGCACATGTATGCACAAATAGCACATTCTGTATTTGCATAACTTCTATTTTATAAACCTCAAGCATACATATGCAAGTAATGGTGTGCAAATTAATTTTTTCGAATAAAATGGGGTGGGCTAGGGGCAGACAAGGGGAGTTCCAGGGCGGGTCAACATTTTTTTGTAAAAAGTGTTATTTTAATGTTTAACCTGTTTATTAAAAATTTAACAACAGAAAGCAAACAATATGCAGCGTGCAGTGACTCTCATGCCCACATCATAGGTTATAAAATAGTACAAAGGCAATTTCTTCCCCTTTTTCTCCCATTCCCCCAACCTATGTGTAATAGGGATGTGCAATCGTTTTTCTCGAATTAGGGAGTTTCAACGAAATTTCCTAATTCAGAGTGGTTTGGGAGAACCAAAAAACGATTTAATTTTTTCTGAAATTTCGGAAAAAATTAATTTTCGGGTTAGTGTGCACTAACAGGAGTTAGTGCGCGCTAACTCCCATTATTGCATGCTAACTCCAATTAGCGCGCACTAACCTGAAAATCAGGGTGCCCAAACCCCCCCCCCCCCCCCCGAACCACGGGAATAACAAAATTCCCATGGAGTCCCCCGAAATGAAGCCCAACATGAAATTTAAACCCAAAGCACATCTCTAATGTGTAATACAAATACAAAACCATAAAAAACCTCCCACCCTCTACCTCCCCCGTTTTAGACCATACCATTATATCAGAGTTATCAAAAGAGGAACATACAGGGGGATACAAGATGGCCGCTGCAGAGCACACCACGTGAGCATGGCTTTTTTTTCTTTCTTGTTTTTGAGCTATTTTTGCCTTTGTAATGCCGCACTCGGCCCGAAAATGGTGGGCAAAAGAAAGGACCTACCCCGCAGTCCCTTTGAATTCCCCCTTTTCGGGCCCTATGGACGCTCACTTCCAGCGGGGACATTGATTGGATGTTTCATCCTTGGAGATGGAGGCAGAATTGGAGTTGCCAACCTCCTCCTCAGACTTGTCGAAGTCTTTATCCCCGATCGCTAGGGTTCCTCTGGCGAACCCGACTGCCTCCAGGGATCCTTTATAGTGGACTTATGGAAATGAAGGAAAATATAATGTATTTCCTTTTGTTTTGTTTGTATTTGGAATTTTATTTTTTCTTTATCCTTTTACTTTTTCTATTTCAAGATTGAATTTCTTAAATATATTGAAAATGTATAAATAAAGAATAAAAAAAAAAAAGAGTGGAACATACAGACAAGTTAAGTAAAGAACAGATCTAGAAGGACTATTCCGGAGCATGTAGCTGATATAGTTTAAAACTGTACCTGATATGCTTTATAAATAAAACATTCAAAACATTTAAAGTACTATTTTAAAACCAGTGAACGTGACATGTGTACAGCTGCTACCTGTGTGTATTTACATCAGTTAATCATCAGGTGTAAATCAGAATATTATTCTTTATAGGCAAATATTGACTGGGTGAGGGATCTGGGAAACAGGTGGGTCTTGATGATCTTTAGAAAGATCGGACAAACTGGTGGACTAATTGGTTTAATTGGTAACTAATTACATGCATGCATGTTATAAAATTTGATAATTCACACCTGTAAAAGCTAAGGAAAATACATGAATTAAATGTTGTCGTGTAAATGATTAAAATTTGGAGCACAAATACGTGTGCACCGCAGATATCCACCACTTAACCAGATAATTTTTTACTTATCTGGCCACATGGTGGCAAAGCGCTACATAGCCGGATGAGTAAGAAAGCCAGAAGTTAGTTATCCATCTTTCTTACTTGTCTATGTAGTGCTTTTCTTATACTTAACTGGCTATCTTACCTAGCTGGATAAGTCTTAAACAGCTCTACTTAGCTGGATAAGTCACCACAGCACTACTAAACCGGATATGTCAAAATTTATGCATCTATGTTTAAAATACAAGGCATGTATTTTTTGATACACAAACATGTTGGGAAGATTTGCATGCATTTTACATAGTGTACATGCATTTGCGCACGTGATATAAAATATGTGTGCATGCAAACACGCAAACTTATACCTGCGTATATGGATGTGCTCCTGCATATTTTAAAGTGATCATCCCTTTATGTATTGTTTTGGTGGCCACGCACACTGAGCCGATGATTTCAAAGACCAGATGGGTACGGGCAAGAAAGAAATTTTGACAGAAATACCTGACTTGATTATCTCCCTAGGCTGAAAATGCCAAGGCATATACAGTACTCAAACCAGAAAGAGGGATATCACTTTTTTAATCACTGGAATATTGCCCTTGTTGGCAGGTTCTATTTTTCCACTGTAGTTTAGTGAGTCCTGAAAACAGTGCAACTGTGAAATGATTGCTGTATTACCTATTCATTCAGAATTGGAGAGGCTTCCAGTGCTGGTGTATCAAGTGACCTCTTCTGGGTGATACAGTATATTGGCAAGGGTGCTAGATGGCTTATGCAAAGAATGGAACACCAGACAGTGCAACATGTTAATTATTCTTCTTCTGTCTCTATTTTCTTTAAATCTTTTAGAAAATAGATGGCCATGATAATTGATCTGGGTTCATGAGACACTTACTTTCTGAGCATAGAAGGTGGCAAGATTTGGTGTGCTCCCCAAGGAAAAGAATAGGATGCTGGCAAAACTGACTGTGCATTGTGTTAGCAGAATGGTGATGCATTAGACGCAACTCCTGTCCCTTGAAAGAGATGTGGTCTGACTGACCCACCTAGATATTCTCATCATACATCTTGAGAGCAATTATGTAGGTGATACATCTTGTTGCCTTGTGATGAGCAGTGAGGAAGGACCTAGTTTTCCTCAGGACTTGTTTAGTGGGGACTCACATGTATGGTCCAAGATCATCCCTTGCTTGTAGTTAGCTCACTTGAGACTATGGAAGTGGGGTTGGCAAAGATAACTGGACAGGCGAGAAAGGCAATGGCTCTCCTGGAATATCTTCACATATGGCGTGAATGGGTGATGGTCTCAAGGTTGGGTGGCATACATCTGTTTGTCATAGGAATGGAGCTGTTCCTCAATGCACACCAGAAAGCCCTATTATAGGAGATAAGTGTCATGCACTCCACAAGCGCAGCTGAAAAGGATTTTTTTGGGATGGGGTGTACACTTGCCACTGCTCAAGCTGTGAGATGCCAAAGAAGGGATGGAGGAAGAAACCCTAAGACAGGATTCACAAGTTTGAAAGATAAGAAATAGAGAGAAGTCTAAAAAACTTCATGAGTTTGTCTACAACTAGTAGACTAGCCTGTGCTGGGTTGAGACTAGCGGCTGCAAAATGGGCCCAGTCGATACCTGTTATGGCCAGTTTGGCCACAGCCTGTAGCTAAGGGGTCAGAAACCTTGCAAGAATACAGTGGGTGGCTAAAATGGCTCTGGGCATAGAACTTTATAGTCAAGGCTTTGCTATTTGAGATGGGCATTATGAGCACTGCTAGGTGGCAAGAAAGACCATGCTATTTGAGACAGGCCTTTATGCACTGCTTAGCAGTTGCTTAACTCTCTTGGATGAGACCTCTCTGGGAATGCAGAGTGTGGAGGAGGGGATAGAAAGGGGAAATATTTATATCACCCAGATTAGATTCCCTTGTTAGAACATTTAATAAGGCCATGACCATACCAATTCAACATAGTGTTTATTGTTCAAGTGCACCGCTTCCTTGATGGCTGAATCTGTTAACAAAAGCTATTCAGTGAGTTAAAAAATGAGGAATAGGTTGTTTCAAGGTTGTCTGATACACACTGGATATTTCTCCTATGAAAATAATAGTAACACAATTATGCTGCATACTATCATTTATAATTTCTGAAGTTAAAGTTTAGGAATAGATGACAATTATTTTCCATGCAAAATAAAATTGCCAATAATTATCCTTTTAAACTAGAGCATTTTTAATGAACTAATGAATGTTTGCTCATTAAAAGATAATTACTGATAAATGTGACCTACTAGACATACACATGTTATAATCCATACACTGTTCATGTGGTACTGAATTAAAGATTTTATTCTTTGCATAGGTACACCTGTAAAAAGAATTAGTTATTAAGAATTTGCTTTTGTTTGAAATGAATGAGTAAAAATTAACAAATGTGCCCATATTTCTTTCATTTGTGGCTCCAAAATGAATGGAGAGGTCCCACAAATGAAACAAATCATTTTTGTCCCATTTGTTTATGTTTGTTATCCATTTCCATGGCCAATTAAACTCTACAGCTGTGTACTGCACAGAAAAAAAATTGGTAACTATAGCAGCCAGCTATAGTGACCTTACCACCTAGTCAGAGGCCTTTCAGAGTCTAGGCAAGACAAGTTGGCAAGGATACTAACCAGAGGACAAATTATGGTATAGCATCTTTTTAAGAAGCCTGTAGCTGCTAACGGGATCCACTAATATTGATGTCCTCCCACTGTAAAATCTGAGCATATCCAAGAAGCTCTGTAATTCCTCTCTAGTTCTTGGCAGAGAAGGATGTTCTTCTATTGTTATGGTTATGAGGTGTTGGTGTAGATTCTTGGGTACTGCAGTGCAGTGGCGTAGCCAGAATTGATTTTTTGGGTGGGCACAAGGTTAACATGGGTGGGCTGTAGGCATGCAGGTCTACTAGTTGTTTTTTTACTGATAAATAATGCCAAATTATGCAGCATAGCATTCACATCTACGCCTAAGTATGAGGTTTACTTAATGATACAAACATAATTCACGGTGATTTGTGGTACTTTAGCCTTCTTATTATTACGATTTTATACACGGCTCCTACCTGTCCATAAATTTTGAGAGAGCGGTTGTGTTGCTTATATTTAAATTGCTAACATCTCAAAATATAGATATATATTTTTACCTTTGTTGTCTGATCTTTGTATTTTTCTAATCAGTTGGTCCTGGTCTCTTTTTCCCATTTTTTCCCTTATAGCTCATTTCCTAATTCCTTTTCAGTGTCTTTCTTCTATTACTGTCTTCTTCCCTTCCACACACACACACACACACACACACACACACACACATACACGCTTTCTCTCACAGACTCCCTCTCACACACTCAAACTGTCACTCTCATATGCTCTCCCCCCCCCCCCCCCAAGCTCACATTCAAGTTCTCACTTTCTCACCCCTCCCCAGGCTTATATTCTTATGCACACACAGACGCACATCCAGGCACCCATTCTCACCTACACACATAAACCCAGACTCCCAGTCTCACCCACACATATTCAAGCTCCCATTCTCATCCATACATATACACATTTAAGGTACTATTCTCACCCACACATACACACATTCAAGCACCCATTCTTATCCACATATTCAAGCTTCCATTCTCACCCACCCACACAAACCCAGGCTCTCATTCTCACCCATATATACACACATTCAAGCTCCCATTCTCACCCACCCACAAACCCAGGCTCCCATTCTCAACCACACATACACACATTCGAGCTCCCATTCACCCACATATTCAAGCTTCTATTCTCACCCACATACACACCCAGGCTCCAGTTTTCACCCACACACACTCATTCAAGCACGTGCACAGCTTCCGCTTTCTCCCCCAGAGCAGGAAGATCAGCTGCCTCTCCTGCTGCCACCGGCCTCCTGCTATCTTCGGGCGTCGGGCCCTATGGCCCGCCGAACCTCCTGTCGGGGGGGGGGGGGGGGGGAGGGAAGCGGAAGCGCAGCGCACAACGCCCGCTTCCTCCCCCCCCCCCCCAAGCAGGAAGATCGGCGGGCAGTACGGCCCGACGCCCGAAGATAGCAGGAGGCCGGTGGCAGCAGGAGAGGCAGCTGATCTTCCTGCTTTGGGGGAGAAAGCGGAAGCTGTGTGCGGCGCTTCCGCTCCCCCAAACAGGAAGTTCGGCGGGCCGTTTGGTCCGAAGATAGCAGAACAGGTGGCAGCAGGAGAGGCAGCTGATCTTCCTGCATTGGGGGGAGGAAGCGGAAGCTGCCCGCGGCGCTTCCGCTCCCCCCCCTCAACAGGAAGACCGGTTGGCCATACGGCCGCAGCAGCGCTTCCCCATGTGTGCGGTGATGGCGCGCGAGGCGTGGGTTCTCTTCTTCGCTGTCGCGGGGATGGGATCCCGCGACAGCCTTGCAGTTCCGGTGCCAGTTGGGTGGGCCTGGGTCTAAGTTGGGTGGGCACCTGCCCACCCAGGCCCACCCGTGGCTACGCCACTGCTGCAGTGATGATCACTTCCACGGGGAGGAGCCCCGTAAGGAACCACAGTTCTAGGCTAGACTCTATACACGCAGTCACAGAGAAGTAGTATTTATTGTATAGCTCGATGGTATTGCCCAGGTAGCGGGCAGCAGTGAAGGTAGCCCAGTGAAGTAGTCCAGGGGTCCTCAGCAGAAGAGACCAGTCTCACACTCGAGTAGGTAATAGGCAGCACGGCATAGCAGGGACAGGTCCTGGTTGTAAACACTGAGAGATGAAGCTGAGACAGACTGATGGGTTAGTACTCACTGAAGCAGAAAGCTGTATTGTTGAAGGTCTGGCAGGCAGAAGTTGTTCAGTGGCAGGCACCAGATTAGGGAGAGCAGGCCCTCGAGGAGAGAGTACCCAGTATCCCAAGATAGGTATTTGAAATAGAGCAGAAGGGCCCCCGAGGAGCGGGTACCCAGGTTAATGAAGAATTATCCCAAATGGCAAAGAGAGCTTCCTGCGGCAGAGCAGCTTAGACGGGAGGCAATCCAATCCTTGCTAACTCAGGGGGTCATTTATCAAAATGTGCTAAGGCGTTTTCGCATGCGAAAAGTCCTATTAACGCATGTGATAGTCCCTTACCGCATGTGAAAACATCTTTAACGCATGCGATAGCACTATATCTATACTGACAGATCGGACTTTTGATCTCATAACTATCAGTCTACCGATAGGACAATTTATTTATGTTTTTTCAGTATACCTTACTTGTAATATATCCTGCTGTTTGTTAGACTAATTTTATGTCTGTTTCTCAGTCTGATTAATGTAATCTGTCAAATTTAAATGTAACTGGTTTGTTATAATGTAAACCGGAGTGAAGGCAACTCTGCTATACCTCGGTATATAAAAAACGCTAAATAAAAATAAATAAAATAAATAAAAAATATATCGAATGGTGCGATGCAAATTTGGAGGAGTCAGAGGCGGCCATGCCAGTTTGTGAAATGCTATTGCACAGACTTAACTACACCTTTGAGAGAGAGAGAGAGAGAGAGAGAGAGACTCTCTACCTGGGTAACATCAAGCTAGGTTGAGAGAACATTGCCCAAATCTCATCTTGGAGTGAGTGTCCTCTCTCCGTCGGTCCTCAGATCTTCACAAGAGACCACTGTTCTGTTCGTATGTCTCACATTGAATATCAAAGTGACCCTTAATTACCTACACCGATACCTAACCCTCACCTCGAGTTACTAGGTGGGCCTACTATAGGGATACAAATACCTATCTATGGAGAGGACACTATGGCTTCTCTCTCTCTCTCTCTCAGTGGTTGAATGCAGGAAATACAACAGGTATGGCACTTATTGCAAAGTCTGAAAAGGTTATCGCAATGTGCACTAAGTTAGCTCTTCGCATAGGTAAATTGTGATAAACTTTAAATTAGCATAAACTATGCCCCTTTTGCTATCGCATGCAATACTTATCGCATTTTGATAAATCCAGGCCTCAGTTTGTTAGCAAATGAAGGGCAGGCTAAATACCAGTATGTGATGATGTCACTCGGAGGGGATGCCCCCGAGGTTCCCGCCATGTCATGGATAAAGACGTGGGTGGCGTGCGCGCGTGTACCCTAGGAGGCCCTCAGGAATATCACGGCGACCACCATCACTGTTGCCGATCTGGGGACGCTGAAGAGAGAGTGGCATGAAGATATGGCAGTAGCCATCTTCCCAAGGCTTGAGGAGAGAGAAGGAAGAAAGTTGAGGCACCGAGGTCGCAACATCTAGAATCTGTCAGAGTTTTAGAAAAGCATAACAAGTTTGAGATTTGGCACTGCTCTTCTCTGATGTAGTGGTCTCACACATTCACTGTGCCAGAAAGCAAGGCAGTACACTGCTGCAGATTTTGATGTTTCTCTTCACTGGGGAAGGGCCAGTGTGGGAGATAGTATAGAGACTGCAATTATAGCAGTGCTAGAGAAGTTTTTGACTCCATTTGTCTGAACACTAGTTAGGTCAACAGTGCCACTCAGAGGCTAAAGAAAAGAGTCTTGCCAGGACTGCCAGTGTTTAAGATTTATTTTGTGTGTAGAGTCAATCAGCATTAGTGCACACAGCACAACATATATACATAGCATATATATATATATATATATATATATATATATATATATATATATATATATATATATATATATGTGTGTGTGTGTGTGTGTCAGACAGATCTCCATACAGTGAGTGGTACTGTGAGAGTAAGTATAGTTTTAGTATCATTTGTAATATCCAAACCACCAGAAGGCAGTGCATTTAAACCAATTCCATCATGTCAGGAAAAAGGAAAGGAAGGGATGTTGCCAAGGATGGCAGTTTTGGCAAAGCAATAATAAAAGGCATTTCTGCACCTAAATTTAAAAAGGACTTTTTAGGTACAGAAAAACAAGAAAGGAAGGCAGCTCAATGCAAAGGAAAATAAAACTTAGTATGTGCCACTGCCACCTGTTCCTCTCCCTTTTGTTTTGAGCAGAGGAAAAAGGTAGGAGAGCTATCTAAGACTAGAATTAGCAGGGCAGAGGTAGCATAAGTGCAATATTGATAACAAGCAGCATACTTCTTTTTGGTTACTGCTTCTGAGGCAGTGAAAACAGTATTTTCACAAATTGATTCTGAGGAAGAATATTCTCTGGGATTCTATGAAAAGATATTGAGGAACAAGTAAACAAAGAGAATTCATGGCTTAATCAGCTGTATCTTAGCTTCCAGTAAGGTGATGAGGAAGACATATGTTATTGACATTGTTGAGATCATGAACATGACTGATGTCCCTGGCATTTTTCTTCAGGATCCACCTTTTACTTCAACTCCAGTGCTAGCATCAGCCTCCAAGGATAGAGAAAATGGATCATGGATGAAATCCATGATCTGCAGGCACTTTAAAGTAAAGGGAAACCCACAGTTTATACAGTGCAGGAAGAACATCAATCAAGGGAAGCAAGTGGAAAACTTCACAAACAATGGTATGCAGTATCACCTGCAGAAGCAGCACCCACTACCATTCGCATAGAGGGAGGGTGGCAGTACCAGCTTGGGAAACCATTCCAAACAAAAGCCAGAGGAAAGGGGTTGAAAAGGGTAAGACGTTTCCCCAAGCTGATCCCATGGCCCCTAGCAACACTCAGTTGGCAGGCTAGCAATCCTCAGCCATGAATCTGAAGTGGACACCCACCATAGAGGAAATGGGGTGGTGTTCTGTAGCACTATCCTGGGGCAAGAGGCAGATAAAATCAAAATAACAACATTGTGGAAATAATTGTTCTTGATGACTAGCCCCTGTAGGAGGTAGAGAATATGGAGCTTAAGCATCTGTAGCATGTATTAGCCCCAAATTATAAAGTGCCCTCCAGGACTATATTTAGTAGAAGATTATCCCCACTCTGCACACATGCAAGCACAGCTAGCCATGGCAAAACAGAGTAGCATGAATTTCACCATTGATATCTGGACTAGCACACATTTGGGATCTGGAGACACAAGAGACACAAGAGGGTATAGATATGTTTTACTGAACACTCTACTGATATATAGCCCCATACCTCATGCACTATTCTCTAAGCCATAAGAAAGATGATGGAGGGATGGCAGCTAAACCGGAGAGGCAGAAGTCTTCAAGCAAGTTTATTTATGATAAATTGTGGTGAAAATATGGCAAAGGCAATAAAAGATAGGTGATTTCAGGGTATCCATTGTTAACACACTTGCTGGACCTGGAAGTGAGGGATGCTGTGGAGCAGGGGCCTAAAGATGACAGAAATCATTCCTGAAGAATCTAATAGTGTGGAGCAGGAGAATAGCAGGTCTTTTCCATCAAAGCATTAAGGCGGTTCAGCTTTTCAGTGAGAAGCAGGAATAATTTGAGATGCCTAACAAGCATCTAATTCAAGATGTTGGCACCTAGGGGAATTCTACCTATATAATGCTGCAGACATTATTTATTTATGTATTTATTAAATAATCCATCATAAGCCACTGTGTGGCTCAGTTAGCTGGATAACATGCCTCTGAATATACCTGGCTATCTTAAAGATAGCCAGATAACTTTATCCAGCCATCTTTAGGTCAAGTCTGTGGTCCAACAACAGCTAGCCAGAAAGGTTAACTGGCTAGCATTTAATATTGGCATTAGCTGGATAACTTATGCTAGAAATTAGCTGGATAAGTCATGGATATTTGAGGTAGGAGTGGCATTAGCTGGATAAGTGGCTAAGTTATCCTTCTAAATGGTTTTGCAATATCAACTTAAAAAAAGCTTTATAGACCACCTAAACCAAACAGTCTACAGTTACACAAACAGCATTTCATATAAAATAATATAAACAAAATCAATAAATAACAGGCAGTATAAAACTACATATTAGGTTGTGTATGATCCATAACTCACAGGTGAATATTTCTTAATGAAAATCTTAAAAATCACCTGATATGTTAACCAGACAAAAAACACATAAGAGGGGAAAATGATCATATAATAGTGCCACCAGTTATATTTAATTGTCCTTGCTATATTTCATCATAGACCCCCCCCCCCCATGCATAAGAGAAACATATATTTTTTTAAATTTTTAAATGCTTCAACACAGAATATAAAATTTACAACTACGATGGTGTTGCGTCCATCAGTCTCAGACGGCTTTGACCTCTGTGCCTCACCTTTCTTCCTTCTCTCTCCTCAAGCCTTGGGAAGATGGCTGCTGCCACGTCTTCATGCCGCTCTCTCCGGTGTCCCCAGATCGGCAACGGCGACAGTATTCGCCATGATTTTCCTGAGGGCCTCCTAGGGTGCACGTACGCACGCCACCCACATCTTTATCCACGTCATTGCGGGAACCTCGGGGGCGTCCCCTCCGAGTGACATCATCACATCCCAGTATTTAGCATGCCCTTTGTTTGCTAACAATCTGAGTTAGCAAGGATTGGATTGCCTCCAGTCTAAGCTGCTCTGCCACTTCCCAGCTGCCGCAGGAAGCTCTCTCTGCCCTTCGGGTATTTCTTCACTAACCTGGGTACCCGCTCCTCGGGGACCCTTCTGCTCTATTTCAGGTACCTATCTTGGGATACCGGGTACTCTCTCCTCGAGGGCCTGTTCTCCCTAATCTGGTACCTGCCACTGAACAACTTCTGCCTGCCAGGACCTTCAACTATACAGCTTCTGCTTCAGTGAGTACTAACCCTTCAGTCTGTCTCACCTTCAGCTTCAGCGCTCTGTTTCTACATCCAGGTCCTGTCCCTGCTACGCCATGCTGCCTATCACCTACACGAGTGTGAAACTGGTCTCCTCTGCTGAGGCCCCCTGGACTACTTCTACTGGGTTACCTTCAATGCTGCCCATTCCCCAGGCAGTACCATCGAGCTGTACATTAGATACAACCTCTCTGTGTCTGCGTGTATAGAGCTAGCCTAGTATTGCGGTTCCTCCACGGTGCTCCTCCCCGTGGGAGTGGCCATCACCGCAGTACCCAAGAATCCACTCCAATACCTCATAACCATAACAGATTGCTAACTACATGGATTCGGCTCAGCTCACCACTTTGCAGGCCATTCCGGGCCCTGGCCCAGCGAATCTCCGAACAACAGAATTTGTTAGACAACTTGACTGTTGCCTTTAATCAGCTACATGCACAGATGAATGCACCGGCTGCCGCAGGTAAAGAAGTTATACCACCAGAAGTTACGGTCAAGTCTGCAGTGCCTCTATCTGCTCTGACACGCTTCGTGGGTGAAGTTTGGAAGTGTAGAGGATTTATTAATCAATGTCGCATGCACATTTCTCTGCAGCCTAACCATTTCCCTACAGCATATGCCAAGACCACCTGTATCCTTTCGTATCTGGAAGGAAGAGCGCTGGCTTGGGCCTCACCGCTGTGGGAGTGCAATGACCCTATCCTGAATGATCTTGTCGGGTGTCTTGAACTGTTTAAATCAGTATTTGATGACCCTACCCGGTACTTGATAGCAGGATCAGCTTTGGTTCATCTAAAACAAGGTAACAAACCTTTACCAGACTTCGCCATTGAAGTCAAGATTTTGGCTTCTGAATTACATTGGGACCCTAGGTGCCTGAAAACCCTATTTTTAAGGCCTGAACTCCCGGTTGAAAGATGAACTGGTGACTCGTGAGATGCCCGAGACCTTAGTGGAACTTATGAAGTTGGCAGCAAAGATTGATCGCCAAATTTGCGACAAAGTTCAAGAGGTCAAGAGTCCCAGAAGACCACTCCAGGGAGAGATTTGTGTCAAGTCTGTACCCAGGCCTACACTCCCAGGGCCTGCTGCTGGCGAAGAAGAACCAAAGCAATTGGGTTGCAGTCATTTGACTTCTAAAGAGAGACGACGCCGAAAGAGGTTGGGACTATGCATGTATTGTGGACAAACTGGTCATGCTGTACAAACATGCTCTATATGTCCGGGAAACTAGCAGACCTAAGTCCTGTGGGAGGACTCTTCTTAGGTCTAATTGCACCCTCTCCTCCACTCTCTCTTCCAGTATCTTTAATCTGCAGGCCTTTGGAATATCAGACCCTTGCCTTAGAAGACTCTGGGGCAAGGGAAAATTCATTTTGAAACATCTAGTGGAACATTTGCAGATCCTTACCACTACTACGATGCCTCCATTACTATTGTCCTCTATTCATGGAGAACCCTTACCAGGTGAAGTAACTCTGCTTACGGAACCAGTGAGCTTGTGTACCGGTACTCTTCATTCAGAGACTATTTCCTTCTTTGTGCTAGAGAAAGCCATGCACCCTTTGGTACTTGGGCTGCCATGGCTGCAGAAACATATGCCACAATTCAACTGGATCACTTTGAAGCTTTCACGTTGGGGTCCAAACTGTCATGGAAAATACTTAATGGAAATCTCTCCAATACCATGCATGCCAACTACCCTATTGTTGTCTAGGTTGCCACCTCAATATGCATCTTACCAAGATGTATTCTCAAAAGAAGCTGCTGATGTGTTACTTCCACACAGATCATATGAATACAGAGCCACCCAAAGGAAGGGTCTACCCCCTCTCTGTAGTGGAGAATAAGGCGATGTCGGAGTACATCCAGGAGAATCTCCAGAAAGGCTTCATAAGACCTTCTAAGTCTTCTGCTGGCACAGGATTTTTCTTCATGGGGAAAAAGGATGGAATGTTACGTCCGTGCATTGACTACAGAGGTATGAATGAGATCACCATAAAGGACCGCTACCCTTTATCACTCATCTCAGATCTATTTCATAGGTTACAGGGAGCCAAGATTTTCTCCAAGCTTGACCTCAAAGGAGCGTATAATTTAGTTCGCATCCGCTCTGGCGATGAATGGAAGATGGCTTTTAAAACCCAGGATGGACACTTTGAATACCTGGAGATGCCCTTCGGCTTGTGCAATGCCACGGATGTCTTCCAAAACATGATGAATGATATTCTGCATGATTTACTCTACCAATGTGTTGTTGTCTACTTAGACGACATCTTGATATTTTCGCAGGACCTGCAATCCCATCAGGAAGATGTCAAAAGAGTTCTGCAGAGACTTTGCGAGAACCGCTTGTACACCAAATTGTATAAATGTGAATTTCATAAAGAATCCGTGCCCTTCTAGGTTACATTGTCTCAAACAATGGTTTCCAAATGGACCCTCAGAAGCTTGAGAATATTCAAAATGGCCACAGCCCACGGGCCTAAAAGCTCTAAGACAATTTTTGGGATTTACCAATTACTACTGAACATTTATTAAAAATTACTCTTCATTGACTGTTCCCATTAACAGCAATGACTAAGAAGGGAGCAAACACTGCTACTTGGTCTATGGAAGCTGTGACTGCGTTCCAGAAGTTTCAAAGCAAACCATGTCTCCGCCATCTGGACCCTACTAAACCCTTCATTGTGGAAGTCGATGCCTCTGATGTAGGTGTAGGGGCCATGCTAAGCCAGACCGGTGATTCAAAGATCTTTCGCCCCTGTTCATTCTTTTCCTGATGCTTCTCGCCAATGGAGAAGAACTACGGCATTGGGGATAAAGAACTGTTGGCAATAAAAATGGCATTTGAAGAATAGCACCCCTGGCTTGAGGGTGCACAACATCAGATTACTGTTTACAGTAATCACAAAAATCTGGAGTACCTCCGTCACGCTCAATGACTCAACCATAGACAGGCGAGGTGGTCCCTGTTCTTCAACAGATTTGACTTTTTGCTGAAATAGCGCCCTGGTGACAAGAATGTCAGAGCAGACGCTTTATCTTGCTCTTTCTTCTCAGAGGACATTCCTGATGAATCCCAGCATAGCATTGACCCAAAGAGAGGGGTTCTCACAGTTACACACCTAGTACCCCCGGGCAAGACCATTGTACCCTGCAATCTAAGAATGAAATTGATAAGATGGGCTCATGATTCAAAACTGGACGGACACCCTGGTCAACGGCGAACACTGGCCAAGCTACAAAAGTACTATTGGTGGCACACCATAAAAGAAGACACTCTAGCTTATGTAGCCTCCTGTTTCAATTGTGCCAGACAGAAACCTCTGCCTGGATGACCTTGGGGCCTGCTTCAACCCTTTCCAGCACCAGATGAGCCCTGGACCCATATTGCAACATATTTTGTGGTGGACCTGCCACTTTCCAGAGGTAACAATGCCATTTGGGTTACAGTGGACCAATTTTCGGAGATGGCTCACTTCGTGGCTCTCCCTAGCTTGCCATCAACCATAGAACTTGCTAAGTTATTCATCAGTCACATGCCTAAACATATTGTTTCTGACAGAGGAGCACAATTTAAAGCAAAGTTCTGGAAAGCCTTGTGTAAGAAATTTGACATCACACTTGACTTCACCTCTGCATATTATCCTCAGTCGAATGGCCAAACTGAGAGAATGAATAGAACTCTCAAACAGTTCCTCTGCACCTATGTCAGTTCACAACAGAATGATTGGGCTGAACTGTTGCCCTGGGCTGAATTTGCCATCAATTCGCATCCAGCGTCATCTACTGGATCTATTCCTTTTGAAGTGGTCTATGGACGACAACCTTTACCACCTTTACCACTTCCACTTTCTGTGTCGTCCCCAGCAGCTCAGTCTACTGCCAAAAATATACAGCAGCTTTGGAGAAAGACTAAAGTGATGCTCCAAAAAGCAGGACAATGAGCAAAGAAAGGCTATGATGCTAACCGAAGCAAGGCTCCTGAATTTCAGCCTGGAGATAAAGTTTGGCTTTCTACTAAACATCTGAGACTTAAGCTTCCATCTGCTCGATTTGCTCCATGCTTTGTCAGACACTTTCCTATTCTCCGACGGTTGGGCTCACTCACCTATAGTCTGAGACTCCCTCCAGCTATGAGGATTCACAATGCATTCCATGTTTCACTGCTGAAACCACTTGTTCTTAGGGAGTTTTGCACCAAGACACCTGAACCTACCCCAGGAAGCTCTCTCTGCCCTTCAGGGTAATTCTTCACTAACCTGGGTGCCCGCTCCTCGGGGGCCCTTCTGCTCTATTTCAGGTACCTATCTTGGGATACCAGGTACTCGCTCCTCGAGGGCCTGCTCTCCCTAATCTGGTGCCTGCCACTAAACAACTTCTGCCTGCCAGGACCTTCAACAATGCAGCTTTCTGCTTCAGTGAGTACTAACCCTTCAGTCTGTCTCACTTTCATCTTCAGCGCTCAGTGTTTACATCCGGGACATGTCCCTGCAATGCCGCCCTGCCTATCACCTACTCAAGTGTGAGACTGGTCTCCTCTGCTGGGGACCCCTGGCCTTCTTCACTGGGCTACCTTCACTGCTGCACGCTCCTCGGGCAGTACCATCGAGCTGTACAATAAATACTACTTCTCTGTGTCTGCGTGTATAGAGTCTAGCCTAGTACTGTGGTTCCTCATGGGGCTCCTCCCCGTTGGAGTGGCAATCACCGCAGTACCTAAGAATCCACTCCAACACCTCATAACCATAACATGTATAGCCCGCATGTATCACACAAATGTTCATGGCGAATTACAGAATAAAAAATTGCATATAAAAATATTCTACAATTAAAAGTTCCATGGCTATAATCAATACACAATAGAGATGTGAATCGTGTCCTCGATCGTCTTAACGATCGATTTCGGCTGGGAGGGGGAGGGAATCGTATTGTTGCCGTTTGGGTGTGTAAAGTATTGTGAAAATCGTTAAAATTGTGAGCCGGCACACTAAAACCCCCTAAAACCCACCCCGACCCTTTAAATTAAATCCCCCACCCTCCCGAACCCCCCCCCCCCAAATGCCTTAAATTACCTGGGGGTCCAGCGGCACACTAAAACACGGCACACTAAAACACGGTACACTAAAACCCCCTAAAACCCATCCCGACCCTTTAAATTAAATCCCCCACCCTCCCGAACCCCCCCCCCCAAATGCCTTAAATTACCTGGGGGTCCGTAGCCTTAAATTACCTCCGTAGCGGCGGTCCGTAGCTAAATCGGGGGAAGGGGGAGAGCAAGAAAAGCGGCACACTAAATCGTGTAGTCTTCAGCCGGCGCCATTTTGCAAAATGGCCACCGCAAAATGGCGGCGGCCATAGACCAAAACGATTCGACGCAGGAGGTCGTTCCGGACCCCTGCTGGACTTTTGCCAAGTCTTGTGGGGGTCAGGAGGCCCCCCCCAAGCTGGCCAAAAGTTCCTGGGGGTCCAGCGGGGGTCCGTGAGCGATTTCCTGCCGCGAATCGTTTTCCGTACGGAAAATGGCGCCGGCAGGAGATCGACTGCAGGAGGTCGTTCAGCCGGGGTCCGGAACCCTCGCTGATTGACCTCCTGCAGTCGATCTCCTGCCAGTGCCATTTTCCGTACGGAAAACCATTCGTGGCAGGAAATCGCTCATGGAATCCCGCTGGACCCCCAGGAACTTTTGGCCAGCTTGGGGGGGCCTCCTGACCCCCACAAGACTTGCCAAAAGTCCAGCGGGGGTCCGGAACGACCTCCTGCGTCAAATCGTTTTGGTCTATGGCCGCCGCCATTTTGCGGCGGCCATTTTGTAAAATGGCGCCGGCTGAAGACTACACGATTTAGTGTGCCGCTTTTCCTGCTCTCCCCCTTCCCCCGATTTAGCTACAGACCGCCGCTACGGAGGTAATTTAAGGCTACGGACCCCCAGGTAATTTAAGGCATTGGGGGGGGGGGGGGTTCGGGAGGGTGGGGGATTTAATTTAAAGGGTTGGGGTGGGTTTTAGGGGGTTTTAGTGTGCCGCTGGACCCCCAGGTAATTTAAGGCATTTGGGGGGGGGGGTTTGGGAGGGTGGGGGATTTAATTTAAAGGGTCGGGGGTGGGTTTTAGGGTGTTTAGTGTGCCGGTTTTCCTGCCCTCCCCCTTCCCCCGATTTACGATTTTTTGACGATAAATCGGGGGAATTGGTATTGTATCGTGGCCCTAACGATTTTTGATGATTTAAAATATATTGGACAATATATTAAATCGTCAAAAAACGATTCACATCCCTAATACACAATCATCTAAAGACAAATAAATAACAAACAAATGCATAAATGGATTAAACAACAGATTGATTTGAGTACAATCTGTGTTAAAGATAATAATTCAAACTGAAAGCATAGCCTGAAAAAAATGCCTCAGTAAAATAACACTGCAGTAAAGGATCCAGAGACCAGTGCAAAATAGGGCAGGAAAAAGAGGGAAAAGGAAAAAAATGAGGCACCAAAACATAAGGACCTCAGGAATAGGGATGCCCAGACACCTGGAGGAGGTGGGAAATCAAATGGTGGGGTATCCTTGGGGGATGGAAGTGCATTGCGGGGGCAGGTATATGGCATGGGATATTCCAGGAGGCATAGAAAAAGAAAGGAAATAGAAGAATGAAGAATTGGCATTCAAACTCTTGGTCTACATGGATACTGGGGTCTACTGGTATGCTGGGGTCTTGGAAAGGGAAAAACTATCAAAAGTAAATTTAAAACCTAAAGTTAAAAACATAAGTGACATGAATAAAGTCATAGTCTGTATTAAGAAGCCAGCTATTGAAATTGTGGATATAAATCAGTTACAATAACGTGCATCAAAAATTACTACTGAGAGAATCTTGCCAACAAGGACTAAAGACCAGAAGAACAGGAGAAAAATTGCAATACAAATTACATCCTAGGAATTCCAGAAGGAAGCTCTTTTGGCACAATGCAAGTACTAAGATGAGCATTAGCAGTAAATTTGGGAGATTAAGATCATCCCCAAAATGCCATGGTTTATGAATGAGGTTCATTCTTGTCTAGCTATGTGCAACACATACCCATTTGGAGAAACTGTCCCTGAATGTTCTGAATGTGGTAAAGGTTTCAGTAGAAAGAGAGAACTAATGAAACATCAGAATATCAACAAAGAGAAGAGACTATGCTCAGCTCCAGAATATGGGAAAAGCTTTCTTAAAAAAGCATACCTTACAAATTGCCAGGAAAGACACACTGACATCAGACCATTGTCATGTTCTAATTATGAAAAAAGTTTAATTTGGAATGCAAATTTCACAATAAAACCTAAATTTCACCCAGCAGCAAGATCAAGTTCACATGGGGCACGCAATAAAAGCTTCTGTCACAGATGTGATATTGATGACAGTTCATCCTCTTGCACTAAATTTGACAAATGGCAAATGTTTCAACAGGAAGACAATTACTCCCATGCCACTCTGCTTTGCTGCTATACTGCTTATCTTATACCTTAGTGGTCTTTCTTCCACAGCACTGTTGCCATATCCCAAACTCTACAACTTGGGTGTTCTTGAAACTCTGGAGAACTACTTTGTACCTCTCATGGTGCCTTGGTGTGTTGATGCCTTTATTGCTGCCTTGGGGTATTTCTTGCCATCTTTTCTGCTAAGTTCCCCCTTTATGGTACACTAGGATTTTGATGCCACTCTTGGAGTCACTTTGTCTCTCATGCTGCCTTTGAGGGTTCATGCCACTGCAGTTTGTGCCTTCTTTTAAAGCCCTGAGATATTCTTCCAACTCTTGCTGCTTCTTTGCTCGTCTAACGGTGCCTAGGGAACTTCTGACACTGCTGGTACACCTTTGTCCTTTACAGTGCTTTAGGCTATGTTACGGGAACTGGTCACAGTAAGCCGCAAACCGGCTCCCTCTACCTACCGCCACAGCCAATTGTTAGCCCCGGAAGTCTCATGGCTGCGGGGTGCCGCAGTCAGCGTGCTCTCCCCATGCTGGGCTCTCAGCCTGTACCTGACCTCCAGCTACATCATCTGCCTAGCCTTGCCTGCTCCTGCCTTTTACTCATCTCCTCTTGCTAAGAGTTACGCCGGCACCCAGACCCTGTCTCCAGAGGCTCCACATAAGTCCAGCCCCCAAGGGCTCATCCTGAGGGGAACATGAGCTGGTAGTGGTGAAGTGTCAAAGGGGGCTCAGGCTTATTATAACTAGAGATGTGAATCGGAACTGGAATCGGTTCTGATTCCGGTTCCGATTCACATCGTGTTTTTTTTTTTCATCCGGCCTGATCGCGGTTTTGTTTATCAGCTGTGCCCGAGCCGATAAACAAAATACCCACCCTGACCCATTAAAACTAATCCCTTAGCTTCCCCCACCCTCCTGACCCCTCCAAAAACTTTTTACAGGTACCTGGTGGTCCAGTGGGGGTCCCGGGAGCGATCTCCCGCTCTCAGGCCGTCAGCTGCCACTAATAAAAATGGCGCCGATGGCCTTTGCCCTTACCATGTGATAGGGTATCCGTGCCACTGGCCGGCCCCTGTCACATGGTAGGAGCACTGGATGGCCCGTGCCATTTTTAAAGATGGCGCCGACCATCCAGTGCTCCCTCCATGTGACAGGGGCCAGCCAATGGCACGGATACCCTGTCACATAAGGGCAAAGGGCCATCGGCACCATTTTGATTAGTGGCAGCCGACGGCCCGGGGGCAGGAGATCACTCCCGGGACCTCCAATGGACCACCAGGTACCTGTAAAACGTTTTTTGGGGGGTCGGGAGGGTGGGGGAAGCTAAGGGATTAGTTTTAAAGGGTCAGGGTGGGTTTAGGAGTTATTTTTGTGTGCTGTTTTCCCGCCCTCCCCCAAAAAATTAAGAGAACCCCACGAACAATTTCGTGGGGTTTTCCTATCATTTTAGGGGAGCCCCTGATTTCTGACGATTTTGAAAATATCGTACGATATTTTCAATCGTCTGAATCCCGATTCACGTCCCTAATTATAACCTTATCTGCCAACAGTGGAAACTTGTGGGGGTGGTACCAACTTCCCCTTGGCCCAAGGATCCACGCTTCGTAACAGGTAACCAAGGCCATGGATTTGGCGGAGGCGGCTGCACTCCAGGTTATTCCTGGTCTTGCTCAAAAGATCCTTGAGCAACAGAAGGTCCTGGAGTCTCTGGCAACTTTCAGTCTCTGGTAACTTCCAGTCTCTGGCAACGCCCGCCTGGATTCGGTAAACTCTGCTACTACTGCCGCTCCTCTCTTGTTGGGTTCCCCGGCTGCTGCTCTGGTTACTTGACCGGTCATCCCCCTACCAGCTCTTCCCCACTATGCAGGTGATCCCATGCAATCCCGTGGCTTCCTTAATCAGTGTAATATGCACTTTTGTCTGAAGTCTGCGCTCTTCCCAGATGACCTTATTAAACCACCTACATTCTCTGTCCTTGCTGGAAGGTAAAGCCTTAGCTTGGGCTTAACCCCTGTGGGAGTGCTCAGATTCTCTCCTTTCGAATCTCTTGAGGATCCTGGCTGGGTTTCAAACTGTCTTTGAGAACCCGAGTCGGTCAGCTCAGGCCAGCACCGAGCTCCTGCATATTCAAGGGGGACGTACCTTGGTAGATTATACCATTGAGTTCTGGACATTATCCACTGAATTCCACTGGGAGGATTCCTGTCTTAGGGTCATCGTCTTGGAGAATCTGTCCTCCAAGATTAAATATGAATTGGCAGCCTGTGATCTTCCTGTGACTCTGGATGCTTTAATTGACCTGGCAGGCCTGATCGACCGTTGTCTTTGGGAGAAGTCCCAGGATCTAAGCACCAGCAGCTGACACCCCACCAGTCCGACCCGGATGTGGCCATCCTCTTCTAGTTCCTGTCCACTGCCTCTTGCTATGGGAACTTCAGAAGAACCCATACAGATGGCCTAGGGGCCATTATCTTCAGAGGAATGCAAATGATGTCAACGTGCCGGCCTTTTCCTGTATTGTGGGCCACCTGGACATTTCTTGGCCCAATGTCTGGTGCGGCCGTCAAACTCCTGGGCCTAAGGTTCACTGGGGAAGTGACCCTAGGCCTGGCAACACCAGTTCCCCCATTAACCTTTCCTGTGACTCTCACAAAAAGGGGCGGCAATTTTGCTACTCTTGCTCTGGTGGACTCTGGGGCTGGTGGGAATTTTCTTATGTAGGATATCGTGGACCAGCTCATGATTCCCACACATCCATGTCCTGTCCCACTCACCTTGTCCTCTATCCATGGAGATTCTCTTCCGGGCAAGATCACTCATATGACTGCCCTTCTGGAATGCCGCATTGAGCCCAGCCCCCAGGAGACAATCTCCTTCTACCTTATCCAGAAGGCCATTCACCCAGTTGTGTTGGGTATCCCATGGCTCCAGCAACACAATCCTCAATTTGATTGGGCCAATCTACGGTTGCTCAGTTGGGGTCCCATCTGTCAATGGACATGTATAATCGTCACCGGTGAAGATGCTACTCTACCCAAAGGAGTTCCTCCGCAATATGGTCATTATGCAGATGTCTTCTCCAAAAAGGCAGCTGATACTTTACCCCCGCACCAGGAGTTTGACTGTGCTATTAACCTGATCCCAGATTCCACACCTCCCCGAGCCTGGGTATATCCCTTGTCTCAGCCAGAGACAGAGGCCATGTCTGAATACATCAAAGAGAACCTGCAGAAGGGATTCATTCACTGCTCCAACTTTCTATCTGGAGCTGGATTTTTCTTTGTTGGCAATAAATATGGATCCCTTCGCCCATGTATCGATTACAGAGACCTCAATGCCATTACAGTGAAGGACTGGTACCCGCTTCCTCTTATATCAGAACTATTCGATCATCTACAAGGGGCCCATATCTTTTCAAAATTGGATCTCAGAGGAATATATAATCTTGTCCATATCAAAGAAGGGGATGAATGGAAGACAGCCTTTAACACTCGCGAAGGCCATTATGAATATCTGGTTATGCCTTTTGGCCTTTGTAATGCACCCGCTGTCTTTCAAAACTTAATGAACGAAGTCTTCCGCAACCTGCTTTACGACTGTGTAGTCGTATATCTGGATGACATCCTGGTCTATTCCAAAACCTTACAAAGCCATCGCCAGGATGTGTGCTGAGTTCTGCAACATTAATGGGAAAACCGTCTGTACGCCAAACCTGAGAAGTGCCTCTTTGAAAAAGAGTCTTTTCCATTCCTGGGATACACTGTATCCAACCACGGATTTCGCATGGATCCAGCCAAGTTAAAATGCATTCAAGATTGGCCATGACCTTACGGAGTGCATTCCCTCCAGTGTTTCTTGGGGTTTGCTAATTACTACCATAGCTTCATCAAGAACTACTCCAGATTGGCTGCTCCCCTCACAGTCCTCACACGCAAGGCAGCCCCCGTAAAGGATTGGCCAGTTGAGGCACTTTAGTCCTTTCGAGGCCTTAAAGAGGCCTTCTTGCAGAAGCCCCGCTTGCGACACCCAGACCCCAGGCTTCCCTTCTTTGTGGAAGTGGATACTTCCTCTGACGGTGTAGGATCAGTGCTTAGCCAGACTGATTCTGCCGGGATCCTGCAACCATGTGCCTTCTTCTCCTGAAAGTTCAACCCTGCACAACAAAAGTATACCATCCGTGACCAAGAACTATTGGCCATTAAGTTGGCTTTCGAAGAAAGGCGCCAATGTCTGGAGGAGTCCCAACATAAGATTATGGTCTTTACAGACCATTACTTTTTACTTTTCCTAGAAGCCTCTCATTAGGAACTTTGTCAAACACCTTCTGAAAATCCAAATATACTACATCTACTGGTTCACCTTTATCTACATGTTTATTAACTCCTTCAAAAAAGTGAAGCAGATTTGTGAGGCAAGACTTGTCTTGGGTAAAGCCATGCTGACTTTGTTCATTAAATCATGTCTTTCTATATGTTCTGTGATTTTGATATTTAGATCACTTTCTACTATATTTCCTGGCACTGAAGTCAGGCTAACTGGTCTATATTTTCCCGGATCGCCCCTGGAGACCTTTTTAAATATTGGGGTTACATTAGCCACCCTCCAGTCTTCAGGTACAATGGATGATTTTAATGATAGGTTACAAATTTTTACTAATAGGTCTGAAATTTCATTTTTTAGTTCCTTCAGAACCCTGGGGTGTATTCCATCAGGTCCAGGTGATTTACTACTCTTCAGTTTGTCAATCAGGCCTACCACATCTTCTAGGTTCACCGTGATTTGGTTCAGTCCATCTGAATTATTACCCATGAAAACCTTCTCTGATATGGGTATCTCCCCAACATCCTCTTTAGTAAACACTGAAACAAAAAAAAACATTTAATCTTTCCGCGAAGGTCTTATCTTCTCTAAGTGCCCCTTTAACCCCTCGATCATCTAAAGGTCCAATTGATGCCCTCACAGGCTTTCTGCTTCGGATATATTTTAAAAAGTTTTTACTGTGAGTTTTTGCCTCTACGGCCAACTTCTTTTCAAATTCTCTATTAGCCTGTATTATGAAAGTCTTACATTTAACTTGCCAATGCTTATGCATTATCCTATTTTCTTCTTTTGGATCCTTCTTCCAATTTTTGAATGAAGATCTTTTGGCTAAATAAGCTTCTTTCCCCTCCCATTTTAACCATGCCGGTGATAGTTTTGCCATCTTTCCACCTTTCTTAATGTGTGTAATACATCTGGACTGTGCTTCTAGGATGGTATTTTTTATCAATGACCACGCATCTTGCACACTTTTTAGCTTTGTAGCTGCTCCTTTCATTTTTTTCTAACTATTTTTCTCATTTTATCAAAGTTTCCCTTTTGAAAGTTTAGCACGAGAGCCGTGGATTTGCTTACTGTCCCCCTTCCAGTCATTAATTCAAATTTGATCATATTATGATTACTATGGCCAAGCAGCCCCACCACCGTTACCTCTCTCACCAAATCCTATGCTCCACTGAGAATTAGATCTAAAATTGCTCCCTCTCTTGTCTGTTCCTGAACCAATTGCTCCATAAAGCTGCCATTTATTCCATCCAGGAACTTTATCTCTCTAGCATGTCCCGATGATACATTTACCCAGTCAATATTGGGGTCATTGAAATCTCCCATTATTACAGCACTACCAATTTGGTTAGCTTCCCTAATTTCTCTTAGCATTTCACTGTCTGTCTCACCATCTTGACCACATAGATGGTAGTATACTCCTATCACTATAGTCTTCCCTGACACACAAGGGATTTCTACCCATAAAGATTCATTTGTGCATTTAGTCTCGAGCAGGATGTTTATCCTGTTGGAATCTATGCCATCCCGGATATAAAGCGCTCACCGCCTCCCAGGTGCTCCTCTCTGTCATTGCGATATAATTTGTACCCCGGTATAGCACTGTCCCATTGGTTGTTCTCCTTCCACCAAGTCTCTGAGATGCCAATTAAGTCTATGTCATCATTCACTGCTATACATTCTAATTCTCCCACCTTAGTTCTTAGACTTTTGGCATTAGCATGCAAACATGTCAAACTTTATTTTTTATTTGTATTTTCATTCTGCTTTACAATTGATAGGAATAAGTTAGAATTTTTTAGCTCAGGTGAGTTTTTAGTTACAGGCACTTGGACTACTTTTCTTATTATTGGAACCTCACTGTCGGGATGCCCTAATTCTAATGCATCATTAGTATCCTTTGACGATACCTCCCTCCGAACCATGCGCTCCTGAGCGACTGTCAGCTTTCCCCTTTGCTCTAGTTTAAAGCCGCTCTATCTCCTTTTTAAAGGTCAGTCCCAGCAGTCTGGTTCAACCCTGGTTAAGGTGGAGCCCATCCCTTCAGAAGAGACTCCCCCTTCCTCCAAAGCAGCAAAAGGGCTGCCAGTCTGAAGTTGGGACTTGGCTACTATTTCCCTGAAGGTCTCATCTATATACCTCTCTGCCTGCCTCAGCTCATCCAGGTCTGCCACTCTAGCCTCCAGAGATCAGAACCATTTTCTGAGAGAATGGAGCTCTTTGCATCGTATGCACATGTACAATTTCTCACCAGCGGTTAAAAAAATCATACATGTGACACTCGATGCAAAAGACTGGGAAGCCCCCCTCTTGCTGCTGGACTGCTGTCTTCATCTCAAATTTGTTCAGTTCCTATTTAAGGTTTAGGTTGCTATGGGAGTAGGAATGTGTCTAATCAATGTCCTTTAAATGTATTAGTGAATTCACTATATGTCTGGTAGTGGCCTACAGGGGAATGATCAAACTCTCAATAAGGGTTTTTTTTTTTAAAGCGGCACCTGCCTAAAAAAGAAAGGATGAGCTAGGGGTGGGTGGGCAAGGGGTGGGAGGGATGGGAAACACAAACAGTCTAACTTCAGTTAGTCAGCCAGAGTGACTCACTGCTCTCTTGATTAACAAATGTTGGTACCTAATCAAACCAAATCACACTACCTCAACACCTTTCCAAGGTGAGTAACTGAACTGAACTTTTCAACCTTTTTACTTAGGTATTCACTGCTCCTAACTTATTTCTATCTTCTGGCTACTTTTTTTTTTTTAATATACAAACACTCTAACTGCTGCTTATTAGCTGCCTTACAGACTATTAAAAATAAACACACTAACTACTGCTTGTTAGCCCCGAAAGTCTCGCAGCTGCGGGGTGCCATGGTTGGCATGCTCTCCCTGCGCTAGGCTCCCGCTGGGCCTCTGACGTTGCTGCTCCTTCCCGGCCATGCACTCCTTCCATGCAGGGCCTCCTCCAGGCTTCCGACGATGCTGCTCCTTCCTGGCTGCGCGGTCCTTCAATGCAGGGCCTCTGCCAGGCCTCTGACGGTATTGCTTCTTCCTAGACTGTACGCGGTGGTGCTCTGTCCGGTCCCGCAGGGGTACCTCAAGCTCCTAGGTGTACGCGTGCAGCCTCTGACATCATATAAAGGAATCGCTATGGGAGGTGCCAGGGCTCCTCCCTCCTGACCTGGAACTATTTAAGGCAAGGCCTTCCTGCAAGTTCTTGTCTTGGCTATTCAGCTCCTGCTTGTGTTCCTGATAGTTCCGTTCCTGTGTTCTTGCTTCTGACCAGCTAAGACTTCGGCTTGTACCTGACCTCCGAGATACGCTGCCTGCCAAGGCCTCTGCTCGTACCTGACCTCTGAGATATGCTGCCTGCGAAGACCTCTGCTTGTACCTGACCTCCAAGACTCACTGCCTGCTTAGACCTCAGCCTGTACCTGACCACCAGCTGCGCCATCTGCCTAGCCTTGCCAGCTCCTGCCTTCTACTCATCTCCACCTCCTAAGAGCTACGCCGGTACACCAAATCTATCTCCTGAGGCCCCACATAAGTCTATCCAGCCCCAGTACCAAAGGCCTCAACCTGAGGGGAACGTGGACTGGTAGTGGTGAAGTGTCAACGGGGTCTCAGGCTTCTCATAGCCTCGCCTGCCAATGGTGGAGACCTGTGGGACTCTTCCCCACAGGTGGTACCAACTTCTCCTTGGCCCAAAGATCCACGCTCCATAACAGGCTATTCACACCACTTTTGGTGCCACTTTGCCTTAGTTTCAGTACTTTTCCTCTTCTGTTGAAACCTTCCCACAAGTTTCATTAGAATTGAGAAATCCCAAATTTTGGAGCCCAGAGTAGGCTGCAGTGCTTCCACCATTGAATTTGATGGTAAATATATGAATGAATAAAGCAAAAAAAAAAAATAAAAAATAAAAAAAAAAATATATATATATCAATTTTTTAAATTTTAAAATAATGAAATATGTGGAGATGCACCACAAAAAAAATGAACAAACCAAAATGATTTTTTTTTTCCTTTGCATGTCTGTATTAGTTATTGTGGCTTAAACAAATGGAGGCCAATTTTTAGAAAGTAAGGGGAGAGTGCAGGTACTCAGGTGCTTAGTACCATCAGGCTTGCAAAACGATTTTTAAAGGGAAATTCTACATGGACTTTCCCTTTATAAATATGCTGTCCAGTCCATGTCTTAAGGATCTCTTATTTGTAAAATATATGGGGTTAAACACACACACAAAATTAAATCCTGATGCATATTTCAGCAGTTTTGTCCCTGCTCTACCCCTTTTCCCTGCAAAGCAAAGGAGGGCAATTTTAAAGGGGAACTTTCTACATGTTAATAACAGTTTACCTGCAGAAATCCCTTTGAAAATTGCCCCCTTTATTACTAAAAAACTAGGGATGTTCAGTTATAATCTCGATTTCTATTCTTCATTTTCCTTTTTTGCTATTTTTCTTTCGTTTAGTTTTATGTCATTTTGTTTTAGTGCACACCATGTTTAACACATACTAAAAATAATTTTAAGGCACATTAAAGTATGTTAAACACATTAAAACGGTTATAGGACATGCTCAAATCATTTAGTGTAGGTTAAAACTTTTAATATGCACTAATATTTAATGTGAGCTAAATAAAACTTAATGTGCATTAAATAAAATGAAAGAAATGACAGCACATCCTTATACCCCAATACAATTCATTTGGTAATGTAAGTTGCAAATATCTCAATGCTATCAGGCTTATTCTTTATTTGAACAATCATCGCATAATTGAAGGAATGATGAAAAATTCCTCAGACCAAATCAGACATAATTGAGAATAGTAGTTTCCCAGTACTTGACATCATAAATTTACCACAATAGTGACAGCTAAAGTATATCGTGAATATTACCACTAAGAGCTAAGCAATATATTCATTATAAGTTTACTTATTCAACTAAATTCTTTAGTTGCAATACACTGTTGCTCAAATGCTTTTAAACTAATCCACAATACTACCATCAGCTGTGTGTTTATAATTTAACTTGAGCAGATAACAGTCATGTTGTGCAGAACTGCTGCAAGATCAAGGGAGAAACAAATGTTTCATTCACAACTGCTCAACATCTGCTTCCCCCATGGGGTAATGTACAGTGTGAAATTTGACAGATGTGAGAGTTCCAAGGGAATGGCTGTCACAAATGCGTGAACAAATTGCACTGGTGTGGAAAATGCAGCCAATCAAGGCCTGTGAATATGATTTGCAAACTGAGATGGAAACAGCATGCATTTGTTCCTCCTGACAGCTGATAGTGAATGGAATGGCAAGCTGTAAATTATCAGTAAATTTACATTATCTTGCCTTGTTACAGCCTCAAAAAAAAATGTATGTTACAAATAAAATCCTATAACAACTTATACTGGAATAGTACTTTAAATGTTGGCATCTGGAAACCATGGAAAAATGTATTTGAAGTTGGAGCCTTATAAAATGTCTGTTTATATATAATTAACATTTTTATCCTATAACTGACTTTTCTAACTTCGGGTCTTATTTTCTAAGGCTATTGCAGGCTTGCGCTACCAGCACAAGTGTGCGATAGCCTGCGCTACCTACATCGGGGCGGAGTCGGCCCCGGAAGAGGAGTCGTCGGGGTGTCACCAGGGCCGATTGTGCAAGCACAGGGCAGACAGCGAAAAGGTAAGGAGCCTTTTCGCTGCCTATTTCGCGCCAAATAACTACACCTTTTATGGTGTAGTTATTTGGCGCGATGCCGGTTAAAACTTTTAATATGCACCGGATTTTCTAAGTTCTGCGAACTTAAAAAATCCAGCCCTTTGACTTCCCCTTTCTTTTCATAATCACTAGTGATATTTAGATAGAAATTGAATTAACAGCAAGTACTAACAGAAAACAAATATATTTGGTTAAAACCGTGCTTTTAAATAATATCAAATTGCCAAGGGAGTTACCCTACATTAATTAAAATAAACAAAAACACTTTATTTGTCAAATAATTAATCTTACAAAATTATTTCAAAATACATTGCTTTAACCACCTAAATATCAATAAGCATATATAATATCAAAAATCAGCCAGTTAGGGCCCACAACAAACTTACAAACCAAAGACAGACATACAAACAAAAAGAAAAACAAATTAAAATAAAAAAACTCAGTAAATAAACATGAAAGAACTTCAAAGTACCAAAACATCCAAAAGATAGAGATCTCAGCATTCAAACACTGAAACATCCAGATGTATGTATAGTGCTTGGTAAGTGTTCTTCAATTTATAAAGGGTCAAATTCCAGGAAAATACTCTTAGAAATACAAGGGTTAAAGTTCCAAAGGAACTAGCAGCTTCTTCAAGGGCAAATCTCACAATTTTTCTCAAAATCTTCCTGACAAATGATGCTCCATAATCGTCTGTGTTAGTGCAGAATTCAGTAGGAATGACCACACATGAAGATACATTTTCCCACATCAAATGAACTCGAGAAACGGGATAGACTAATATAGTACAGGTCATCACTCCTTTAAGACAGTTTCAGAGTCTCAGAAATTACAAGCATGCTTTTCATAATCACATCTCTCAAACTCTTAAACAGGCATCAGGTGGGACCCAATGAGGTTTCACTAGAAAACACAAAATACAGAGCATAATGTGACGGACCCTTCGGTTACATCACCATTAAGACCTGGGTGATCTTTTAGTTCAGCTTCTGAGCGAGCAGTTAGTGTGAGGGTGAGGTTATCATTCAAATGCAGCCCCTCCCTTTGAGGGGTCTGGAATAGTCATTCCCCTGAGAGTCTATAGAGCACCTCCCTACACAGAGCTCGAGGAGCAGACCATTTAGATTTGATGAGAGTTAGGAGGTACAGAGGATTCTTTTCTTAGTTGTTTTTTCAGGCCCAATCAGAGGATCCAGACCCTGCTTGATGATCCTGACCAGTGTAAGGAGGGGGGGTTTCCTTTTCCAGTCCATTCGCTGGATGATTAGGATTTTCCCTCTGGGTTTACTTTGTGGGTTTTAAGATTTTAAGTGGTAGGAGCCATACTGGACAAAAGGGCCTTTCATGAACCCAGGATATGGGGGATCCTGTGTCCCTATCTGAGATATCAAGGATAGGGAAGCCTTGCCCCTGAAGTGGTGGTGACCTTTTGTGGGGAGTAACTCTGGTGTTAAATTCAGTTGGGGATAAATGAGTTCAAGATCCTGGAGGACGTTTTAGCTGCTCTTCCTACCTGTTTGAAGCAAAGAGAGCTGCTTGCTTCAAGGGGATTCCTCCCATCAGGGATTCAGAAAGAGGAAATAAAGAGACTGTGTAAGAACAAGGAGATCCTGAAGTTCTGCTAACCGTGAGCAAGGAAAATCAAAGGTCACTGTGGATACCCATCCAGTATTTTACCACCCTGGGGAAAGAGAGAGAAGATTTACTCTCTGTGCCATAGATTTTTACCATTTTTAACAGAATAGAAGGGTTGTTTTTTTTACCAGCATAAAGAGACCCTGATCGCCTGGAATCTCCACTTCATCTAATGCAAGTAAGTAGCTATTTCCCTGGCCATGATAAATGTGTCCTGTGCAGATAGAGGGAATAGACAGTAAGAAAAGAAAACAAGAGAATTCTGTGGTGCTGCAGTTTGAATTATTGTGCCATTCATCACCATTGTTTGAACAGTAAAGACTTTAATTTTAGACACTACTACAGTGACTCCTAAGTATTTCTTTTACACTCATTGCACCCACTTTGAGGACAAGTGCCCTCTCCCCAAGGGAACACAAAGGAAAAGGGAATGTGTGAAAAGGTCAACCCCTGTCACAAAGGGCTTTGGAAGTGTTTCTTCTTCCCCACCTACAAAGGATCTGGCCCTGGAAGTAAGAGAGATTGTGTAAGAGCTAGCCAGTGAGTGGTTCCAGCTCCACAAGAGAAACAAATTCTTTACCCAGGGCAAGTCTTGCCTCACAAATCTGCTTCACTTTTTTGAAGGAGTTAATAAACATGTGGATAAAGGTGAACCGGTAGATGTAGTGTACTTGGATTTTCAGAAGGCGTTTCACAAAGTTCCTCATGAGAGGCTTCTAGGAAAAGTAAAAAGTCATGGGATAGGTGGCGATGTCCTTTTGTGGATTACAAACTGGTTAAAAGACAGGAAACAGAGAGTAGGAGTAAATGGTCAATTTTCTCAATGGAAAAGGGTAAACAGAGGAGTGCCTCAGGGATCTGTACTTGGACCTGTGCTTTTCAATATATGACACAAAATTGTTCAGAGTAGTTAAATCACAAGCAGATTGTGATAAATTGCAGGAAGATCTTGTGAGACTGGAAAATTGGGCATCCAAATGGCAGATGAAATTTAATGTGGATAAGTTCAAGGTGATGCATATAGGGAAAAATAACCCATGCTATAATTACGCAATGTTGGGTTCCTTATTAGGTGCTAAAAAACCAAGAAAGAGATCTAGGCATCATAGTGGATAACACATTGAAATCGTCAGTACAGTGTGCTGCAGCAGTAAAAAAAAAATCAAACAGAATGTGGGAATTATTAGAAAGGAATGGTGAATAAAACGGAAAATGTCATAATGCCTCTGTATCACTCCATGGTGAGACCACAGCTTGAATACTGTGTACAATTCTGGTCGCCACATCTCAAAAAAGATATAATTGCGATGGAGAAGGTACAGAGAAGGGCTACCAAAATGATAAGGGGAATGGAACAGCTCCCCTATGAGGAAAGACTAAAGAGGTTAGGACTTTTCAGCTTGGAGAAGAGACGGCTGAGGGGGGGATATGATAGAGATGTTTAAAATCATAAGAGGTCTAGAAAGGGTAGATGTGAATCAGTTATTTACTCTTTCAGATAGTAGAAAGACTTGGGGGCACTCCATGAGGTTAGCATGGGGCACATTTAAAACTAATCGGAGAAAGTTCTTTTTTACTCAACGCACAATTAAACTCTGGAATTTGTTGCCAGAGGATGTGGTTAGTGCAGTTAGTATAGCTGTGTTTAAAAAAGGATTGGATAAGTTCTTGGAGAAGAAGTCCATTACCTGCTATTAAGTTCACTTAGAGAATAGCCACTGCCATTAGCAATGGTAACATGGAATAGACTTAGTTTTTGGGTACTTGCGAGGTTCTTATGGCCTGGATTGGCCACTGTTGGAAACAGGATGCTGGGCTTGATGGACCCTTGGTCTGACCCAGTATGGCATTTTCTTATGTTCTTATGTTTTATGGCTTCACCCGTGCAGGATAGGCACCCCGGGGTGAAGTTACAATAACAAGACAATGGCTCCTAAATATAGAAACAATAAAAAACATTGCAATTAGAAGAAACCAAGCGCATAAACATGCCTCAAAGGTGGTTAATACTCTCTTATCAAACAAGATACACACGCTATGGCAAGCAGCCAGTGTATGCCCAACCATAAAAAACTCAATCTAATTTAAAACAAAGTCTGCACTACCTGCACATCCACTCACTGCATTTGTCAAACATACAAATCAATCAGACAAGTTTACTAAACCGAAAGTCAATCATGCTAATGTAAACAAATCAAAGAGACACAGCCCAGTCAACCTGACTGTTCAGAACAGCAGGGCTCAAAGAAACCAACTCAAAAATCGATCTTTGTTCACATCTTAATAGATGGCGATCCACATTACTCACATAAGAATGAATGAGCTGACGTAATGCAAAAACACCAATGTCATTAATACTATGGTTAAATTCTAACCAATATGGACTTAAAGGAGCTTCCATTCACTTAGATCAGATGGCACTCCAATGTTCCACAATGCATGTTTTTAAAGACAGCTTAGTCTTGCCTACATACATCATTCAGCATGGGCACAAGATGACATATAGGTATAACCTGGGTAGAAGTACAGGTGGTTTTGAAACCCAAATTACAAATCTTATTTGTAACAGATTGCTGAAAAGTAGCAAGCACTAAATGACAAACACTACAGCAACCACAACTGGAGTGTCCTCCAACAGATCCACCAGCGCTATTGCATAGGGATGTGAATCGTGTACCCGATCGTCTTAACGATCAGGTTCGGCTAGAGGGAGAAACAAATCTGATCGGTGGTGATGTGAATCGGAATTGGTTCCGATTCACATCGTTAATTTTTTTTTAATGAGGCCCAACCCTTTACAATTGACCCCTTACCTTCCCCCACCCTCCCGAACCTCCCCAAAACTTTTTACGAGTACCTGTGGTCCAGTGGGGGCACGGGGACCTATCTCCTGCTCTCGGGCCATCGGCGCCATTTTGGCTGCCACTCAAAAATGGTGCCGATGGCCCGATAAAAAAAACAAACCCACCCGACCCTTTAAAAATGACCCCTTAGCTTCCCCCACCCTCCCGAGCCCCCCAAAATATTTTAGAATTAGCTGGTGGTCTAGTGGTGGTCCCGGGAGTGATCTCCCGTTCTCGGGCCATTGGCTGCCACTCATAAAGATGGCGCTGATGGCCCTTTGCCCTTACCATATGACAGGGTATCCGTGCCATTGGCCGGCCCCTGTCACATGGTAGGAGCACTGGATGGCCGGCACCATCTTTAAAGATAGTAGCGGCCATCTTTACGATGGCGGTGGCCATCTTTAAAGATGGTGGTGCCCATCTTTATGATGGCGGTGGCCATCTTTAAAGATGGTGGCGCCCATCTTTATGATGGCGGCCACCATCTTTAAAGATGGCGCCGGCCAGCTAGTGCTCCTGGTGGTTCAGTGGGGGCGCGGGGACCGATCTCCTGCTCTCGGACCATCGGCGCCATTTTGGCTGCCACTCAAAGATGGCGCCGATGGCCCGATAAAAAAAAAAAAACCTACCCGACCCTTTAAAAATGACCCCTTAGCTTGCGCGCATCGCCGGAAGCCCCGCTCCGTCCTCCGGTCCGGGGGGCGTGGTCCAGAGGCCTCGGCCACGCCCCCGGGCCCACGCCACGCCCCCGGGCCTGCCCCCGAAACGCCGCACCACGCCCCCGAAACACCGCGTCGTTTCAGGAACGCCCCCGGACACGCCCCCTCCCTCCCTGTTTCAAAAGCCCCAGGACTTACGCGAGTCCCGGGGCTTTACGTGCGCCAGCGGCCTATGCAAAATAGGTGCGCTGGCGCGTGCAGGGGTTTTAAAATCCACCCAATATGTATAGGCCACAAGTGAAAAATGAGCAGTAATCTGCCCAAGCAAGAGGAGCAAACTAATCAGAGAAACACCACCCCATACGTATAACAACCTAGTGAGTAAAACTACTTATAGAGAATGCTGCTAGAAGAAAGTAGTAGATAACTTTGGAAATAAGAGAAGGGGACCAAGGAAGAGGAGAAAACAGAACACTAAAAGAAGCAAACACATTTGTAAATGAAGACTTCCTGTCTGCTTCTCCCTTTTATATATGTAACAACCTGCAGGTAATACCATCCTTCATGTGGCAACTTTTTCCAACTTAATCTGCAGGGAAAATGCCACATACCAAACTTTTAGTACATAGGCTGTGAATAACTAAATAGCTAGTTATCCTTCACTGCATACCAATTAGCATAATAACATAGTGATCACGTTTTCAAAAAATGTCCAGAGCTTCACTTAGATTTCCAAATTTTAGGTGTCTAAATTTAGGAGAATATTCAGTTGAATTTAGGTATTTAAATTTTCAGTTAAAAATATTCTTGAATTTAGGAGCCTAAAATATAGGCCCTATATATAGGCCTGCAATCCAATTGCCTAGATTTAGGTGCTTACTTTAGGTGCTTAGTGCTGAAAATTAGAGCTAATCACCTAACTTTATTTCCCCTGTCCTAATTCTACTCCATAGCCACCGATTTTTTGGCATCTCAATTTAGATGCCTAGTAAAAATAGACTCCTAAATTTAGAAGCTCAGCTTAGTCACCTTTCAAAGGGATCAATTTAGGTTCCTAACTTGCTAAGTTAGTCATCTATATTCTTTGAAAACTGACTCCATAATGGTTGGGGTAACCATTACTACGATTTACAGACAATGGTGAATAGATAATACATAGGCCAATGGGTTTATTACCTACAAAGCTGGATTTAGGGTAATTGGTACCCTGGGTGAAAAGCACCCCCTTCAACTTTTGGCGCTCCTCTGATCCTTTCTTAGGCAGCGGCAGGATGGAATCCACTGCAACCACTCTGGGCCTCTCCTCCTTCATTCCTGCTGCCAGACCAGGTATATCTTTTCATCATGGTCAGATGAGATCCATCATGGCCATGCTGGACTTCTCCTCCTTTGTCCCTATAATACTCAGAGTGCCGCCTCAGCTGATGGCACTTTGGGTGATTGCCCAACTCGCCCATCCCAAAAACAGCCCCTGACTACCTATTATTGTCAACCACTGTTTAATGACATTAATACAATTACCAAATCAAAGGTTGCACAGATTCAGAATTCCTGGTAGATAATGTGACACATGATTTGAGTATCTATCATAATATTTTTATGTTAGATTCTGCAAACAAAAATTCCAGATACAAATTCTATTTTAACTTGTTTTTTATTTATTTATAAGAAATAGGGTCTCTACTTACACATCATCAACATAGCAGGGGTAAGGCATTTGTTGTGCAAAGACACCAAGCAGATCGGACTTGTTTGAATGTAATCGAATGATACCGTGATCCAACATGTCCTGGATATAGGCAAAACCACCCCACACATACCTCAGGTCTTTATTAGCATCAGCTCTCGCTCCGGGAGCCCACAACCTATCATAAACAAGAGAGATACATGCTTAGATTACACTCCATTTCATTCAGTCTAAACATGACATCTTTATGTAACATAGCATGTACTAAAACTTCTCAAGTAGCCTATTTTTCAGAGCACAAGAAAATTGAATAGTATAAGCAAGCATTATAGCATAGGGAATTACAATGGGGAACAGTACAATTGGAAGCAACTACACCAGCTCTATATCCGGGACTTTAATTGCAAATATTCAGTGATGTTTCATTCTTTTTGTGTATACCATTATGTAAGCGGAAATTAAAATTATTAAACATAATTTACTTTGATTTCATTTCTGAAAAATGATTTAACTAAAAACTAAATATCAGAAGATATTTATCTATCTATCTATTTATTTATTTATTTATTTAAAATAATATATATACCACCTAGTGGGGTTCAAGGAGGTTTAGAATAAAAACCAATCATGCATTTTTTCTCAAACCAAAAAAAAATATTCATACTTGTTCAGGGAATGCTTGGTTGTAATGTGATTTGTTACTCTATATTATTTTTTTTTACACATTTTGAGGAATAGTGTACTTTATGAGCAATAATTACAGATTTTGCAGATAAGAACACACAGTGCTATGAGAAGCCATGCAATTTCATCCTTTTTCGCTAGTACAGTCAATCAAGGAAGTGTAGAACTGCTAGCCAAGGAAGCAGTCATGAATGACAGATTCAATTCCACCATGACTTCCTCAAAATCTCCCACCCCCCACACCTATCTGATACATAACTTCATCTGTACAGCAGGCTGCACCAGGATATTGACTGGTTGTTTAAGCTGCATCTTCCTTAAAAATACTCCTACCACCTTGTAACCATACGCAATCAGGTGTGGCAGATCAGATCACCAAAACAGCAGGAGCATGGTTGTGAGGGGGAAAAGACAGATACTAGGTAGGGATTTTTGAAGTTTGCAGGAGGGAAAGATACATTGGCTTCTGCTCTTTCATTGGTGGTGTCCCAGGGAAACAAGGGAAAAAAGGGTGGTCCCTCAGGGCAATATAAAGGCAGAGGGTGTTACGGTCCCAGCCTGTGCCCCGGTCCCTCCACCTACCTTGGGGTCGGACTGGGCCACTAGGACATCTCTCTGACCGGCACGGGCTGGCCTGGCTCCTGCCGTGGTGCTCCCTCCTTGAGGGAGATGCCGCCGATCCTCTGTGACTGGCCCCACTCCCTAGGTGCGCGTGCGCACGCGCAGGGGCTCAGAACTTAAAGGGACCAGCACGGGAAAACAGAGGACAGCCCAAAATGATGTCAGACGCTCCCAGAGTATTTAAAACCCTGCAACTTGTCCTATGCCTTGCCTTGCAACGAGGTTCACTCTTCTTAGAGTTGCTAGTTGCTGTTCCTGGCTTCTGACTTCAGCTTTCGTCCACTGGCTTCTGACTTCGTCTTTCATTCTCTGGCTTCTGACTCAGCTTTCGTCTACAGGCTTCTGACTTCAGCTTTCATCCAGGAGGCCTTGCCTTAGTCCAAGCAGCTCAGGTCCTCACCAGCTCATCTTGGGGGGACCACGGGCTTCCAGTGGTGAAGATCCAGTTGGCCTCCTGGCTCCAACTCTACTCTTCTCCTCCAACACCTGCCCACAGGAGACCGCTCGTAAGTCCAAGCAGCCCAGGTCCTCATGGGCTCCTTCTGGGGGGACCTCGGGTCTCCAGTGGTGAAGATCCTCCTGGTCTCCTGCCTGTGCCACCTCCTGGCTTCAACTTCCACTGTGGGTCTTCCCACCAGTGTGTCATCTTCTGTCCTAGTTGGCTCTAGGGTCCACGAATCCAACAGTTTGCAAGGTCATGGACCCAGCAGACATGGTGGGCTTAAAGGACATCCCCAGAATTGTCCAGCGTCTACAGCAACAGCAAAACATGCCTTGATGCCCTGATGGCGACAGTAGAGAGACTGGCCAATCATATTGATGGAGCACCTTTACTCGTACCTCTTGCGCTAGTTGCTGCAGCCGATTCTGGACCAGCAATGCCCACACAAATGATGGCACCTTCACGGTACTTGGGGGAAGCGAAGCAGTACCGCAGATTCCTCAACCAGTGCTACATCCATTTCACCTTGCTGCTGTCCCAGTTTTCGACGGTTCTGATAAATACCAGTTACATTATCTCTTTGCTAGACGGGAAGCCCCTGGCCTGGGCCTCTCTGCTATGGGAGTGTAACGACCCCATTCTGGGGACCTGGAACAGTTTGTCTCGGCCTACTGACATGTATTTGACAAGCCTGCTCACAGACCCACTGCCGCCGCCGAGTTACTCCAACTACGCTGAGGCACTCGGCCCCTTGCCGAGAATGAGGTAGAATTCCGTACCCTGGCCGTCGAGCTAGACTGGAGAGAAGACAGCCTTCACGGCATATTCTTAGAAGGCATGTCTTTGCGTCTTCAAGATGAGCTAGCTGCGAGGGACCTTCCGGATCACCTGAATAGCCTGATTGATCTGGCTGGGCGGGTTGACCACCGAATCCAACGCCGCTTTCATGAAGGGAAGTCCGGTCACAGACTCAGTAACTCAGGGTCTACATTTCCCCAACCGGTACCCTCCTCCTCTGCCTCTCCCAGAACCCAAGGGGTTGAGCCCATGCAATTGGGACGAGGTCCGATCTCGCAGGAGGAGAGAAGACATCGCCACACTCAAGGTTTGTGCTTATATTGCAGATACAAGGGGCACTTCCTAGCTCAATGTGGTGAGCGGCCAGGAAACGTCAGAACCTAGGGATTATTGGGGAGCTGACCCTAGGTAATACTAATTTGGGATGTGAATCGGGTGCCCGATCGTTTTAATGATCGGGTTCGGCTGGGGGGGGGGGGGGGGGAAATCTGATCGTTAGAGATGTGAATTGGGATCGGTTCAGATTCCAATTCACATCACTAATTTTTTTTTTTGTGAGGCCCGCGCCAATAAAAAAAACCCCACCCCGACCCTTTAAAATTATACCCTTTGCCTCCCCCACTCTCCCGACCCCCCAAAAAACTTTTTACACATACCTGGTGGTCCAGGGGTGCCACGGGGAGCGATCTCCTGTTCCCAGGCCATCAGCTGTGCTATAAAAAAAATGGTGCCGATGGCCCTTTGCCCTTACCATGTGACAGGGTATCCATGCCATTGGCCGGTCCCTGTCACATAGTAGGAGCACTGGATGGCCAGCGTCATCTTTAAAGATGGCGGCGGCCATTGTAAAGATGGCCGGCGCCATCTTTAAAGATGGCGCCGGCCATCCAGTGCTCCTACCATGTGACAGGGGCCAGCCAATGGCACGGATACCCTGTCACATGGTAAGGGCAAAGGGCCATCGGTGCCATCTTTATGAGTGGCAGCCGATGGCCCGAGAACGGGAGATCGCTCCCCTCGCCCCCCCCCGGACCACCAGGTAATTTTAAAAGGGTTGGGGGGGGGGGGGTAGGGAGGGTGGGGGAGGCTAAGGGGGTCGGTTTAAAGGGTCGGTTGGTTTTTTTTTTTTAACGGGCAATGGCGCCGTTGGCCCGAGAGCGGGAGATCGCGCCGGGACACCCCCCCCCCCCACTGGACCACCAGGTAATTTAACATTTGGGGGGGGGGGGGGTTTGGGGAGGGTGGGGGTGGGTAAGGGATTGGTTTTAAAGGGTCGGGTGGGGGGTTTTTTTAATAGGCCATCGGCGCCATTTATATTAGTGGCAGCCAAAATGGCGCCGATGGCCCGAGAGCGGGAGATCGCGCCGGGACCCCCCCCCACCAGGTAATTTAACATTTTGGGGGAGCTCGGGAGGGTAAGGGATTGGTTTTAAAGGGTCGGGGTGGGTTTAGGAGTTGTTTTGGTGCGCCGGTTTTCCCGCCCTCCCCCCAAATAATTCCTGTGCCCGATTTAACGATTTTTGACGATAAATCGGGGGAATTTGTATTTTATCGCACACTCTAACGATTTTTGACGATTTAAAAATTATCTGACGATTTTTTTTAAATCGGCAAAAAACGATTCACATCCCTAATACTAATACCGACTCCTCATGCACCGTACCGATGACCCTCATCTACCCCGGGGGTACGTTTGATACACTGGCTTTGGTCGACTCCGGAGCAGGAGGGAATTTCATTCTCGTGGATCTCGCCTGACAGTTACAGCTTGTGGTCCAACCCTGACACTCTCCACTCCAAGTATCTTCGATCCACGGCACTCTTCTCCCCGGGAGCATCTCTGCCTGTACCAAGCCATTGATTCTACGAACTGGTCTCCTACATACTGAGGAGATCTCGTTTCTCATTTTGGAGAGATCCATTCACCCTATTATCCTGGGCCTGCCCTGGCTTCAGAAGCAGTCCCCAGTTATCAACTGGGATACTCTTCAGATCGCATCTTGGAGCCCGTCCTGTTTTGACTCTTGCCTGGTGACTATCCCTTGACCCAATGTGCCACTTCTGACCACATCCGTAGCACTCCCACCACAATATCTGGATTACTTGGATGTCTTCTCGAAGGAGAAGGCCGAACTTCTTCCGGAACATCGGCCCTTCGATTGTGCAATAAACATGGTTCCTGGTACCACTCCTCCCAAGGGGCGGGTGTACCCCTTGTCGCTGCCTGAGACTCATGCCATGTCTTCTTACATCCAGGAGAATTTGGACCGGGGCTTCATTCGGCCTTCTAATTCCCCCGCCGGGGCCAGATTCTTCTTTGTTGCAAAGAAGGATGGGTCACTCTGACCCTGTATTGACTACCGTGGGCTCAAAGCCATCACACGACATGACAGGTACCCTTTACCTTTGATTCCCGAGCTCCTAGACCACCTGCAAGGAGCTAAGCTCTTCACCAAACTGGACCTCCAGGGCACGTACAACCTAGTAAGGATACAACCAGGTGACGAATGGAAGACCACGTTCAACACGAGAGACGGACCTTATGAGTATCTGGTCAGGCCCTTCGGCCTATACAATGCCCCTGCGGTCTTTCAAAACCTTATGAATGAGGTGCTAAGGGACATGTTGCACACATCTGTTATAGTATATCTTGATGATGTACTAATTTAATCTAAGGATCTGGCTACACACTGTACACACGTTCGACGAGTCCTGTAGAAGCTTTGAGACAATCGTCTCTTCGCCAAGCTAGAGAAGTGTCAGTTCGAACAAGAATCTCTGCCCTTCCTTGGATATATCATCTCCTCCACGGGCTTCCACATGGATCCAGAGAAGGTAATGACCATCAGGGATTGGCCCCAGCTGGTGGGGGTCAAGGCACTGCAATGCTTCCTTGGCTTCACCAACTTTTATTGCCAGTTCATACCCCATTCCTCCCGGATGGTGGCTCCACTGATGGGCCTTACCAGGAAAGGTGAGGAGGCTAAGAACTGGTCCTGGGCAGTGCTAAGTGCCTTCCAGGAGCTGAAGAAAGCCTTTCTTCAGGAGGTCTGACTCCACCATCCAGATCCTCAGTGCCAATTTATTGTGGAGGTAGACGCATCTGACCTTGCGGTAGGAGCCGTTCTGACCCAAATATCTCCTAAAGGCAAATCCCAGCCATGTTCCTACTTCTCTTGGAAGTTCTCGCCCACTGAAAGGAATTACAGCATAGGGGACAAGGAGTTATTGGCCATTAAACTCGCATTTGAGGAATGGTGCCAGTGGCTGGAGGGGGCCCAACATCCTTTGATTGTGTACACGGACCACAAGAACCTGGAGTTCCTGTGCCGGGCTCAATGCCTTAATCCTCGACAGGCTTGATAGTCACTGGTTTTTTGCAGGTTCAACTTCGTCCTTCGATACAGACCAGCTTCTAAGAACATCCGGGTGGATGCCCTCTCAAGCACTGCGGAAACAGAGGACAACCCAAATCCACCTCAATATATTCTTGATCCAGCCAAAGTCCTCCTTGCAGCATCAGAAGTAGTCCCTATGGGCAAGATGGTGGTACCTGCTCACCTGCACAAGAAAGTCCTGTCATGGGCCCATGACTCGCTGACCGCAGGTCATTCGGGAGTAGCTCGAACCTTGGACCTGTTGTTCGAATACTATTGGTGGCCTTAGGCCAGAAGAGATGTTCGTACTTATGTCAGTTCCTGTGCCACCTGTGCTCAACAGAAGCCCCTGACAGGCCGTCCCAGGGGGCTCCTCCAACCTTTGCCCATTCCCACCAAGCCATGGATCCATTTGTCCACTGACTTCATAGTGGACTTACCTCCTTTGACCGTGATATGGGTCACGGTCGATAGATTTTCGAAGATGGCCCATTTTGTGCCCCTCACTAAGCTACCAACTGTGCCTGAACTCACAAGTCTTTTCACCCAGCACATCTTCTTCCTCTCCATGTTGCCTCAGACCGAGGTCCGCAGTTTATGGCGAAATACTGGAGAGCTGTATGTAGGAAATTTGGGGTCCAACTAGACTTTACGATGGCTTTCCACCCCCAAGGCAATGGCCAAGCAGAGCGCACAAATTAGACCTTAAAGGCCTTCCTCAGTGCCTTTGTGGGACACCTTCAAGATGACTGGGTAGCCTTATTGCCATGGACAGAGTTCTCCTACAACCGCCATAGGCATTCTGCTACCAACATGTCTCCCTTCTAGTTGGTCTATGGGAAAAACCTTAGAACTCCCTTGCCCTTACCTCTGACAGTCCCGTCCCCTGCAGTGCAACTTACAGCACATCAGTTATGTGATCTTTGGAGATACACTCAGGAGAAGCTTTGACAGACTGCCGCCACAGCGAAGAAATATGCCGACAGGCTACGATGCCCTGCTCCTGTCTTTCTTCCTGGGGATAAGGTGTGGTTGAGTACCAAGAACATCCGGTTGTGGACTCCCTCTATGCGCATGGCTCCCAGGTATATCGGCCCATTTGCCATAGCGGAGTGGGTGGGTATGGTTTCCTACTGACTACACCTTCCTTCCACCCTGAGGATCCACAACGTCTTCCATGTATCCCTCCTCAAGCCTTTGGTCCTGTCTGTTTTTCAGCCCCCTGAACCAACCAACTCCGCAGCTGAACAAGATGTCATCTATCAAGTAAAGGACGTTTTGGATGTGCGGTTTCTCCATCGCAGATAGGAGTACCTCCTCTCCTGGGAGGGTTATGGCCCCGAGGAGAATACGTGGGAACCGGCCTCTCACATCCTAGACAAGGCCCTTCTTCACTTGGACTACCCTGCAAAGCCCAGACCCCGGAAAGGGGGTGTAGGAGAGGGGGTACTGTTACGGTCCCGGCCCGTGCCCCGGTCCCTCCACCTATCTCGGGGTCGGACCGGGCCACTGGGACGCCTCTCCGACTGGCATGGGCCGGCCTGGCTCCTGCCGAGGTGCTCCCTCCTCGAGGGAGATTTATTTATTTTATTTATTTATACAATTTTTATATACCGTTGAACAGAAACAAGTTCTATCTCCACGGTTTACAATAATCACATTTTAAGAACATGATAAAAGGGAAAAAGAATAACAATATATCTTAAAATATCCAAAGAAATAAAATTCAATCAAAAACTATCTAAAATAGAGCTAAAATTAATATTAAAATAGATAAGAACAGACTAAAAGAAGAAGAATGAATCATATAAAAGCCTGATTAAGCTTCAATGAACATTTCAAAAGTTTGTTTAAAAAGCCATGTTTGAGATCTTTCCTAAATCTCTTCAAATTATTTTGTAGCCGTAGCTCTTGAGGCAGTTTGTTCTAGAGGGATGGCCCAGCAATAGAAATTGCACAGGCCCTTACTTCGCTTAAATGTGCAGACCTTACTGTTGGAACTGTCAAAAGGGCTTTATTGGCAGACTTTAGATTACGCTGAGGTCTGAGGATCGGCAGCATCCCAGAGATGCTGCCAATCCTCCATGACTGGCCACGCCTCCTAGGCACGCGCGTGTGCAGGGGCTCAGCACTTAAAGGGACCAGCACGGGAAAACAGAGGACAGCCCAAGATGACTTCAGACACTCCCAGAATATTTAAACCCTGCAACTTGTCCTATGCCTTGCCTTGCAATGAGGTTCACTCTTCTTAGAGTTGCTAGTTGCTGTTCTTGGCTTCTGACTTCAGCTTTCGTCCACTGGCTTCTGACCGACTTTTGTCCACTGGCTTCTGACTTCAGCTTTCGTCCAGGAGACCTCGCCTAAATCTAAGCAGCTCGAGTCCTCATGAGCTCCTCTCGGGGGGACCGCGGGCTTCCAGTGGTGAAGATCCGGTTGGCCTCTTGGCTCCAGCTCTACTCTTCTCCTCCGACGCCTGCCCACAGGAGACAGCTCGTAAGTACAAGTGGCCCGGGTCCTCACGGGCTCCTCCTGGGGGGACCTCGGGTCTCCAGTGGTGAAGATCCTCCTGGTCTCCTGCCTGTGCCACCTCCCGGCTTCGACTTCCACTGTGGGCCTTCCCACAGTGCGTCATCTTCTGTCCTAGTCGGCTCTAGGGTCCATGAATCCAACAGTGGGCAAATGTGCCTCCTGATCTTTATGCCATCCATTTCTGCTGCATGGGTCTGGGGACTTTTGGCAGGGCATTTTGTGATCTTGAGGGAGTTGGGACTACAACTCTGTCCTCTGCTTCCTACGATAGGAATGGGTTTGATTGGGGACCCAGGTGTGATGGAATCTCAAGGATCCAGGGAGACATCTGCTTCTGTAGTCAGGCAGGTGCAGGGTGTTGGTTGGGGGTTACCTCAGTGGCAGGAGGCCTGTTTTGACCTGGATGGCACCAGTGGGGGCAGGGAGGTTCTAGTCCTGAGGTATGGTTCCCTCTGGGGGCTTTCTACTTCATATAGTGGATTGCAGGGAACTTGTTATTCCTTAGAGCATTCCATTCCAGTGGATAGGCAGGCAAGTGTTGGCACACAGGAGAGTGTGCAGGGAGATGAGCTGCAGGGATTGTGTGATTTGTCATTGAAGGCTGGTAGCAGACTGGCCATGGATGCAGAGATGGTGGACCATCCTGGTCCTTCACAGCAGGAAATCTGGAGAAATCAATAGATATTAGCAGAGCAGATTGTGAGACAGCAGGAAGGTCCTTTAAAGGCTCCTAATCAGCAGCAGGAGATGATTCCAGCATATTTCCAGGCAGCAGCTGGAGTCTATTGCAGCAGGGCAGGCAGTGGTGGTGGAATCTGGTAAGCATGGGAAAAGTGACAGGGTTCAGCGGAGACTAAGGGAAGTTCAGCAGATACAGCAGTGGGTAATTTGCCAGACAGCTGGGTCAGGATATTTTTGTTAGTCTGGAGACTGGGGGCCATATTGTTGAGACAACAGCAAGAAGATGGCTGGAGCAGCAAGGGCAGGTTGGAGGAAATAAGGCAGAGTTGAAGGGGCAGAAAGCTAGTAAAAGAAAGAGCAGGCATTCATAGTGGTGGAGATGTTAATCGGTGACATTTTTTTCATGGGAGATTTCAATTACCAACACCAAAAGTGGAAAAAATGAAGCTTAGAAGTAAAGGCTAAAGAAGGCGTCAGCAAGCCTGACGTTGTATGTTCACATAGAGACACCAACCGGTCTTTTCAATCATTCGCCTTCTTTTAGATTTATTAACTTTCAACAACTTTTTGGAATTACACTGTATGGAATTAAATCACACATTTTCGGATTTGCTTTTTTGTGGAATTGATCATATTCCCCCGCACTGGCGTGGTGGTGATCGGGAACGTCTTCTGTTACAATCAGAACAACGATGGATCTTCCGATTGAACACTGTTGCCCCTAGAGGATTAAATGCTGAATTGGATCTACATTCTTTTCTGGGATGTTGACTACCTACCCTGATGGATGTCGTCAAAGGATACGTCATACATATCTGGCGTGGTTAATGACATCATGAAATCTCGTTTGTTTAAAAAGACGTGAGGTTTGGCTTCTTCCTTCCTCCCTCCATTTTCCCGGTTTTGAGACGAGTTGTCCGGATGAATTGGTACCTGGCTTATTTTTAAGATAAGTATAAATTTCATTAACCTTCATGAAGATAAAGGATTTAATTATTGTTCTACTATTATTATAGGATACAGACTCTTGTATTGATAGCGTTTATACGCCCCTGAGGAAGCTTTCGGGTGAAACACGGGCCGTGTAGGGCCGTATTGAAATTAAATACATCCGCTTTAAAGAGTCTATGACTAACGGAGGATTTTAAGAAAAAGAAAAAAATTTGAACAAAAAGTTGTTGAAAGTTAATAAATCTAAAAGAAGGCGAATGATTGAAAAGACCGGTTGGTGTCTCTATGTGAACATACAACGTCAGGCTTGCTGACGCCTTCTTTAGCCTTTACTTCTAAGCTTCATTTTTTCCACTTTTGGTGTTGACAATATGGATTACAGTGGATAATTCTTGACTCTTGATGTTATTAGATTTCAATTACCCCAATACCAGTGTAACTAATCAACTTGGCCATGCAATAATGATGGGAGATTTCAATTACCCCAATATTGACTGAGTAAATGTAACATCAGGACATGTTAGAGACGTAAAGTTCTTGGATGGAATAATCAACTGCTTCATGGAACAATTTTTTCTGGAACTGACGAGAGAGGGAGATATTTTAGATCTAATTCTTAGTGGATCACAGGATTTGGTGAGAGAGGTAGTGGTGGTGGGGCCACTTGCTAATAGTGATCACAACATGATCAAATTTGAACTAATGACTGGAAGGGGGACAATATGAACATTTACAGCTCTAACACTACATTTTGAAAAGGGAAACTTTGATAAAATGGCTGTACAGTCAAAAACTCATAATAACAACTTTTTAAAATACATCTGAAGCATGAAAACTGCGAGGGAGTCAGTTGGACCGTTAGATGACCAAGGGGCTCTTAAGGAAGATAAGGCCATTGCAGAAAGACTAAATTTTTTGCTTTTCTGTTCACTAATGAGGATGTTGGGGAGATACCGGTTCTGGAGAGAAGATCAAGATGCAGAAATGCATTGACATTTTTCATTTGCTTGGGAATAGAAGAGGCAGGAGGAAGGAGGAGAAGAAGAAGGGGATATGATTTTAGCAGCACATAAATATTATGAGGGATGGGCCTGGCTCAATTATGATAAGTGTTTTAGGGAAAGATGGAGGAAAACAAGTGTATGTGTTGGGGCACATAGGATGTGAGTCTTTGGCTGACTCAGATAACTAATAAATTGACTGGGGTGGGACAGGCATCTAGGATAATGGAGGGCAGTCCTTTCAAGGAACAGGGCATCTAGGAAAGGCCTCAGATGGTGCATCTGATGTCTGTTGGCATTTTAATCAATCAGGAGATAGCTTTCAGGACTGTAGGTTCATCCACCTGTCTTCGGTCTCTGCTGCTAACCATCTGGCCAGCAAGTGAGCACAGTGAGTGGGTGGGGGGGGGGGGGGCAGCAGGGGTGTGTATGCAAAATAGTTTTGATTTTGATAGGGCTTGTACAATGATTGTGGTGGCAGCCATGGGTCTTCGGTTTAGGAATAACTCAAGGAAGGAGATGACAGTGGTTTTAGAGGAGAGTTTGGAGAGTTTTACTTATGGAACCCTTATGTTAGAACCTTTGGAGGGGAGGGAATTTGACTTTGACAACCAGACTTGAAGCAGAAGGACAGCAGAAATTATTGGATGAGGTGCAGTTGGCCAGGATTGCAACTCTCTTTTTTGAGCTCCTGTCCGATAGAATAAATACATCTCCATTAGCTGTAGTGGCACAGGAGTCAGGCAAATTTTGTTTGATTCATAATTTGTCCTTTCCAGAGGGCTTTTCAATGAATGATTTGTCCACAGAGAGCTTTTCACAGTGCATTATACATGTTTTGATTTGATTGTTCCAATGGAACGTCAGTGTGGCAGGGGTGTTTTAATGTCTAAGGTGGATACTGAATCAGCCTTCCGCCATCTGCCTGTGCATCCTGATAGCATTCATTTGTTAGGTTTTCAGTTTCAGGGGAAAAATTATTTGGATACGTGTATGCAAATGGACCATTCTGTTTCGTGTGCTTATTTTGAAATGCTCAGTTCCTTTATTCATAGGGTAACAGAGTGGGTAGTGGGATCAAGTTGTATCATGCATTATTTACATTACTTTTTGTTTGTTGGACTACAGGAATTATGGCAAGTATTTTTTATGTGCTTCAAGTGTTTGACATTCCTATTGCATGAAGCAAAACATAGGGGCTTCCTACTCCCCTTGTCTTTCTGGGTATTTAAGTGGATTCTGTTCAGATGGTGTCCGCTCAGTGCCAGGACCAGCTTTTGCTTTTGCCCCCCTCCCCGCAAAAGCTGATCCTGGCACTGAGCGGGCAACACTTTATCCTTTGGCAGCAACACTTTATCCTTTGGCAGCAAAGGCACAACTGTCCCTCTGTGGTGGCAGTTCCATCAAGGCACCCTCTCTCTTTCTTCTCCTATCCATCATCCCCTTCTTTCCATTTCCACATCCTTTGCCCATTATACACTTTCTATTCCCCTGCTTCCTCCAATCTACTCTGTGCCCTGCATTCCTTGCAATCTCTCCTTTCATTCATTCAGCTGCATCCTACTCTCTCTCTCTTACTCCATATCCTGCCTCCCCACTCTTTCTCTCCTCCTCCTCCTCTTGCCATGGGCTCCCCTCTTTTTCTCACTCCCACCACTACCTGTAGAGAATTCTCCCTTCTTCCCCCCAGCATCATCTCTCATCTCTCCCAGCCATCCCATGCCTAGAAGCTTCCCTCTGCTCCTCCTCACCCCCGTCCAGCAGAAGCCCCTTCTCTCACAAACATCTTCTCTACAAATAGAAAACCTCTCATTCCATCAGTAGAGTCCCTCTCCTTCTACGGCATACCCAGCAACACCCCTCTCTCCCCCCACAACCTCCTGCCCTGCAGCTGCAGCCCCCTGCCCTCCACCACTTTGCCCACCAACAGCTGCCCACCTCGACCCCCAACCTTTTGCCTAGCAACCAGTCCCTTTCTTGGCTCCCTCCTTCACCCCCTGCCCCATCCATCACCCTCATTCTTTCTCTCTCATCCTTCCTATTGTCCTTGGGTTACAATGCTGTACATCTTTCTGCAGTGACATCTTTCTGCAGTGACATCACCAACAGCTGTGAGCCATCATGCATCCATTGTGCCCTGAGGCAGCTCTGACCCTTCTCCTACACAAGTGTATTCATTGCAGTATCCTTAAAACCTGAAAGGCTGGGGGTCTCCCAGGACAAGTTTAGGAACCATTTTAGATCCTTCAGCCTTGTGCCATTTCCCCAATTAATTAATAATTTGAAAGTTTGGGATTGACATGTACCAGGGTTGATACCACAATGGCTTATTCTCTTTCTTGTTGCAAATGGGAGCTGTTACAGAGGCTGGCACCAAGGTGGATCTATTTGAAGCAGTGGTCCCCAAATTTTCTTTGGCGTTTCAGTGTCCAGAAGCATGGAATCTGCTGAAAGCATCATTGGCTCTTTTGAAGTTGGCTGCATACAGTAGTGGGATTAGTAAGGTGTTAAGATTCTTATTTTCAAAAGGTTGTTTCAGCATTGCTTGCAGAGTTGATGGATTATGTGATTTATGTGAAGGGTACTGGATTTTCCTTGAAATAGAAGTCTTCTATTTCAAGTCATATTTCAAGCTTTTCATTTTTTTATCAAAGCCCATCGATGGGGTTGCACATTTGGGAGTATTTATCAAGGATTTGTTTCTCTTTGGGCAGTTTCTCCAAATGGGTTTGTTTTGTGTGTACCTTGACAGGAATGAACCTCATTCATAAACCAAGGTATGATATGAGTGATGTCAATCTCTCAAATTTATGAGACTTGCTATTTTCGGGTTGCATTTATTCTTGCTTTTCTCAGGGCTTTTAGGGTAGGTGAGTTAGTGGACATAGTGGTGGAATGTGGGAATCACATCTGAAGGGGACAGGATTTGAAGATTCAGTGCTCAAAAACTTGTAAGGCTTGTAAGGGTACTTGGTAGGCATTGATGGTGTTGGCTGAATTACCAACTTGTCCAGTGGCTAATAGGGGTGCGCAGGCCCAAAGATTTTATGTTGTGTCATTTTGTGTCATTTGGGGGCAAATTTCCATGTTTAGGATTGTTCCCAATTTTTTTTGTTTATTTAGGTTTCAGAATTAGCATGCACTATTCCAAACAATGCACACTGTTTCTTAATATTGAGCACTAATAATGATAAAAGAAAAAACATAAAATGTGTTTTTTTTCTATCATATCATTATGAAAATGACATGAAATGACAAAGATAATGTCATTGACATTTTCTGTGTCATTTCAATTTAATGCACATCCCTAGTGGCTAATGTGCGCACATTCTTGGAAGTGTGGCCTTCAGGTAGCATGTACTTTTTGGTACATTCTGATGGTGGTATCAATTACCAAATATCAATTTTCTGCAGTTTTGCAAAAATGTTGGGGGTTCTGCATTTGGAAGCAAGACATTATGGGATGTATTGTTTCCATATTGGTGTGGTGACTTCTGCAGCAGAATCTAGTTGATAGGATACAGTCATGTGTCTCCTTGGACTTTGGAAATCTAGAGCATTTGAGTCATGTGTTAGGAGGGAGAATGTATTATCTTCTTAGGGGTACTGCATTAATGTTGTTTATATTTTTCAGGTCACTGACACAGGGACAGAAATTTTAGGATTGTAGGTTGCTATGTGGTATGGGGGCATAGGTGTGTGCTACAACACCCTTTTCATCCACACTTGGGCTTGGCTTTGCATGGTGTGAAAGTTCCCTGGTTCAGATGGCGAGAGATTCTGTCCTTTCTTTAGTCACTGATGAGGAGCGGAGAGTGGCCTGAAGTGCAGGTAGTTCATCTTGGGGGCAGAGGGATTGATTTGGGCAAATGATCCTGTCACCAGTTGCTCGATGCTGTGAGGAAGGATATGTCTACCATAATGGTTTAACTCCCTAATACTGCAAAATGTTGGTCAGACATTATTCCAAAGCCTATTTGCTTGGATCAGGTGATTTGGGGTCATGACAGAACAAAAGATAATGAGGAAATTGGTTCCTAGCTGTGTAAACAAGGGGGTAAGCATGTGGACCCGGGATGCTTGTCAGGGACATTTTTGGTTTGCAGGGGTTCACTTATCTGATATTGGTCAGGATCTTTTCAATAATCCTTTTCAGGAGGCCTTGGAGGGTGCTCTGGTATTAGAATCTTAGGTCAAATGTTTGGGGAGGTTGCAAGATAGATTGCCTATCCCGTGCATGTGGTGGAATACCTAAGCACAGTTTGGGGCAGGGTATTCTCAACAAATTGGTTAGGTGGGCTGAATAGTCAACTTTGGGAGCCCTAGATGGATTTGGTGAAATCGGGTGCAGTCAAATCAATGTGGCATTCCTTACTGGGTTGTGGAGGGAATCTCATAGGGAGGCATTATGCATTGCTGGTTGCCTGAAGGCTGGGTGGCCTGTGGGTGGTGCATCTTCCTAAGGATTGTTATGGATGTCCACTGGGGCAATTTGGAAGGCTTATTGTAACCAGCTTGGAAAATGTAATGGTGTTAATAAAACCGTGACTTATTGATTCCCAAGAATGTTGTGTGGTGGTTTTTCTTGTTGCAGATGTGGGTGTAATTGGTAAGGAGGATAAGGCTTGCAAGTCCTGGTTGTTCATATTATTAACTGCAGTATTTTTCTTGTCATAGGTGTAAATTTAGGTCTTCCAGAATCTATTTTGATGCAGAATTAGTACGACAGTCAAATAGTCCCTTTATTTCAACTCCAGACAGTATTTATTCATTTCAGTATTTATATGTCATACTTATCCAGGATGCCTCACAAAGCAATCAATATATATATTAAATAAATAGTGCATAATAAAATACGCTGAAATAAGCAACAAACATGTCCAAAAAGATACATTTTTAATTTGGGTTTATGAAGCTAGAACTGACATGCTCCAAATATCAGCAAAAATATGAGTCCAAAGGAAATGTGTAGAGAGGAAACACAGATATAAGAAGGATCCTGTCTGAAACGTGGTAGGCTAGGGAAAGCATGATTCATAGAGCAATAAGAGCAAGGAATAATAAGAGCAAGCTAGAACATGAAAGTAATTAGCAAAAGTTTTAATTGGTGTCAGTAGTTTACAGGGAATCAGTGTAGAGCATGAGGTAGAAGCAGAGGGATGAATTTTCAAAGGAGTTACACTCGTAAAAATAGCATGTATTATAGCAATATTCAAACGTCCATTTCTACATCTAAAACCTTCTGAAAATTGAGCCCTACGGCGTGAATTGTCAAAGGATATATGCACATAAAAGATGTATTTTCCAAAAGCTCATTTACATGTGTACCCAGTTTGTCAGGTGTAAATCCTTTTGAAAATTACCTCCAGAGAGAATGAGAAAAGCAGGGGGGAGGGGGAGATAGAAGATAGGCAATACAAAAAATGTTTAAACCTGAAAGTGAACAAAGGTTTGGGAGAGATTAGCTACCACTTCATGAAAGAGTTAAAGGGCAGACTTTTTTTTTTTTTTTTTTTTTAAATTAAGTAGCTGGAAACTGAGAAGTGAACAGGGAGTAGATTCATGTGAAGAGTGGGATAAAAAAAGAATTGAGAACACCGAAAGAAGGTAAATGATAGAAGGGTACAGTCAAGGTTGATGAATACCAAGGGTGGAGATCAGATTAGCTGGGATACAGCATATCTCAGTTTTTGATGCATGAGCTGTCTAGAGTTTAACAAGGCAGCGGCCATTCGAAGACAGGTAAAAAGGGGAAAGAAGATATTAGACGAGGAGAAAAAAGTGAAGTGGATCTATGCATCATCAATGTAGCAGCAGTAGTGACAGATAAAAGATGAAATGAGAGAATCCAGATCAGTTAAGTAACTAGAAAAAAAAATCAAAACAAAATGGCCTTTTGTTGAGCTCCTACCTGTCCTTGACTTTTTGAGTGTTTTCCACCTCATCAATGTCCATTCGAATCTTGTATTTAACATGTGGAGGGATATTGCTTGTTTGATCATCCATATTCTTAAAAACTACCCCTGCCCAGAACTTCTTTTCTTCAATTAAATTCAGTGACCTGTTAACTAGCTCCCATTCAGTAGGGACAGATTCAAATTTATCAAGCATGAGACACTGTAACAGAGGAAAGCAAGAAAAGCCGCTGAGCACTACATTGTTAAACCATTCAGAATTATTCAACTAGATTAGCACATATAAGTTGTTTCAAAATGTTCATTTTGTCATAACTTTGTGAAAACAAATACCAGGATGTTTACATTAAGATTGCCCTTCAAGTCACCTCTGTTGTCTCTTTAAGGCCCTATCAAATTGATGAGAGCCATTCAAAAAAGCATTGCTGTAATAGAATTGGAAATTAAACATTTATAGACTTCAGTGCAATTCTGGACTTCTACACATTTTTCCTGCTTTCTTCATTTTATATTTGCTGTCTGTCTTCATTGCATTTTTTACAGTTTTTGACATTTATCAATATTTTATTTATTTATTTATTTACACATTTATATTCTATGCCTTCCCACATTAGGTTCAAAGCGGATCACAATTAATATTCATAATAAATCACATGCAATTTGTTATAAAATACATATAAAACATTCATCCAAATTTAAAATATCATCACAATAAAATAAATAAAATCAGTTATAAGCTTCATTAAACATTTATAATAAAAAAGATTTAACCACAAAATAAAAGGCTTTTTCCTTGTTTCCTGAAAACTTTTATGTCTTGAACTTCCCTTATTTCTACTGGGAGAACATTCCACAATACTGGACTGATATAAGAGAAAGCTCTGGCAGACGTCATTTGTAACTTATAGTTGTTCACTGGGGGCATGGCCCTAGCAAATGACTTGATCAGTTTCCTAGCTTTCTGGCTCACTGAATCTGAACACACAAGTGGGAAAACAAAGATCTCCCAGTTGTGAGAAAGATGGTCAGTGTGATTCTTGTCCTAAATAAAGACATAGTGGAAAAATGGCACTTTAAAAAAAATATTGATCTCAAATAATAACTAATGTATTTTCGGCCTTCACCATCTTTATTAAGCAGGTATACATGTAGTGAGGATCTCAGGAGAAATGCCCCATTGAAAGCATACAACTATGATGTCACTGAAGCCAGACAGAGTTATTATTCTCAAAAGATTACACCCAGCATGTGTCTATCTATTAATGCTTGACTGCTGTCATCCACTAAATGTCCATCAAGTATTCTTCTATGATATATTAATTCAAATGCTTAACACAGAGAAAAAATTGTTTTACCTGCGTCTTTCACTCTGATCCCAATTCCCATAACAAACCTGCTTAAGGACCTGCATGCTCTCTGCCCCCCCCCCCCCCCCCGATAAAAAAATATGACAAGTGCTGGTTTTCATTTCTATCTTCTCCTAATAAATCCACTTAAAAAATACAATCCCCGCAGCACCCTTGGCCTCCCAGCTCTTACTCCTTCATGAGTCTGGGTCTTCTGGGGACAGGACCAATCCCTGATCACTCCTATTCCACGCTCTGTCATTACACAATGGCCACCAGTCAGCCCAAGGCCAGTGCCATTATACTAAGTGCCTCCCCTCCAAATCTGCTTAAACAACAGATCCCCCTAACTTTCCAGCAACCCCGCTCCCATGAACCACAACTCTGGGCTCCAGTCCCTCACCCCATCACACCATATACTATTAAAGAAAGGAACTCCCCAGCCTCCATTCCACCCCCCCCCCCACACACACAGACATACATGGGGGGGGAGGGGAATGAATTTCTTTGCTTAGGTGTTTACTGAAGAGGATGTTAGAGAGAGATCCATTCCAGAGAAGGTTTTCATGGTTGATATTTCAGATGAACTCAACCAAATCATGGGGAACCTGTAAGATGTGGTAAGCTTAATTTACAAACTGAAGAATAGTAAATCACTTGGACCAGATGGTATACACACCAGTGTTCTGAAAGAACTAAAAAATGAAAGTTCAGACCTATTTCAATGAATTTGTAACCTATCATTAAAATCATCCATTGTACCTGAAGATTGAAAGATTACCAATGTAACCTCGATATTTAAAAGGGATCCAGAGGTGATCTGGGAAACTCTAGACCTGCGAGCCTGACTTCAGTACCAGGAAAAATCATAGAAAATCTTATAAAGAATATAATCACAAACATTTAGATAGACTTGGTTTGATGGGATACAGCCAAGGGAAGTCTTGCCTCACAAACTATATTTTTTTAAGGGGTGAATAAACATGTGGACAAAGGTGAACAAGTAGATATGATATATTTGGATTTTCAGAAGGCATTCAAAGAAAGACCTGCATGAGAGGCTTCTAAGAAAACTAAAAAGTCATCGATAGGAGGCAAAATCTTTTGGTGTATTTCAAGCTGGTTAAAAGATAGAAAACAGAGAGCAGGATTAAATGGTCTGTATTCACAGTGGAAAAAGGTAAACAGAGGAGTGCCTCAAGGATCTGAACTTGGAACAGTGCTTTTTAATATATTTATAATTGATCTGGAATGGGTACGACAAGTGAGGTGATCAAATTTGCGGATGACACAAAATTATGCAGAGCAGATAAATCTCAAACATATTGTGATGAATTGCAAGATGACCTTGTAAGACTGGAAGATTGGGCTTCCAAATGGCAGATAAAATTTAATGTGGAAAATACAAAGTGATGCATATAAGGAAAAACAATTCTTGCTATAGTTACACAATGTTAGGATATATCTTAGGAGCTATTACCTAGGCATCATATTGAATAATACATTGAAATTGTCAGCTCAGTGTCCTGAGGTCATCAAAAAAGCTAACAGAATGTTGGGAATTATTTGGAAGGGAATGAAAAATAAAAGGATGGATGTCATAATGCCTCTGTATCGCTGCATGGTGAGACCACATCTTGAATACTGTGTGCAATTCTGGTCACCGCATCTCAAAAAAGATATAGTTGCACTGAAGACGGTACAGAGAAGGGCAATCAAAATAAATAAAAAGGATGGAATGGTTCTCCTTTGAGGAAAGGCTAAAGAGGTTAGGGTTTTTCAACTTGGAGAAGAGACAGCTGAGGGGGGATATGATAGAGGTCTATAAAATTATGAGAGGACTAGAATGGGTAAATGTGAATCAGTTATTAACTCTTTCAGATAATAGAAGGATAGGGGGTACCCTGTGAAGTTAGAAAGTAACACATTTAAAACAAATCAGAGAAAAATCTATTTCACTCAACACAAATAAACTGTGGAATTTGATTGCCAGAGTATGTGGTTAGGGAAGTTAATTTATCTGGGTTTAAAAAAAGGTTTGGATAAGTTCCTGGAGTAGAAGTCCATTAACTGTTATTAATCATTTTGACTTAGGGAATAGCCACTGTTATTATTGGCATTAGTAGCATGGATCTACTTAATGTATGGGTACTTGCCAGGTACTTGTAACCTGGATTGGCCACTGTTGGAAACAGGATGCTGGGCTTGATGGACCCTCGGTCTGACTCAGTTAGGCAACTTCTTATGTTTTTAAAGAGTTAAAAAAAGTGGCAAGCATAAGGAAATTCCATTGTTTTATATGGAGCCTCCCACAGATAATTCAAGGTTATCAAGAAATTGTCCAGCATTTGTCCATATAAACCTGAAGTGATCTGCACTGTGAATGCTGCTATTACAATGTAGGCTTTTATTGGATCCACTGTTTTTGCATATAATGGCTAATACAGAAATAAAAAAGAAAAAAAGCAATCTGCCAATATCGTTCAAAAGTGCTGAACATCAAATAAAAAATTGATTTTAGATTATATATAGAAAAGCTGCATCAGCAAGCCTGACATCGTGTACTGCAAAAAGCAGAGCCATTTGGTCTTTTAATCATTTGCGGCTATAGAGGCTATCAATAGAGCACCAGCAAGTGCTTCCAGCAAATTTAAGAGCAACAAGAATTGTTTAAATGTTTATAACATATGTCTATCTGTACCCATTAATCAATATATTGACAGCTGGCCGGTGTTTCACAACAAAATAAGTTGCTTCCTCAGGAGTCAGTATGACAGAAAATGTGTCACTAGATGTGTCTGTAAACGAATAATGCAGGGTGGTCAGCAGCAAGCGGTGTTATTGAGCAACCGATTTTGAGCTAGAGGATATCCACAATGGTGCATTAAATGTACTTTCACAAGTGCAACATTTACCCACCGCAAATGGTTGTTCTTACCTCGCTCACCTGACACTGCAGACACCTTGACATGCATCTTACCATTCTCTTCAATGACACATAAGATGAAAAAAGTAATGTTTGATAATTGGCATATCCTACAATTATATCAAGAATTTCATGACGTCCCCAGATTTACGTTCACTTGTGGGGCTAATCTCCAAGATCAACTTGTCCATTCTGATTAGTCTATTCAACACCAGTTACCAGTAATAGGATCACTCGCAGCTTGTGACTCTTGTACTGTCTGTCATATTATGATACAGACTTTAGCATTACATTTTTCTAGGCTTGAATTCACATTCCTCCTGAAAAATATAACAGACTGCCTTTCCACAGGGGTAATTTATATTAACCAATATCCATGTAACTTGTGGTATGTCTGCAAAACGAAACGTGCTCTCAAAACTCGGTTAATTGAGTATTGCTCATGCATCAGCACAAGTCGAGTAACTGCTCCACTGGCCTCACACTGCCTTGAAAATTCTCATTCTTTTGATGATCTGAAGGCATGTGTATTGAAACAACTTCACCCCACATGAAGCGGAGGAGATTTCAATGATCTGTTATTAAAAGCCGAACGTTGGATTCATCGTTTAGGCACAGTCCACCCAGACGGTTTAAATGCCGCATTGGAACTCAATGTTTTCTTATGAGAATCTCTTTACACCAGTATTATGCGTAATTACTGTCCTTGTTTCCTAGGTTACATGATGCTTGACACCATGATGTCATCATGTTGGTAAAGCGCGGGCTATTTAACTTTTCAGACTGGTCTACTGCGGTCTCTGTTCCGTATCCTGGAAACTTCTTTGAGACCTGGCGTCCTAATGATGAGGTTTGCTGCACCATCTTAATGAAGCTAAGTACTAAAATTTTACTTGTTACAATATGTCTGACCACCCTGCATTATTCATTTACAGACACATCTAGTGACAACTTTTCTGTCATACTGACTCGTGAGGAAGCAACTTGAAACACCAGACGTTGTCGGGTCAGCTGTCAATATATTGATCAACGGATACAGATGGATATATGTTATAAACATTTAAACAATTCTTGTTGCTCTTAAATTTGCTGGAAGCATTCGCTGGCGCTCTTTTGTTAGCCTCTATAGCCGCAAATGATTAAAAGACTGGATGGCTCTGCTTTTTGCAGGACACATTGTCAGGCTTGCTGATGTGGCTTTTCTATACATAATCTAAAATCAATGTTTGATTTGGTGTTCAGCGCTGTTGAACAATATTGGCGGATTCCTTTTGTTTTTTTTGTTATTCTATATACAGGACAGATTTTGGCTCTTTTTTTTGAATTGTTAATACAGAAATCAATCATGAAGTTGAAATTAAAATGAAGGTTTCTTCATATTGGTTGATATCTTATCAAATATATATGCTATAAATGTTTTCTTCTCATTGGCAGCTACTTTAAGATTTGTTCATGAAATTCTGAGCAGGATTATAAATAGGTATGTATTAAAACCTTTATCATAGACAAGATTATTACAGTAAACATTCACAAAGTGTTTAGAAGAGCCTAAATACTTAATACTAAACACAAATGCAGTTTCCATGAAATTCATAAGGTAAATATATATAGGAGTCGGCATGCGTATGGACAGCAATGACAATATCCTAATGAGCCTCATTAAAACCTGTTATACTGTGCTGTGAATACATTTTTAGCTATGTAAAATGTTGTTCCACATAAAAAAACTAAATGATTCCTTTGTATTCACTGTCTACGAATAAATCACACTATCAAGGTAATCTTTTTATGATGGAGACATTTTTAATGGCTGTTGCACCTGATCCCTGGCTTAATGAGTGCAGTTCTATCTAATCATTAGAACAGGTGTTATCTGCTGTGCATATTCCCCAAAGGCCTCCAATAACCGTCTCTCAAAAAATAGGCACACAGTACAGTGCATTTTGTTTTAAAACAGGGTGTCAGTCATGACTTCCTTGCTTTGCAGACCAACCAATAAATTGTTTTTAGTGTGGGCAAGTTATGCAAATATTTTATTCACTAATTGTTCCCCATCTCTCTCTTCCCCATTGATCTGCAACTGCCTCCAGAGCTGAAACCCACTGCAGTTTTCCAGGATGATTCAATCTACAATGGTCAACAGCTCTAAATCACCTGCACCACAGGGTGATGCCAACAAGACTGACTCAGGCTGATTAACTTTGTCACATCATTCTGTTTTCTTAAAGGATAAAAAAAAGAGACCAGTGCTTAAAATTCAGGAACTACCTTTATAGTTTTCATATGATAACATCCACTGTGCAAGACTATATGAGGCAATAAATGGCTTTCAGGTCAATTAGAAGGTGAAGCTTTTTAAGCTGTTTAAGCGTGAAGGACAGACATGCTTATGCATAATTTATATTTCTAGTCTTGGTTCAGTTTTCAGTTTTATATTTAAAACAAAACAGAATTTTTGACACAGAGCATAACAGAAGACATTAGTTTGTCAAAATATAAGGTAATCATATAGGAGGACTTATATCTGCCTCAAGAGTTTGTATATGGCTGGCCACAGCACAGTTTTCAAGACAAGGTGTATGAGTGCTTATCATCACACAGTTGGAATCAGCACCCTCACTATTTGATATCTGCATACCCTAAGTTATTTTAGCTTTCTTAAATGCAGATGATTATGTATTATGCTTGATATGAATACAATAATATAGTCATAGACCCCAGTCTCCTGAGATACTATGGATGTAGGAGAGGCCACATATTATCATGTTACTACAGAATACACACAAGCTGACATGTAAAGCATGCACTGCAAGCTCCACTTTGGTATAGTTTAATTGTAAACCTGATGTGTTGTGCTCAGAACAGATGTTCTGTCTCTCTTTATTTATTATTTGATCTGATTCCACTTTTTTCTTTTGAATTGAAACTCAAAGCAGTTACAAGACTATAATAGCAAACAATTTACAATAAAATATTACCAATCACAATAAAAAAAATACAGTCCACAACCCTAATCGATGTGCTAACCGTTCCCTATAATATTAAAAACATAAAAACATCACACCCTCCCCCCTCGATATATGGCTTTATAGTTGGGCCAGTGGCAATACTGTGCTATATGCTGATTGGCTTTTTCTCCCATATAATCAGGTTTGTATTAGTGCAGAAAACAACCAATCAGTATACCTGGCAGAGAAAACTTGAAAAAATGAAGCAAAAATTAGAGGATGCTGTTGAGCATGGTGAAACTGGTAGTATTGCTGCTGACATCTATTGGCCAGATGAAAGATCTGCAAGTGGCAACAGCAATCTGTTGTGATTCATGCTCCTGTTGCTGATTATCTTGGAGCACAGAGGTACAAATTACAATTTATATATATATATTATTTTTCTACCTTTGTTCTCACATATAATTTTAATGATTTTTAATTTATAGATATAAATACATTTTTGCCTTGTATCTTATATATGTATTAAATGTATTACCAGTAATTGCTTTATAACTTCTCATTGTGTGATGTTTGTACTATAGTGTTTTAATGTTGTACAAATGTTTTATTCTATTTCAGATGTATTTAATTTAAAACCAAAATCAATTCATTTTTTTTTACAATGTATTTCATTAGTTTTGTTTTTAATTCTTTTTCTCCTCAGTTTTCCCTTTTATTTTTTTTAGCTGAATGCTTGGCAATTAAGATTCACTGCAAAAAAAAACATGGGGTGCAGGAATGCCATGGATTGGTAAACTGTAGGAGGTAAGATGCTGATATGTACCAACAAGGACAGAAACCTTGGAGTGACCATGTGTGATGATTTCAGGGAAGCAAAACAATTGTGATAACTCAGTGGCCAAAGCTAAAGGCAAGCTGGGGTACAAAGGGAGATGCATTAGCAGAAATAAGGGAGTGATAATGCCTCTGTACAGATCACTGGTTCCACCTCACCTAGAATATTATGTCCAGTTCTGGAGGCCATACTTCAGAAAGGATGCATACAGGTTGGAGACATTCCAGAGAAAATCTATCAAAATATGCACCAAAACCCATATGAAATGAGACTTAAGAACCTAATATGTATACACTGGAGGGGAGAATAGATGTGAGGGAGGGGTGTAACTAGAGATATTCAAGTAACTCAAGGATATAAATAATGCAGAAACTGTAAACCTTTTTATAGGAAAGAATAATCTATAACAAGAGGTCATAGTATGAGGCTTGGAGAGGTGGTGGTCGTGGGAAGTAAACATATGAGCAATATAACAAAATATTTCTTCAAAGAAAGAGGTGAGGGTGCATAGAATGTAGTCCCAGCAGAGGTGGCAAATGCTAATGGAGTACCAGATAGCAAGATAAAAGCACAGAGGATTCCTAGTGATAAAAAAAATTGAAGGGAAAATCAGAGACCAACCTGAGTGGCATTGGACAAGGAATTAAATTGGATAGACTACATGGCTTTATGGTCCTTTTCATATTCTAGGACACTGGTAGAAACAGTTTTGGGAGGTTATAATGTTGCCAACAATCCATCCTTCAATCCATTGGAGGAGATGTAAGAGGTGTCCTGATATGAAGAAATGTAAGTGCATAAAAAAGAAGCATAATCTAGTGATACTTCAGATCATGGAATAACCAGGTTGGAACCAGCATGTTGTTGATGGCCAAATACTTTCTAACAAGTTCAGGGGAGACTAGGAAACCTGATGTTAGGTAACAGCCTATCTTAGCAGCTTGAAGGGTGCTGAGATTATTAAGAAGCCTGATGGTACGATTTCAGGATGGGGGATGGAACAAAGTCAGCATGGCTTTGCCCAAGGCAAGTCTTGCCTCACAAATCTGCTTCACTTTTTTGAAGGAGTTAATAAATATGTGGATAAAGGTAAACTGATAGATGTAATGTACTTGGATTTTCAGAAGGCTTTTGACAAAGTTCCTCATGAGAGGCTTCTAGGAAAAGTAAAAAGCCATGGGATAGGTGGTGATGTCCTTTCGTGTATTACAAACTGGTTAAAAGACAGGAAACAGAGAGTAGGATTAAATGGACAATTTTCTCAGTGGAAGGAAGTGGGCAGTGGAGTGCCTCAGGGATCTGTATTGGGACCCTTACTTTTCAATATATTTATAAATGATCTGGAAAGAAATACGACGAGTGAGGTAATCAAATTTGCAGATGATACAAAATTGTTCAGAGTAGTTAAATCACAAGCAGATTGTGATAAATTGCAGGAAGACATTGTGAGACTGGAAAATTGGGCATTCAAATGGCAGATGAAATTTAATGTGGATAAATGCAAGGTGATGCATATAAGGAAAAATAACCCATGCTATAGTTACACAATGTTAGATTCTATATTAGGTGCTACCACTCAAGAAAGATATCTAGGCGTCATAGTGGATAAAACATTGAAATCATCGGTTCAGTGAGCTGCGGCAGTCAAAAAAGCAAACAGAATGTTGGGAATTATTAGAAAGGGAATGTGAATAAAACGGAAAATGTCATAATGCATCTGTATTGCTCCATGGTGAGATCACACCTTGAATACTGTGTACAATTCTGGTCGCTGCATCTCAAAAAAGAAATTTTTGTGATGGAGAAGGTACAGAGAAGGGTGACCAAAATAAGGGGAATGGAACAGCTCCCCTATGAGGAAAGACTAAAGAGCTTAGGACTTTTCAGCCTGGAGAAGAGACGGCTGAGGGGGGATATGATAGAGGTGCTTAAAATCATGAGAGGTCTAGAACGGGTAGATGTGAATCAGTTATTTACTCTTTCAGATAAAAGAAGGACTAGGGGTCATTCCATGAAGTTAGCTTATGGCACATTTAAAACTAATCAGAGGGGAGCGGGGGGCGAAAGGGGGAGCGGGCCTGCGCCGGTAGTGCGCTGGCTGCTGGCATTTGCACCGAATAGCGCCACCGTGAAAGGTGGTGCTATTCGGCGCGCTACTGTCGATGATCATGTTAGTAACATTATCGCCAACAGCAAAGCCACTGCCCCCTCCCCACCCTCGACTCCTCCCCTCCCCCTAATTTGCATAGTATCGCAAGCGAAAAGGGCCTTTTTGCATGCGATAAGCCTTAGATAAATGACCCCCTTACTTAGCCATTTTCTTTTGAATATTTTCCTCTGGATGTTTTGAATACTAGAGAACAGTAGGGCTCTTTGGATCTTCCCATATGTCCCAGCTGCACTCATTCTCAACTTTCCTATATCTCCTAAGCTACCATACAAATTGACCATCGTAATCAATGCCTTGCAGACATGGGAAGAGCTGCACAATCTTCTCCTTCCTGTGGAATTTCCTGGTCTCTGCAGATTCACCACGGGAGGCCAGGTAGCCTGCCTGCTGTCTGTGAAGGGTTGCTGTATTATGCCAGCCCTGCCAAACTCCTTCCTATTCCCCCCTCCCTGCGCACGCTAATGACATGAGTCTCTCATGTCATGCACCCCAGATACTGACAACGTCAGGTCCCTTTCTTAGCGCTCCACCTCTCCCCACTCCTCCCTGGTATGCATGCTAACAAAATCCGGTATCTCTCTCCTTCCCCAGGTACTCATGCTAATCCCATGTCAGCTGTATCTTCCTCCTCTGCCACTTGAGCTCAACTGCTGCTTTCAACTTCAGGACACATTGCTCACAGGTGAAAGCAGCTGAGAAGCCCGAGAAACAGAGGATGTGGTGCAACATGCTGCAGTTCTCTTCCATCTCCCTGCAGCCTGATCTATGCAGGCATTTTAGGGTGAAATAATTCTGTTAAGAGAAACTGGGGGGAGGAGGATGTCATGTGTTCTAGGGTTTCTATTTTCCTCACTCCCTTATTTTTGTGATCCCCTATTAAGCCAATTATGTTTTTTTCATGTTAAATTCTAAATAATATTATTCTCATTCAAATAAAGCACAACAAGAGAGAATAATATAACAACCATAATTTATTAAAAAAGGAAGTATCTGTAGCTTAACAGGAAACAACAAAAATAAGGAAGTACAGCTGTCAGAGAACCAGCAGCCATGGCTGGTATCTAGGGGTTGCCCTCCAGCAGACTGCAGGTATGTATGAGCCCTGTACCATGATGTGACAAACAGAATCCTGGGGCTGGCCATGGAACATGTCAGTGGTGTGTAAGCATATCCAGGTAGGGGCTAGGCGACGACAATGATCCATTGAAGACCGGAACCAAGAATGCAGCTGCAACAACCTGCAACTGAAGACTGAAGTGGAGCCGAGCTGGAGATGCAAGACCAGGATGACAGTTGAAGACCATAGCAGGATGAAAATAGAGGTCCAGCTGCAGATGAGGAACCAGGCAAAGACTGAAGACAGGGATCCAGACAAGGACAAGGAAGGCGAGGATCAAAGACAAGGACCAAGTGAACATTGAAGACCAGGATGGTCTACAGGCTGGAAAAAGCTCTCCAAAGACCAGGAACAGGGCTCTGGAACACGGAACTCAGGAATAAGACTTTAAAACAAGAGGTCTCTGAAGACTTAATCCAGCAAGGATGGATGCAAGACACACAAGACCTCAAGAGACGTGGAACAGAAAAATTACCACGGAAGACCAGGAACTGGTGAACAAAAGACCTTACAAAGGCCTCAAAGGCAAGTCTAAAAAGCCCTTTTGTAAGACAGCCGGGATGATGTCAGCTGAGAGTACAACAGGATTTCCTACTATGGGCCCTTTAAGTGCAGCCCAGACACGTGCGTAGGCATGCATAAAGAAACGTTGATAGGAGTGACGACACCAAGCATTGGCGGCGTTTTACTGCTGCAAAGACCGCAGTAGTGGCATCGGGGTGAGTGAAGCCACATGCAGGACTTTCCTGCAGGTGGCAAGCCTAATTGTATCACCTCCTCAGAGTCTCCTCCTCCAGCATTCTCTCTATGGCTTCTGAGGAGAAGAAGGTAATCATTTACCAACTGGGGGCTTTAGGGTACAGAAACAGGATCCAGAGATACTTTAACTTTGAAAACTGAAAATAAGAACCACACAAAGCATGACAAAAGATGAAAAAAATCAAGAATGGGCTTGGCTATTCCTGAGAAAATATGTCTCCTGAAGTTTTGAGATGGCTGAATGCAAGCGCATCAAGACAAAAGGCCCATCGCAGGCAGATGCTCTCCAACTGTCAGAGAACCTGTCAACCAGGGCTGGTCTCTGGGAGTAGCCCTCCAGCCACTCTGAAGGCCCTTTCAGACCACACGAATGCATGAGCCCCATGACACAACATGTGACCAATGCAACCCCAGGGCTGGCCTTGATCCATGTCGCTCAGAGGTAAGCATATCCAGGCATGGGCTAGGCAATGACATAGATCCACTGAAGAGCAGAACCAAGATTGCAGCCACATCAAGCTGTGACTGAAGACCGAAGTGGAGCCAAGCTGGAGATGTGGGACCAGGTTCAAGGTTGAAGACCATAGCAGGCTGAAAACAGAGGTCCAGGAGCAGATGAGGAACCAGGCAAAGACTGAAGACAGGGTTCCAGACAAGGATGAGGAGCCAAGCGAAGACTGAACACAAGGACCAGGTAGACACTGAATACCAGGATGGACCACATGATAGAACAAGCTCTCCAAAGACCAGGAACAGGGCTCTAAAACAGGAACTCGGAACAAGACTCTAAAACCAAGAGGACTCTGAAGACTTAGTCCAGCAAGGACAGATGCTGGACAGACAAGGCCACAGGCGACCTGGAACAGAACAAGACCCAAGAAGACTAGGAACTGACAAACAAGAGACCTTGTGAAGGCCCCAAAAGCAAGACTGAAAAGCTCTTTTATAGCGCACATGGGATAACATCAGCTGATGGCACCACTGGCTTTCCGCTGCAGGCCTTTTAAGTGCAGCCCTGACGTGCGTGCACATAGACACTAGCAGGAGTGGCGACACAGAGCATCAGCAGCATTTTCTGCTGCAAGGACTGCAGTAGCGGCGTCAGGGTGGGTGAAGCTGCTTGTGGGACCTTCGCTCAGGTGGTGAGCCTTAGAAAGGCAAGGAAGAAAACCCTAGAACACACAATCCCCCTGCCAATCTCCTTTGTTCATTTCTATTTGATATACAAATGCAAATAAATAAACAGAAATGGAAATAAACAGGGAAAAGGCAGGGTTGGGGGTGGATAATGGAAAGAAGTGATTGAGGGGTTGGGTGAAAAAGGAGAGGCTGGGAAGATGGGGGGATTATGAGAGAGTTTGGAGGGGCCATGGGAAAGTTGCAGGAGGAGATGAGCAACTGGAAGAGATGGAGTGTTGTGGAGCGCTAGGAGAGTGGTCCCACTTACCAAGAGATGTGTGTTCTGGGGCCACAGCTCAACCCCAGAAGAACTCCGAAGAGGTGCTGTGGTAGGCGAGGCATGCCCGAGCATGGGCTGGACAGGAGCGAGGCTGGACTGAAGACTGGAGATACTGACCCTTCTCTGGACCTGCACACTTCGGAAGACCAACAACGCAATGATGGTCTTATGAACAGTCCTCCGACCGTTCCAAGCCCTTTCGGACCTGCCGCAGGGTATGACAAGAAGCGGCAGGCCGGATGGAGGCCAGGGCAGCGAAGACTGGAACATGGAGATACAGACGAGACTTCAGGGACGATGTAGACTCAGGAACGAGGTACTAGGCTTTCAGAAGACTCGGGAACTAGGTACAAGGCTTGCATAATGAAGCGCCCTACTCAGCCCACCCGTGGGGCTGGTCACAGACCACGACATGGCTTGCCACGGGGTAACAGGCTTGCAGAAGACTCAGGAACGAGGTACAAGGCTTTCAGAAGATTCAGGAACAAGGTACAAGGCTTGCATCATGAAGCACCCTACTCAGCCCACCTGTGGGGCTGGTCACAGACCACGACATGGCTTGCAGAGAGGTACCAAGCGTGCAGAAGACTCATGAATGAGGAACCATGGGTTCAGGAGGGCAAGACGGAATCACGGACGTCAGGGTCAGGAGAAGCAACATCAGGCTGGATCACGGATATGAGGAACAAACATTTGGACTGGAAAACAGATAATGGATCAGGAGACAGACCTTAGGACTGGCACACGGACATCTGGAACAGCAGGACTGGAACGTAGACAAAAGGACAAGACAAGGAGCTCCAACAAAGAACAGGAAACACAGGACTTTGAAGAAGTGCTGGAACAAGGACGATTCCTGGAGCGAAGGACAGCAGGATCCCAGGAGTGACCAATTCCTTGCGAAGGCAAAGCTGGAATGGACGCTGAGTCCTTTTGTAGGGCTGAAGAGGACAACGCCCAGGGAGGGGTCAGCAGAGGGCCACACCTGGCTGGCCCTTGAAAAACAGACGAGAGGCGCGCGCCCATGCCTAAGGAGAGCTGGAGAAGAGAGAAGCAAGATCCGCTGGTGGCGTCCTCGGCCATGTGGAGGGCCCAGGAAGCAAGGCAGGCAGCGGAGCAGCCCTGCCCCGAAGCTGGAGGTGGCAAGCTGCAGGAGCGGCTCCCAGCCATGAAGACAGAAGCTGGAAGGGCTGCAGGAAGAATAGAGAGCTGAAGGTGGCTGCAGGCACCGGCAGGGACGCCTTCCCTGCCGGGTGAGGACCCGGGCTGAAGCAGGCACCGGCAGGGACAGCCTCCCTGCCGGCTGAAGACCCTGGGAGCAAAGCAGGATGTCAGGGAGAGCTAGGAGCAGCAACGGAGAACCCGGCCGCATGGAAACAGCTGCGGGGTCGGCCCCAGCTGATTCGGGGGAAGAGAAGAGCATCAGCGGCCTGACTGGCCGCATGGAGGTAAGGAGCCTGCCCGCGCTCCTTGCGGGCAGGACAGCAACATGGAGTGCATGAAAGGGGGGGGGGGGTACTGGTGAAATGGTTTGTGTGCAAGAGGAGCTGTAAAAAGATGGGTATGTGTATGGGCAGATGGGATGAAGCTACAAAAGAATGAGTGTACAGAAAGCAAAGGAGAGAGAGAGTATGGATGGGAAGAGTGATAGAGAAAGCAAGAGAGAGAGAGAGGATAGAGACCTAGGATTGGGATGTGAGGGGGAATGGGACACAAGCAAGGGGAAGGACTTTAGCTCTCCTCTCTCTGGTTATCCTTCTCTTCCCCCATCCCTTGATCTTTCTTCCTTCTTTCTTCTCCCCATCCCTGATCATTCCTCCTTCTCCCTCATACCTATCATCTCCTTCTCTTTCTTCCCAGTCCTCAGCTCAGACCATCCCTTCCTCTCCCCATTTCTGATCCCTCCCTACCTCTCATGCCCTTTCTTTATTCTAACCTCCCTCTGTGCTTCTGTCCCCCTCCATTCCTTATCCACCTGCTCTTCTGCCTGAGATCCCATCTTAATTTCCATCCTCTGAGATCTCCAATCTCCCCATTCCCAGTCCTTCCCCTTATTGTTCCCAAGCCCCAAACACTAAGCTCCCTTTTCCTCTAATAAAGAACCAAATATATTAACTGGATATAGAAATGTCAGAAAATACATTTCTTTTACTTTTTCAAATAGTTAATTTAATATGCAAATATGTGCAACCTTATACACATTTGCGACAGAATTGCAGCAGAATTTTGATAAATCTAACAGGAAACTGAGGGTAGCAGTTGTAATGGTAGAGTAGTTAAGATCTGAAATATCTGAGGGCAAAAGGAGGGTTAGAATTTGAGGAATGGGGAGGATTATTTACTCAATGCAAGCTTTTCATATTCACATGGATTCTTCATGTGACAAATACTATAAGGACTGCATTAAAAGGCTTTGTTTGGGGAACTTTTGAGTTACCCAGATAAAAACCTAGAAGTGAAAATTCTCCCCTGCTCCTGATGAAATTTTGTTTGGCTAAATATTTATTCAGAAAAATGTTAGCTGGCTGAGAAATGATGAAGAGGGGTGCATTCCTGGGGCATAATTACATTTTAGTTGAATTTAGCCAGGTAAGTCTGGTCAGAAACATAGCTGTCCTAAAGTTTTCAGGGTATATTCAGTTGAGCAGTTACCCAGGTATGTAACACTGAGTATTCAAGATAAAGTTATATGGGTACTTTTGCCCCGCTCAGCGCTCACCAGCCCCGCTGAATATCAGCTTGAGTTTCTCTGTGGCATGTTATTCATGATGAACTATGTAAGAATGAGAAGGACATACATTACTATGTGACCTGCCAATGCTTTGCAAAATGTGTTTAGATTCATTAACAGTGGCAATGCAGGGGGGAGATTGACCATTGAATCAGGGAACCTGGTAAATCAGATTTAGAAACCAGTCCATAGCACTGACAAACAGTTCACATGATTGGTTTACAACTGTTTGTTATCTTACAGGTACATTGCAAACAGTTTGATTTTATGTGACAAAAATCATAAAAACATTTGAATAAATACATATTACTATCTTCTTTATTTGCAATAAAGGTAAATAATATTAAAATATACAAACCCCAAGAAACTTTGTTAAGCTCCGTATTGCACTTGTTGTATAATTATAGACATCTCTCCAGTCATAAAGTGGTTTTCCAAGAGGACGCATCTCTATAGGACCATTGTATAGAAAATCAGCAATGTGCTTGGCATCCCAACCTGTGTCATTCAGTTGGTAGTCTACTATTGCAGTTATTACTGGGTTATTCAGGAAATCCTTAAAAGAAAATAAATTCATAGATAGAATATATCACAGTGACAGAGCTTTATGTATCTAACAAAGTAATTGATTCAGTGTATATGGCACACTTTGAAGATGATGCTAAAGAATGGCAGAAAAATGTATAGAATAATAATATGCACTATACAATATGCAAAGATTGTATATCTTTATGTGACTCTGGCCCTAAAAATGTGACACACTAGTTTTTATGTGTAAATGACCTTGACTTCTATTACACTGAACCTCCTAGCCATAGTACTTATTTGTTAAGGAAATAGGTGGATACGAGGTTTGTGCCTATAAGCCTTGATGATATCCGCAGTCATATTTCGTGGGCATAAAAGATGATGCTTGCAGTGAGACAGTATCTTTTGCTCTGACTGTTACTTTGCTTTCTAAAACAGAAGACAGTGGAAGCATGTTTTCCATAGAGGGAAAGGTCACAACACTAATTCTAGGCTTAAGAGCGACTTTTTCCTGAAGAAGCCCTGGGAAGAAATGTGGGAACAATAGAACAAACAAAAGCCTGCCTCATGGAAGTCTCATCATTTAACTCTAATGAAACAATGAAGTGTTTGATCTTGCTAGTGATGAACTGTGATGGATTTTGCCAGAAATAAATTTACGTGTCTGCAATACTTCTTTGCTACCCTGAGGTCAATATTCAAAGCCATTTAGCTGGATAACGCAGAAGTTATCCAACTAAATGGCAACTTTTTAAATATTGTTTCACTTTTCCAGCTAAATTATAGCCGGATAAGTCATTATCTGGCCATAATTTTGCTGGATAGAAAAAAGAAGTATTCTGTGGGTGTCTGGGATGGACCTAAGTTATCTGGATAACTTAAGCTGATTTTCAGTTGTAACCAGCTAAGTGGATCATTCATCAAAGTACGTTAGGGCTGGAATGCGTGTTAAATGGTGTCTTATAGAGATGTGAATCGTGTGCCAGATCGTGTGCCCTTCCTGAGGGGACACCTCGCATCGGCATATAATCCAGATGCCTCCTTTACCCATGCTTTAATCTCTAACAAGAAAGATCTGTAGAAATCGATTTTACATTCAAATGTTCTTTTTATCCATACTCCCTTCCACAGTATAATGGCGCCTCGCCATTGAATGTAAAATCGATTTCTATAGATCTTTCTTGTTAGAGATTAAAGCATGGGTAAAGGAGGCGTCTGGATTATATGCCGATACGAGGTGTCCCCTGACAAAGGCTGGTGACAGCCGAAGCATGGTCCATGTTCGGACAGTGTTTGGAACGCTACAGTGGGAGCTAAGTATTTTTTAATACAAAATATGTCAGTTTAATAAAAATAAGACAAATTGTTTTTGGTATGTGAAAATTGGGTTTGATGAGATGGGTAAAAGGGTGGTTAAAAGTTGGGGTACAACTTCAAGTGATTACATTATAGTGCCTATAAACGGCCGATGCTGTTTGTGGCCCATTGCGTGGCGAGAGACAGTGGATTAAAAGTGTAGCACTAAAGTCTGATGACATTGTCCCTTTTGTTAAATATTTTTTTCATTAGTGGTTGTTGATAAATGAATTGTTTCCTCTCTTTGTTTGGATATTGTTATATATAGAATTAAGGCATAGGCAAAGGATAAAGTTTTGAGAACACTTAAGAATCATTTGTGTGTTTTTAATGTTTTTCTACATTGTGTTACTTGTATTGTAGATTTATTGTATTGATTGCAATCTGACTTGATGGATCTCGATCTTTAAAAATATAAGCCTCAAATTTAAAAAAAGTCTGCATATTCTTTGCTCAAAAAACCCTTTAGTGTATGACAGTGCAAAGTAGAAAACTTTAGTCTCTTACCCTAAGTAGGTTGACTTGAGAACTATTTTGAAGGAATTGCCAGATCATTGGTCCATGTACCTCCCAGGCCTCACCAAATTCCTTTATCATTTCCAGGTCCCTGAAAGTCCTATTTGCCTGGTATAAAAATGTTTAATATAAGCAATATGTAAGTGACCTTTTATTTCTTTATTGTATTTATATAATATAACTCAATTACATGCTTCTCAGTAAACAAAATAACAAAGCATGGTACAATAAAATATTAACCATCCACCTCTCAGAGTCATCAATTCCTACCCCAACCATCCCACACCAGAAAAGATAAAGTCCATTTAAAATAATCTCATCCCTTACCTCCAACACCTATTATACACCTAAAAATCCAAAGAAATCATGATCAAATAAACAATCTTTTTTTTTACCTCATTATTAATCAAAACTCCCAGCTGTGTTTTATCTCAATACATCAAACGACATGATCAAGCCCAATCCCACCATATGCAATTACGATATCAAATACTAGTAAAAACAAGTTGTTTTTGAAAACTTCCATTTCTATTGTGTCTGTGTCTATCAGTACAAAAATGTGACTGTACAAATGTAACTATGACCTCATGTCATTGAACTAATACTTCGAGAAAAGAAATATGCAAAGTAGAAAAGCTTGTCCATGGAGGAAGGCAGCATAAAAGCTTTCATGTAGTGAAGCCCAGGACGGTTTATGTTTCTCTTAGAAGAACAAGGCAGAAAAGGAATCAGGGGATGAAGTCGGGATCAGTAGGACAATGACAACATGGACTGAGAAGAGACTCAAAGGAAAGGAGGCAGAGTGCACTGGAGACCAGTGGGCATGCTTCACATATTGAGAAATGAACAAGTGTTTGTTTAATAGAGCATAGATGCAATTTAAAATGAAAGCTGCTAGCTATTTAATGCAAAAGGAAATTATTTTCAGCTTTTTCCAATGTTATTGTATATAGGGCAAAAGCAATAATTCTTTAGGAAAGCAACACAGTTTTATACTATAAAATATGAATAATTTCAACAGCTGCTGAAAATATATTTATCCCACCAGTAACCAATCTCTGTTGTACAAGAATATATACAGCCTTCATTGCATTTGCAGTTATCCTCTGTGAAACACACACACACACACACACACATATACACACATGCACAGTCTTTCACACATGTAGCTGACCTCAGTCATATATGGTCTATTGTATATGTGCACATACAGTCTTTGCCATATGTGTGCACTGCTTAATCTGTCATAAATGCACCCAGTTTCTGTAGCTTACAATCACATGCACCCAGCATTTCAAGCACAGTCAGTCTCTTGTATACATAAAGTCAACCTGGCTCCTTAATTTAACTGGCCAAATGTATTCGGTTAGCCCAGCCAATTTTCAGATGCTTTGATCTGGCTGGCTAAGTCCTTAGACATCTAGATCCCTTTGACTATTAACATCAGAGTTCCTGTCAAAAACATACAGAATCTTCTCTTGTCTTGATTAAGGATGAACTGATTGTTTGACCAGGCAGGGATGGGAGACTGGAAAATAGCAGGTTTTCCTGCCTTGTATTCTGATTTTCCAGAGATGAGTAATCTTGGTCTTTGGGACATTTTTTTTTTTTTGTTTGTTTTTAATTGCATGCATTATGGATATTGTATATCAGATAAAAGATGCATTTCCAATCATGCAAATGACCTGAATTGCATGTTATAAAGTGCCTAGTGACTGTCACTATTATTTTCATTTCTTTACATTAGTTCCAATCCTATTAGCAATCCTGATTAAAATAAAGGGTATGATTGAAAGCATGCTAAAATGAAAGCAGCCATGAACTAGTTCCACTGCTAATTTCCTAATATGCAATTTCTTATGAAAAATTCCACTATTTTATTTTCAAAACTTTACCATGCTTAAGAGTATGTAATGAGTTACACAGAAATGTAATATTACATTAACATAAAATAGTGAAAGAAGGAATTGGAAGAGGATAGTAGAGATTTAAAGCTAGATTGTAAAAGACATACAGTTCCCAGCACGCACACAGGAACATGCCAATTTTATAACACGCACGAGTCGCTGCGCGCAAGTTATAAAATACGATACCCACACACCTTGTGCGCCCAATTTTATATCAGCGCACACTTGTGTGCACGGGAGTTGAGTCGCATGCTCAAAGGGGGGAATTTTAGTAAAAAAACTTGTGGCAAGGCAATCGGGCCTACCCCTATCCCCCTACCAATTCTTCCTCCTTTTACCCTTCTACTCCCTGAACCCTAAACCTACCCTAACAATTTTTTTTGTTTTCAAACTTACTTCCCTCTTTGGAGTATAAGTAAGTTGCACATGCTGGCTTTCTTCTGGCATGCGAGTGAGCGAGAAAGTGCAAAATGGTGCTGTCCTAGCCGGCCCCCGTCCTGCACCTTTTCAAAACCCTGGCACTTCCTTCCATACCGGGAGATACACGCATGGCTGGGCAGTTTTGAAAATGCGCTCGGCCATACCCCACACATTTTCCCCCATTTCAGCATGCACCAGGTTTTGAAAATGAACTCATTAGGGAAGAATTTCCAAAAGTTTCAAATTAATACTTCACTACATGACCAATAAGTGTTTTACCTCTTTGATGATTTGCTGGGTTGCTGGATTGTTAGGAGTGAAAATCACCTTTCCCATCAAGAGGGGACGAAATGTATTCCACAAAAACTTTAAGGATGTTGTATTCTCCATTGTTGTTATGAAAGAGTAACAAAAATCACCTGAAAGAAATGAACGTGACAACAAATCAGTGAAAACATTTAGTGAATGCCACAAGAAAATCACATTTTAAATTCTCTTCCAATAGGGCTAAAATTAGTTTTGATTTTTGAAAATCCAATTAGGAGAGGTCTTTCTTTCTCTTTGTGATGAATTGCAAAATGGAATCAATGAATGGGCATTGATAAAATCCAAAAGAACATTATACATGTAACTAGAAGGATGGTTGACATAAATGCAGGATCTAACAATCCAGATATGTGCATGTATGTATACCCTCTGAGCTGATTGCTACTAATGCTCATTCATCACCATACCTGGGTCTCCCACTAGGCACCAGGCTGAGAAAGATGCCTCCTCATCCTCTTCCTCTGTCTTGGCAGCATGTTATCACACACACTACTCCGTCTGAGTGGCATCACCCCATCAGACCCACTCCCATTAGGTAGGGATGTGAATCGTTTTTTGACGATTTAAAATATTGTCCGATATATTTTAAATCATCAAAAATCGTTAGGGCCACGATACAATACCAATTCCCCCGATTTATCGTCAAAAAATCATAAATCGGGGGAAGGGGGAGGGCAGGAAAACCGGCACACTAAAACCCCCTAAAACCCACCCCGACCCTTTAAATTAAATCCCCCACCCTCCCGAACCCCCCCAAATGCTTTAAATTACCTGGGGATCCAGCGGTGGTCCGGAACGGCCCCCTCAATTGAATCGTGTTGTCTTCAGCCGGCGCCATTTTGCAAAATGGCCACCGCAAAATGGCGGCGGCCATAGACCAAAATGATTTGACGCAGGTCGTTCCGGACCCCCGCTGGACTTTTGGCAAGTCTTGTGGGGGTCAGGAGGCCCCCCCAAGCTGGCCAAAAGTTCCTGGGGGTCCAGCGGGGTTCCGGGAGCGATTTCCTGCCGCAAATCGTTTTCCGTACGGAAAATGGCGCCGGCAGGAGATCGACTGCAGGAGGTCGTTCAGCGGGGGTTCCAGACCGCCGCTGAACGACCTCCTACAGTCGATCTTCCTGCCGGCGCCATTTTCCGTACGGAAAACGATTCGCGGCAGGAAATCGCTCCCAGAACCCCGCTGGACCCCCAGGAACTTTTGGCCAGCTTGGGGGTCCTTCTGACCCCCACAAGACTTGCCAAAAGTCCAGCGGGGGTCCGGAACGACCTCCTGCGTCGAATCGTTTTGGTCTATGGCTGCCACCATTTTGCGGCGGCCATTTTGCAAAATGGCGCCGGCTGAAGACAACACGATTTAATTGAGGGGGCCGTTCCGGACCACCGCCATTCCGGACCACCGCTGGATCCCCAGGTAATTTCAAGCATTTGGGGGGGGGTTCGGGAGGGTGGGGGATTTAATTTAAAGGGTCGGGGTTGGGTTTTAGGGGGTTTTAGTGTGCCGGCTCACGATTTTAACGATTTTCACGATAGTTTACACACCCAAACGGCAACAATACGATTCCCTCCCCCTCCCAGCCGAAATCGATCGTTAAGACAATCGAGGACACGATTCACATCTCTACCATTAGGCACTAGGGATGTGCAAAGCCCAAACCTTTTGGTTCGGGCTTAATTTTCGGCCTGCTGTGGGAAATATCGGGACTCAAATTTTGGGTTAGTGCACGCTAACATTAACTCCGTTAGCGTGCACTAACTCGAAACCAAATTTTTCCCGAAATTTCGGTAAAAATTAGTTCGGGTTTCAGAGTCCCCGAACCAGGACGAATTGGGCAATTTCATTGAAATTGCCTAATTCATCCTGAACAATAGCACATCCCTTTTAGGCACAGGGGTTTATGGGCAGGCAGCATTCAAAGTACTGCAAACTCAAATTGTCACTGGCTCACCCCTGCAGCTTTCAGGGAGGAGGTCTGATAAGGTGATGCAGTTCAGAATGTTTGTGAGAAAATACCGCCAGGAGACTGAAAACCATTCAGGATGAATCATGTTTGGAAGAAGAACCATCTTCCCCACCACATTAACATCCTTGGAGGGTACACCTCTACTCACACATTCTTGGAAAGGGACCATATTATTCCTAAACCCAGGGGCACTGAAAAGATAAATCTGTCTCTATTCTCTGCACACATGTTCACTATCATGTCTTCTCTCCAATGAGTGGCACAAAACAGTTTTCATTCTAGCCCCATTACTTCCTTTCTCACCCATAGCCCCATTATTCTTCCTTTCACATTTTCTCAATTACTCCCTTTGTCACCCCTCCATTGCTCACTATCTCATACTCCAGCCTCCACTGCTTACTCTCTAATCCCCAGCTACCATTGCTCCCTCCCCCCTCTCTCACACTCCCCCAATTGTCCACTGTTTCAGTCCTCCATTGCACATACTCACTCCTCACATTATTAGATGTAAGGGTCTTTGCCATTGCTGTTACTGCTGCATACATTTCCTACCCCACCAGTCCAATTTTACTGCAGGTGCTACAAAACAGCAGCACACTCATAAGCTGCCTCTCCCTCAGTGTGGCCCTTGTCTGTATCTCTGGGCCCTGTAACTCAAAATCTGCCTGTCTTCCACCAGAGTATCTATCACCACCATGGTTGTTATGCCCCAGGTTAGGGCCCCACATCCTTTCACTGACAGTGACAAAAATCTCTTTGGTATTATGGACAGGTATGGTAGAGGAAGGGGAAGAATTTGGCCATATCATTGAAAGTAGGGACCTGATTTTAGGATACGCTTTCAGTATCAGAGGTTTGCACTGTGGGGCAAGAGAGGATAGAAAAACTGATGTTTCTCTCCTCCTGATGCCCTGGTGACACTTGTGACTATTCAGAAAAGTTACCATAGCAACCACATTTCCCATTGTTTGCTTTGACCAATAGGAAGTCCCCTTTCCCAGGGTTTCCATTGACCAATAGGAAACCTCTTATAGTATTACAGGCTGACATTGGCTTTTATTGTCATCAGTAACTAATAATTCTTTGTGAGGTTGTAGCTCTCTATTTCCATGGTGCCTCCAGAAATTACTATATATGAACTAATATTTGAGAAATGTTTGAAAGCTTGGCTAAATTACTAATCTGACATTTCAGTACATTGCTGCAGATGTTTATGTTTGACTTTTCAGGCAAATATTAATATCTGCTATAATTTATAGTTTTTCCTCTTAAGCATCAGTTACTCTTTGTTTCTTCTACTTTAAAATATTATACCACAGAGATATGAAGCATCTGTCTTTTGCTGAAGAATTGATTGTTATTAGCAGACCCATTTCCTAAGGCAGTCTAGTGTGTCATTTTCTCTCTGTGTCTCAGTGATATGTTTTCGATCAGAATGGTTTGACTTCAGCATTGTTCAGAGCATTCAACACATTTCTATCAAAATGACTCATTAAAAAAGCTCAGCACCTACTGTTTGACCTCACCAAGCCCAGCTATTAATAATTTAAACATGTTGGTCTTGGAGCAGGATTATGAAATGAAAGAACCAAACAAAGGTGACATGCTGCAAGTGGAAATGTCAGAAAAATAAGTCATATAGCTGTTTTTAATATAGATATACTATGCTTTTAATGATTCCATTTCATCATTAAATATCATATTAAGGTATCTTTAAGAGTGTCACTAATTTATAGGCTGGATTTGAATATCAAATTTATTTAAAATCATAAAGCATTTGCAAATTATTTCTTTCTACTAGATGCACAATTTTACAAATATGAACATCAAACATCTGTGCAAGGAGACAGTCAAGGCAATCAAGTGCAACACATATGCTCAAGCATTTACTAATTTTGCAAAATAAAAAAAAAGAAAAGTAATAAATAGCTAATGTCATGTTAAAGTTAGGGAGATAATAGAAAATGGTTACAATAAAGCTGCTATGAGAATAAATACAAAGTTATTGCAGTTTTCTAGGTAGAAGCATTCTCATCTGTTGCGCTCGGGGGTGGACCCTTGTCCTGAAGCAGTGGAGAATGGCTACCTGGTAGGGACCAGGAAGCACCTGCCCCAGGGAGCGGAGCATTGGAAGACACAGAGGCTAGGATGAGCTTCACCACTGAAAGCCCGAGGTCCCCCCAGGAGGAGCCCGTAGGGACCCGGGACGCTTGGACATAGGTGGGCCTCTCAAGGTCTCCTGGAGAGATGGAAATCCAGCGTGCCCACAGACAGGAGAGGAGTGTGGTCAGGTTCGAGACTGGAGGTCAGATGGAGCAGAGAGGACCAAAACATCGTAGATAAAGACAAGGCTAGGAACAGAGCAAGAATCTGGAGACATGATCAAGCAGGCAGAGGTCAGAATCTGGGAGTCAGTCCGAGGAGTGGTCAATAAAGCTGGGGTCAGGTTCTGGAGGTCAGACGAGGTCACAGGCAGTCCGTGGTCAGAAGGCAGACAGCAGGCAGCAGGCAGGTCAAGTAACAGGCTGAGATCAGAAGGTAGGCAGCAGGTAGACAGGTCAAGGAGCATGCTGAGGTCAGTACCAGTGAAAAAGTCCAGAGGTTCTACCTGGGGAGGTGGACAGACAAAAAGGAATAGAAGGACGCTGAAGAACTAGGATGCAGGAACAAGGCAGGAACAGGACTGGAACAGAAGGATCCTGGAACGAGACTTGGAACAAGACTGGAACAAGGTTCAGATGCAGTGGCAAACTAGCAAGACACACATCCGATTGCCAAGGCAAGGAAGTACAGGCAGGGACTTCCTTATTGATATTTTTTTTATTTTGCAATCAATCAGGGCACGCCGCAGAGCTAGGACCCACTTACCTTCAGTGCACATTTAAAGTGTTTGGGGCAAGATCTTCTGTGGCAAATCAGCACAGGTCGATGACTTTCTCCCTACATTAGTATTATAAAATCTAGCAAGACATTAACCCATTTGCCAAGGCAAGGAAATACAGGCGGTCTGCATGCACATGTGTAGAGTCATGGCCAATGCCACTGAGGATGCCGAGCTCCGGTGTGAGGCCTGGTGCACAGTGGAAGGCCCAGCGACCGCCGCAGCGGAACGCCGAGGCCTGGAAGAGCTTGCAGCTGCCACTAGGGAGGCCGACCAGGGACCTGCCGTGGAACCGTGTGCGGGCCGGGCGAGGATAGGGTACGTAACATCATCAAAGCTATCTCACTTTAGATATGTAGAAACCACACCAACATTCATGAGAAAATTTAATATTTTCTAATTTCTATTACTAATAAAACAGATTTGAACATAAATTGAACTAACTGATTCTCAATTAAATTCTCTGGAGGTCTTTATTCTCTCCCCTTCTCTTCAGCTTGATCCAAGCACATTTCCATCCCCCTCCTGAGCACACATCAAGCACTTTCCTTCCCTCCTTCCAAGGTTTATCCCAGCACTCTCCGATTCTTCCCAACAGGGGCACCCAAAACCAATGGCTGCCCTCCAGGCCCCTCCACCGAAGTGGAGCATCCTTATCCAATCCCACAAAACACACAGGAATCGTTATTCAATTTGGAACAAATATGGCTGCAGCTTTCTTAATACAGATTTACAAACAGGGCTAGGTGCTGAGCCTCTTAACTCATCCCTCTCACCCCCTCCCCTGCCTTGTCAGGGTCATGCACCAGCCCTATATGCAGGAGCTGATCACCAGAGGCATCTAACAAGACCCCCTGAGGGCCGCTCCCATGCCCCATCACCAAGGCCACAACATAAGCATCACTATCTGTATCATCAAGGATCTAACTTGCATTTCTGTTTTATTTTAAGGGGAGGGAGGAAAATGGTCCTATTAGCCACCAGGGAGAAACTGATCCAAAAGGGAGGGAGCTAAGGGCTCCACTCTCTTTATGGAGAGCATCAACATCACCCTGGCACGTCCTGAGTGGCCGTCCAACAGGGCTCTGCATTGTGCCTGCTGCCCACAGACATCATCACACTCATGCTAGAGGCCCAGTCAATGGGCAAACTTGCCGACCCATCATGCCATGCGGCAGGCCGGGATTTGATTGAGCCACGCGGCACTCAAGAGACTGCTGTGTTGGGCAGCTACGCGAGAGGAAGATTAATAGGACTGGACAGGGGCAGGAACCCCCCCCCCCCCCCAGGACCGATGGTGAGACCCTGAAAGGGCATAAAGAGAAAGGAGGAAAGGGGGAAATGAATAACCACCCTGAGAGAGGGAGCAGCTGCACCACCAAGGTGCCTGTTGCCTGTGGTGGAAGAGCACCGGGCTCAGCTGCTGCCCCCTTCTCCTGGCCCATGCCCCAAAAACATCAATTCCCCCCCCCCCCCCAGCCCAACCCTCATGCTGTCTGATTCCAGAATTAATTTCCCCCTCACAAGCCTGCCCCAGTTTACTCCGACTCAATTTCCCGACCTGAGCCCAGAACTCTCTTCTCCTCTTCCCATTATACTCTATCTCCCCTCCCATCACTTTCATCTAGGATATTTGATTCCCCCACATTCCCAGACCAAACCCAGCACTTTCACTCCCTTCTGCTCCGACCTGACCCCATTCGAGCAATCCTGCCATTTCCTCCCCCCATCTGCTGTTTCTCTCTGGTTTCATGGATATCTTTACCAGGCACCTATTGTTGTGCTCCATCTGATCCCACAGCTCTCTAGTTTCCAGTGGCCTGACTGTCTACTATGTGTATAGGTTCCTCGGCAGCAGGTGGGGTGCTCATGCCTGCTAACACACACATGTACAGTCCACAAGTCCTCTTGGCTGCCGGACTTGGAGTGGAGCATATCCACATAACTCAGTATTTACATGCATACACTCTGAGCTATGTGCTTTGCTTGGCGAGTAGGCACGTAATTTCCAAATTAAGCTCGCACACTCTTCAGTAGCTGGTGGGGTGCCCAACAGACAAACACCACTTTCAGATGGTATGATATAGATATTGATTTTTTTCTATTTGTGACTGATCAATAAAAATACATGCTATTCTTAAAGGTTTGTCATTTTCCATCATTAAAGATCCTTCGCTTTGTGAAAAGCGAAAATGTATCAAATTCCATAATGTTTAACATTTTTCTCATGGAAAGATTAAACAGGTATTCTTAAATCCACTTAGCAAGAATACATTTTCTTGTAACCAGTCTAGCCAATGTTATAACATTTTCACCATTTTTCATTGGGCATACGTGATGTCTCACATAAAAATTTCAGGAAAGTCTGCTATAGTGAAAACCCTACTATAGTTTGTTCAAAATATTTATATATTCATTTGACTATACTTGGTTACAAATCAGGATTGCCACACAGCAGACGTGTAACCATTGTAGCCGGGGTATGTCCTTTTTGTGAGACAACAGCTAATATCACCTGTTTACTTTTTTGTCCTTTGTAGGAAGGGACTCAGATAAGGGGTATGAACTTTAAAGTTACAATTTTTATTTTCTGCCATTGCCCATGACAGAAATGGGCAATTGCCATTGCCCATTTCTGTCATGGGCAATGGCAATTCACTTATGGAAGAGACAAAGCGACATCGTAAATGTCTGGAAGCAGATTTTTAAAGTAGGAACTTTTACTGTTAATACAAAACAACAAAACTAGGTTCCGCTACGTTTCCCAGTAATGCCTTGATTCCTTTCTCCCAGTATCCCCTAGTGGTACAGCATACACTTACAATTTAGTTCTCATGATATCTTCCCCCTTTTTTTTCCAAAATATTTTTATTATTCATGTGGCAAAACATATGAGATAAATATTCTGTAAACAAGTGGTATACTGTACATATAAAACAATCATGATACATACCATAAACTGGGCATTAGCTTATCATGTGTAAATAGGACAGAATCATAATTCCAAAAATAACATCATCCCTAAATAAGCCATTTAAACAGCTTTTCCAAACTTTTTGTTTGTACCTTACCTGCTTTATGCCACTCATTTTCCATATCCCACTACTCAACCCATCCCCCATTCACACCTCTATCATACCCCACAATCTTACTCCATACTTACACCCATTATCATTTCCCTCTCCCATCTCAGTATGTTTTTACATTTAAAAGTATTTCTTTTCCTGAGATTCCATTTGGGATCCCATTCTGCGGTACTTTACCTTTGGGTAGTTACAACAGCAGCATCATGTGCTCACCAACTGAGAACTATCTAACTCTAGTTTAACTTTGTAGTTTGGCATAGCATCACATTTTTCTTTGCCTTTCAGATTTCTGGGGACAAGAAGTCATATTTCAGACAGTTACAATAAATCAAGTCACCCAACAGACTTCACAATGTGACCTGCCAGATGACTACTGGCATTGGAGTTGGAAGAGCAGTGCTATCCACTGCTGCACCCTGAGTGGGAGCCAGAAACACCTCAACATAATTTGAGGGTTCAATTTCACTACAGAATTTCCAAGTCCTAGTATACAGTCAGTCATGTCTGTACCTAAGGAATTGTGAGGAAGTAGCTGAGTATGATGTCTGTTGCTCTGCACCATAGGATCCCGTTTTGCGTTTGCCAATTAAGATCTTAATGCCAAAGACAATCACTGGGGTCCCAGTGTTTCTCTCCATCCAGGTTCAGTCAAACATTGTCCTCAAGGTTTTTATTGTTTTCAAGAAGCAAAGTTCACGTGCAGAACATACCCTTAAAACTTAACTCTCTCATGACAAAATTTTTTTATAATTATATTCCATTGTTAAACTGGTATGAAATGTTGAAATGTGCATTTGCTCTAAACCTCTGAACATATGGGGCCCAATATTCAGTGCCATTTAGCCAGCTAAGGCCTGGATTTATCAAAATGCACTAAATATTGCATGCAATAGGAAAAGGGGTGTGTTTTATGGTAATAGACAGTTTATTGCAATTTGTGCTAATTCCTATGTGAAGTGCAAATTGCAATAAGTGTCAGAATTGTTGTATTTCCTACATACAACTACTGGGGGGACCATGTTTAGTAGGTTTAAGCTCCTTGAGAGCCTGCTTAGCTATTGGGGGGAGAGGGGGAGAGAGAGAGAGAGAGAGAGAAAGAGAGAGAGGAAGGCTAGTCATAATGCCCTCACACTAGATAGGTATTTATTAGAGATGTGAATCGTGTCCCCGATCGTCTTAACGATCGATTTCGGCTGGGAGGGGGAGGGAATCGTATTGTTGCCGATTGGGTGTGTAAACTATCGTGAAAAAGCGTTAAAATCGTGAGCCGGCACACTAAACCCCCCTAAAACCCACCCCGACCCTTTAAATTAAATCCCCCACCCTCCCGAACCCCCCCCCCCCCAAATGCTTTAAATTACCTGGGGATCCGGCGGAGGTCTAGAACGGCGGCGGTCCGGAATGGCCCCCTCAATAGAATCGTGTTGTCTTCAGCCGGCGCCATTTTTCAAAATGGCCGCCGCAAAATGGCGGCGGCCATAGACAAAAATGATTCGACGCAGGAGGTCGTTCTGGACCCCCGCTGGACTTTTGGCAAGTCTTGTGGGGGTCAGGAGGCCCCCCCAAGCTGGCCAAAATTTTCCTGGGAGTCCAGCGGGGTTCCGGGAGCGATTTCTTGCCGCGAATCGTTTTCGTACGGAAAATGGCGCCGGCAGGAGATCGACTGCAGGAGGTCGTTCAGCGGGGGGTCCGGACCGCCGCTGAACGAGGACGGCCCGGAGCGGGAGATCGCTCCCGGGACCCCCACTGGACCACCAGGTACCTGTAAAAAGGTTTTTTTTGGGGGGGGGTCGGGAGGGTGGGGGAAGCTAAGGGGTTACTTTTAAAGAGTCAGGGTGGGTTTTTTGTTTATCGGCTGAGCAACCGATAAAACGTGAACGGGCCTGATGGGAAAAAACCCACATGTGAACCTGATTCCGAACCGATTCCGGTTCTGATTCACATCTCTAATATTTATTGTGTCACACGTTAGTAAGCAAATATGATAATGAGTATCCAAAAGCTAGAAAATTATGCAAATTAGGGTCTCCTATCGCATTTTGCAGTGAAATAATGCACAACAATGCAGGATTTAATGTGGAAAATTACAATATCTGTTGTTTGGTGGAAAAGGGAGAACAATTATTTTATCACGTGACAGAGGCCGTAATCGCGCATCACAGCTATTAATGCATGCAATAAAATGAGGCCTTCTCTCAGACATACCAAAAAAGCCCTCCTGGGCCTAATAAAAATACATTTTCTTAACTGCTCTGTCTTCCTATTGCTACAGTGTTAGGGGGAAGTTTACTAGAAGTGGGATATTGGCTTCTTGAGGCTGCTTGGTGATAATGACAACAACAAGAACAAGAACCACAACAACAGCCAAGGGAAGTTCAAACCCCTCCAAAGGAAGTCCCTGATCAGAGCCAGAGTTGCTAGACTGACCATTAGAGTGTCCTGGCCCATGGCAGGCCTTGCCACACAGGAGGGCACGGTGGCAATACAGGGAGTGTATCTTTCATCCATGATCCACAATCTCTCTTTCTCTCTCTCTCTCTCAGCCTGTGCTGTTAACCTTGCTGTACAAACATGTGCATCATATACAAAGGTGCAACTTATCTACCTACTTTTTTGTCGAAAGGGCAATTTATAGGAGGATGCAACCTATATACCAGAAAATATGGTAATAATCACACTTTGCTGCAATCAATGTCAGCATCTTAAGCCAAAATCTGTGGACATCTGTAGCACACTTGACATTTACAAGTTAGGCAAATTTACTGACCCCATCTTCGGTGGGGGTCGAGGAACTTGTCCATCCCCTTGAATATGTCCAGTCCCATCCATTGAATGAGACGATCCTCCATGGGGATCATCATGATGGGGCAAGGGGCTCCTCCTCTAGTCTGGTGCAGATATTTATTCCGGTTCACCACCTTGTTCTTAAGTTGGACCTTTATGTCTTGGTAGCGGTGGGCCACTTGTTCTGCAGTCCTTCATACTCTGCTGTGCTGGGATATGGCCTGGGCAATGGTGTGCCAGATATGGCCCTTTGCTGCCCAGGACTTCTTGGTTGCACGGTTGCATAGTTTTTGAAGACCCCATCGATGTTCATCTGATTATCCTTGACACTGACCTTTAAGACCCGAAAATGTATCTGTCTTGCTGTCTGGCTGACAGATGAATGGGGTGCCACTTCCACTTCCAGAGAGCTGTCACTATCCTTGCTCTCAATCCCACTCCATGTTCCCCTCCCTTCCCTCCTCCCACCTGCACCTGCCCTACCAACTTTCCTCCACTGCTTTCTCTAGCTATCTGTACCCTGCCATCCTCCTCCAGCTACACTCACCTGCCTATCTCACCTCCTCCTAACCATTCCCTCCTCCTTATCTCTACTCCTGTTCCTGTCCCTACTCCTACCCCTCCTACCACTCCTCATCTTCTCCTCCCTACTCTTCTTCTCCCTTCTCCCCTCCGCACATCTCTCCTCTTCTCTCTCCCTAGGCCTCTTGCACCATCCTCTCCAGCTCCTCACCACAACTCCTCACCACCACACAAAGTCAGACATACAAACTTGACAAACTTACAAAAATGATCACATACAAATAAACAAAGAGACTAAGGTAAAAGGAAACAGTTGACAACAGAAGACAAGATGCATGTAGTGATTTGTGGGGGTCTGTGGACCCTTGGCCCGAGGTGAGAGTTGTTACCACCTGTGGGGAGGAGCCCCACAGGTCCACACCATTGGGAGGCAAGGTCAGGCACAATCGAGAGCTCTGGGTGAAATTGTGGAGAGGTCCCAAGGAGCGGGGTAAGAGACACAGCAAGGAGAGAGGTCCCCACAGTAAGTAGGCAGGCTGGAGATCAGTACCTGGGAAGGGACCTCTGAAGGGGTGGTGCTAGGCAGGCAAGTGGAGCAGGAAGCACGAGACAGGATGTACAGGAGGTATTCCATAGAGGCAACCCCGAAGGGAGGAGCTGTGAAGCGAAGGAGGAACTGATGCGATGACATAGGCTTACCCACTGAGAGGGGATGCCCGAGTCAAGTCTCTAGATGATGACGAAGACCAGCCCAAGGAGCGGGAGGTGCCAGTAGTGACCGGTGGTAGAATCAAAGTTACTGCCCTGAGCAGCGAGGAAGCACAATGGTCCCTGGTTTTGAACATAGGCACTACCCCGAGGAGCGGAGATGCACTGACAGTCCCAAATGTAGAACATAGGCACTACCCTGAGGAGCAGGGAAGCACTGACAGTCTCTGTATAGGAATGTAGGCACTACCCCAAGGAGTGGGAAAGCGCTCACAGTCTCTGTATAAAACATAGACACTGCCCTGAGGAGCGGGGAAGCACAGAGATAGAACTCCCAAGTGGTGAAGGCATTCCCAGAGGTGGCCCCAAGGATTGGGGAGCTAACAAGATAGGACTTCTGGAAAGTGCAGGGACAGCTCGAGAAGCGGGGGGAAGCCAGGAGACCCAGGATCCGAAGACCACGCACATTGGCCTCCGAGGAGTGGTACCAGACAGGGTTCAGAGTCCAAGTAGGGTCCGGTAGTGTCATCACAGGTCCAACGGAGACATGAGCTCGTAGAGTAGCGATGGAACTCATTGCTAAGTCGGCTTGCTGGTGGTGAAGTTGGAGCTTAAGAGCCCTTATCCAATGACATCATCATCAATCAGGGATGCCCCTGAGGTTTCCGCCATAGAAGCTTCAAATGAGGGCTTGGTGGTGCTCGCACGCACCTAGGAAGGCCCAGATTGGCATGGGTGGTGGCAGCGTCCCAACCGCCATGAGGAACCATGGGGTACATGGTGACAGAGACTAGCACCCGTCACGAGCAGGCCCAGAGAGGAAAGCAGGACGGTGCAGGACATGAGTCGATGCAGTCACAGCCGTCTGCGACCGACGGTCATAACAGACCCCCCTGGGGTTTGGGTTTGCGAGGATGCTTGGCATGGAAATGCCGAATGAGATCCTTGTCCAGGATATTGGCTACAGGTTCTCAGCTGTTCTCCTCAGGCCCAAAGCCCTCCCATGAAAGGAGATATTCACAATTTCTTCCATGTTTTGTAATGTCTAGGACATCTTAAGAACATAAGAAATTTCCATGCTGGGTCAGACCAAGGGTCCATCAAGCCCAGTATCCTGTTTCCAACAGAGGCCAAAACCAGGCCACAAGAACCTGGCAATTACCCAAACACTAAGAAGATCCGATGCTACTGATGCAATTAATAGCAGTGGCTATTCCCTAAGTAAATTGATTAATAGCCATTAATGGACTTCTCCTCCAAGAACTTATCCAAACCTTTTTTGAACCCAGCTACACTAACTGCACTAACCACATCCTCTGGCAACAAATTCCAGAGCTTAATTGTGCATTGAGTGAAAAAGAATTTTCTCCGATTAGTCTTAAATGTGCTACTTGCTAACTTCATGGAATGACCCCTAGTCCTTCTATTATTCAAAAGTGAAAATAACCAAGTCACATCTACTCATTCAAGACCTCTATCATATCCCCCCTCAGCCGTCTCTTCTCCAAGCTGAACAGCCCTAACCTCTTCAGCCTTTCCTCATAGGAAGCTGTTCCATCCCCTTTATCATTTTGGTTGCCCTTCTCTGTACCTTCTCCATCGCAACTATATCTTTTTTGAGATGCGGTGGCCAGAATTGTACACAGTAGTATGGACTTGATATGTGACGTCTGCTTACGAAGACAGCGGTTGAGGGTCCAGTGATGTTTTAGAATATCCTGAGAGAACCAAAGGCTTTAGTTGAGAAACGTGGATGGCGTTGTGAATCTTGAGCGAGGAAGGCAGCTGGAGTTGGTAAGTAACTGGACCCAGATGATGGAGCACACAGAAAGGGCCAATATATCTAGGGGTGAAATGAGCTGAGGGCAGCTTGAGTCGAATAAATTTGGTACTGAGCCATACTTTATCCCCTGGTTGGAACTGGGGTGCTTCATGGTGATGCGTGTCAAAGGCCTTCTTTGATCTCTGAGCCACCTGCTTAAGCAGCTGTTGGGTATTATGCCACAATTGGTGCAATGTTTGAGCTACTGGCAATGCCACGGACAGTGAGAGTGGAAGTGGTGGCAAAGGCTGGTATCCATAGACCACCTGAAAGGGAGATGAGCCGGTGGAAGCGGACTGATGGGAGTTTAGTGCAAACTCTGCCCATGGAAGGAGGTCGGCCCAATCATCCTGCCGCAGGCTCACATAGGCTCGCAAGAATTGCTTAAAGGTTCTATTAGTCCTCTCCATTTGGCCATTGGCTTGAGGATGCTAAACCGATGTGAAATCTAACGAAATATTGAATTTTTTGCAGAAAGGTTTCCAGAAATGTGCAGTGAATTGAACTCCATGGTCCGAGAGAATGTGCTTGGGGAGACCATGGAACTGGAACACATGCTGAAAGAACAGTTTGGCAAGCTGAAGCACTGAAGGAAGGCCGGGTAGAGTCACGAAGTGGGCCAATTTAGAGAAACGGTTGACAATGACCCATATGGTATTGTTACCTTTGGAGACAGGCAAATCCACTATAAAGTCTGTTGTGATATGTGTCCAAGGCTTGCTCGGAATGGAGAGTGGTTGCAAGAGTACCCAGGGCATTCCTGCTGGAGGTTTATGATGGGCACATGTAAGCTTGTGTATCCTTTCGTATGGTAGGCCATCAATAATACCGCTGAAGAGTGGAAATAGTTCTGGTCTGGCCCGGATGTCCTGAAGTCAAAGACCTGTGAGCCCATTGCAGAACCCTCCACTATAGCTGGCAAGGGACCACCGACTTCCCCAGTGGTACTGGAAAAGTGGCAGATAGAATAACCTTGGCAGGGTCTATTATGTGCCGTGGGGTATCGCGTACATCCTCTGCGATGTAGGATCGGGAGAGAGCATTGGCACAACCATTTCTGTTGGCTGGGCAATAATGCAGTATGAAATTGAATTGGGTAAAGAAGAGAGACCAACAGGCCTGGTGATGGTTTAAATGCTGAGCATGATGTAAATACTTGAGATTTTTATGATCCGTGTATATGGTGATCTGGTGTTGGGCTCCCTTGAGCCAAGGTCACTATTCCTCAAAGGCCAGCTTGATGGCCAGCAATTCTTTATCCCCAATGGCGTAATTACATTCCGCCAGAGAGAAGCGTCGGGAAAAAAATGAACAAGGGTGTGGTTTATGAGTAGTTGAGTACTGGCTCAGAACAGCTCCTACTCCAACGTCAGAGGTGTCGACTTCGACGACAAATGGCCATGGCGGAGACATAATTCCTTGAGAAAGGCAGACTTGAGATCCTGAACGGTGGTCATGGCTTTGGGCGACCACTGGGAGGGGTTGGCCCGTTGCGAGTCATGGCCATGAGTGGTGCAGTCAGTGTTGAATAATGGTGAATAAAGGAGCGATAGTAATTGGCGAAGCCAAGGAATCTCTGTAGTGCTTTGAGGTCCGTAGGTTGAGGCCAATCACAGACGCTCTTCAATTTCTGAAGATCCATTCTAAACCCCTGGCTAGACACCACGTAGCCAAGGAAAGGAACAGTCTCTTGCTCGAAGGAACACTTCTCGAGCTTGGCAAAAAGTTGGTCATCTCATAGATCCTGGAGGTCATGAGAGACATCTTGGCGATGGCTTTGAAGGTCTTGCAAGAAGACTAGAATGTCGTTGAGGTTCACAACTATGCACTGGTACAGCATATCTCTGAACACCTAGTTCATCAGATTTTGAAATACCATACACGCATTGCAAAGCCCGAATGGCATCACAAGGTATTCAAAGTGGCTGTCACACGTGTTAAAGGCAGTCTTCAGGGGACCAAGATGGCCGAGGGGACCAAGATGGCTGACCTGTAAGATGCTGTGGAAGAGCTCTCTTGCAAGCTTAGTTCCTTTTGCTGATTTCCTGCTGTTTTATCAGCAAATTTCTGGCTTTGAGGGATGCCACACACTAAGCGTAAAGCAAAACTTAAAAATATTCCATCAGAAAAAGAAGATGACTCTCATCAGGCAAAAATTGAGAGTTTTTTCGCTTCAACTCCCAAACAACCGGAAGCGAGGGCCACTGAGGGTGAGACCTTGGAGCTTGGGTCTATCCTGATGGCAGAGACGATATCGCTGAGCCCGGGGGCCCCGACGACGCCATCCCCGCCCCGGGGACGGAAAGGAAATGAAGGAGAAAATCTGCCGAGTCCCATAAGGGTAGGAAGGAGGAGGACGGCACTCACTGACCCGGGTGTTGAAAACGGAGAGAGGCTGTCTGAACTGGGTGAGAATACTCCTGTGGGAGAAATGATTCTCTCTCCTAGAGCCCCCATTAAGGCTCCACCGGAACCAAACACCAACGACACACAAACAGAAGAGGTAAATATTATTCCTGGAACAGGTTTTGCTTTAAGAAAGCCTCAAGTTGTCACTCTAGAATCTGTTTGGAGTGCTTTAACATCTATTGAAAATGCAATAACATCTTTAACTAAGGCATTCCTAGAATTGAGTAAGAAAGAAATGAATATTGAGAAGATTACTAACCAACAGCAGGGAAGGATTGAGAAAGTAGAAGCTAAAGTAATATCTATGGAAAAAATTCAAACTAATCTAATCAAGTCTGAAAATTTGATGAAAAAGAAGTTTGAGTCTGTTGAAAACTCTCTAAGATTTTTGAATTTAAGAGTGGTAAATTTTCCCGTGTTGGAAAAAATGTCCCCGGTTGAATCATTTAAAGATTATTACTGGAAGCTCTTAAATTTCCAAAGGAACTGATGCCAGTAATTACAAAAGCTTTTTTCATCTCTTGAAAGCCATCAAATGTTGAAGACATGGGTGGACGGGAACAACAGTCTTTGAATATAACTGAAATTATTGAACTATCATCTCAAACAGAGATTAAAGCTAGAGGAACTATACTGGTATCCTTTGCCTTTGAGCATGACAGGAATATGGTTTTGAAGTTTTTCTTCAGAAATAGATTAAGTATTATGGACAGAATATCTGGATTTATCCCGACATTGTAAGATCCACTCAAGAGCACAGTAAAGCTTTTTTGCGAATGAGAACAGAAGTGGTAAATCGGGGGGCAATCATGATATTGAAATATCCCTGCAGATGTGTTTTGAAGTATCAGAAGGAGACATACATATTTCTAGAACCGGGACAACTAAGGGGCTTTCTGGATGGGAAATTTGGAAGTGTGTAAAAAAAAGGGAAGTTTGTTCTTACTGGGAAGCTATTGCTTAAGTTGATTGTAATATTCTGTGAGCTCCAATTTCCTTTTGAATCTTGGTCCCCAAATATTACCTTAATATATATGAGAGATTTATGGTATGTTGTTACAAATATTATGTATACCTTTGAAAATAAGATGTATAATCTCTTTATTTCAAAAGTTATTGGATATTGTATTATATTCTGAAAATGCAAAATTAAAAATTAAAAAAAAGGGCGGTCTTCCACTCGTAGCCCTTGCAGATCCAGACCAAATTGTAGGCTCCGTGGAGATCCAATTTCGAGAAGAGTTTTTCTCCTTGTAGCCTGTTGAAAAGCTCAGAGATTCGAGGCAGTGGGTAGTGGCTCTTAAGAGTGATTTTATTTAGTCCTCGGTAGTCGATGCAGGGACGGAGGGAGCCATCTTTTTTCCCTACAAAGAAAAATCCTGCTCCAGCGGGAGACTTTGAGGGCCGAATGAACCCTTTGGCCAGGTTCTCACAGATGTACTCAGATATGGCTTGGTTCTCCGTCTGCGAGAGAGGATTGATCTTACCCCGAGGAGGCTCTGTGTTAGGCAGCAAATTAATTGCACAGTCATAAGAGCGGTGAGTGGGTAGAGTATCCATGGCCTTCTTTGAGAACACATTGGCAAAAGAAGCATATTGTGGTGGAAGGCTGGGAAGAGGGTGAAGTAGTCATACAAGGCAGAGGAAAGACAGACTCCAGGCAGTTTTTATAACAGGAGGGACACCAACGAGAGAGCTGTAGGGTAGCCCAGTCGAACTGTGGAGTGTAATGCTGTAGCCAGGGCAGTCCCAAAACTACAGGATGAATGGCTTTGTCCAATATATGGAATGAAATGGTATCCACGTGCAGGGTCCTGGTGCTAAGCTGAATAGGTGCCATGATGTGGGTAACCTCACCAGGAAAAGGTTTTCCTTGGATAGATGAAAGTAGTAACAGCACCGGAGAATGAATGGTGGGGATCTGAAAGTGTTCCATGAGTTATTTCAATATGAAGTTCCCACCAGCCCCAGAGTCCACCAATGCCAAAGTATGAAGCTCCTAGTTGTCCATCTTAATGAAAACGGGGACAGTCAATGGAGGAGACAGTGAAGTCAGGACTAGGAGTAGTCCTCCAGCAGAACCTTGGCCCGGGAGTTTCCCAGACAGACTGGACATGAGGCAATGGCATGTACAGGTTGGCCACAGTACAGGCAGAGACCGGATTGCTGGCAATGCCGTTGTTCCTTAGGAGAAAGTCTGCTCCGATCCATCTACAAAGGTTCTTCCTCTGCTAGGTTCTGCGATGTGTTCATTCTGGAAGAAGAAGATTGTCAAGTTCGGGACGAGCCTGAGGTTGACTTCTGGAATGCTCTGGACTTTTGAGAGTGTTCTTGTAGACAACGGTCAATACGCCCAGTGAGGTCTATCAAAGAGTCCAATGACATGGGCAATTTGCGATCCGCCAACTCATCTTTAATCCAAGGGCTCAAACCTTCGAGGAAGATGGAACGTAGACAGTCGGAGACCCAGAGAAGTTCCAAAGCAAGGGTTCTGAATTCAATAACGTAGTCCTTTAATAGGTGAGAGCCTTGTTGGAGATGAAGAAGTGATGACCCAGAAATGGCTCTTTGGCCAGGGTCTTCAAAGACGGACTGGAACAGGGCCAGGAACCCTGGAAGATCTCGAAGTACCAGGTCAGCATGCTCCCAGAGGGATGATGTCCAGGCCAAGGCCTACCATCCAAAAGGGAAAGGATGTATGTAGTCTTAGTGATCATGTCTGGGAAGTAAGCTGGTTGCAGACAGAAGTGCATATTGCATTGATTCAGGAAACCCCTGCACATAAGAGGGCTCCCTGAAAAGTGTGGAGGTTCTGGCAAGGGCACGGTTGGCCGAGGAATCAGCATAGAGGTGGAGGTATTGAGCTTGACAGACGCTGTGGTGGCAGTCACATTAGCATCTAGACGAGTGCTCAGGTTGTCGATGGCAACTGCAAGAGACTTTAGGAATTTTTGCTGTTTGTTCATCCTTTGTGCCAGGCCATGAAAGGCCTGGAGGGCCAAGGTCCATGGAGTTGGCAATCTGTAATGGTTTGCAGGTTTGATGACCCTTGGCCCGAGGTGAGAATTGTTACCACCTGTGGGAAGGAGCCCCACAGGTCCACACCATTGGGAGGTGAGGTCAGGCACAGTGTAGAGTTCTGGATGAAACTGTGGAGTGGACTCAAGGAGCGGTGTAAGAGACACAGCAAAGAGAGATCCCCACAGTAAGTAGGCAGGCTGGATATCAGTACCTGGGCAGGGAAATCTGAAGGGGTGGCACTAGGCAGGCTCGTGGAGCGGGAAGTGCAAGATAGGATGTGCAGGAGGTATTCTGTAGAGGCAACCCCAAGGGGTGGAGCTGCGCAGTGAAGGAGGTATTGATGTGATGATGTAGGCTAACCCACGGAGCAGGGAAGCCCGACTCAAGTCTCCAGATGATGACGTAGACCAGCTTGAGGAGCTGGTAGTGACCGGTGGTAGAATCAAGGGTACTGCAAACAACAAGGTAGGACTTCTGAAAGGTGCAGGGCCAGCCCGAGGAGTGGGGGAAGCCAGGAGACCAAGTCTCCAAAGAGCATGCACACTGGCCCCGAGGAGCGGGTACCAGACAGGATCCAGAGTCCAAGTAGGGTCCGGTAGCATCATCACAGGTCCAACGGAGACAGGAGCTAATAGAGTAGCAATGGAACTCGTTGCCAAATCGGCTAGCTGGAGGCGAAGGTAAAGCTTAAGAACCCTGATCCAAAGACATCATCAATCAGGGACACCCCCGAAGTTCCTGCTGTAGAAGCTTCAAAATAGGTCCCGGTGGCACGCGCACACCTAGGAAGGCCCAGAGTCAGTATGGGTGGCGGCGGTGTCCCGACCGCCACGAGGAACCATAGGGTACACAGCGACAGATACTAGCCCCCCCTGCGAGCAAGTCTGGAGAGGGAAGCAGGACAGTGCAGGATGTGAGTAGATGCGGTCGCAGCCATCTGCGACCGACGGTCATAACAACGCATACTCAGAAATCGCTAAACAACTCCTACTCCAACCACTAAAATCCAAGAACTCACCTCCTCTCCTCTCTCTACCATGCCTGACACCCTCAAAGAGGCAGCTGCAGGAAGCCAGTATATATAACCAAAGAAAATAATGCAAGATGCGTAAAATGACATGCGGATGAGTTACATGGCATGCTCACATGTCTCGCATTGCTTGACTTGCCTATGCAATGCGGTAAATCTGATATTTTCCTATCCATGCCCCTTTTTTTTATCACAGATGTTAACGTGCCATATCACTATATTTATAGGGGATGCCCCAGGCCCCATCAAAGGTGCTTCTTGAAGGTTAGAAGGGGAGAGGTCGGGGGTAGTGTTTGGGGTGAGTTCCACTTAACCCCAATGTATTTTTAATACATTTGTGGGAGGAGGGGGAGAGGTTACTATACCCCCAATGGTTTTAAATCACCATTGGAGTGGGGGGGGGGGGGGGCAGTGTCATGAAATTGCCTAGTAATGAACTACTTTACATGCATTTGCTTAATTCATGCATGCTCTATCACACAATATACAGTATATATCTCGCAATATACACTATTTAATGCACATTAGAGCATTGCTGTGGCTTGATGCTTTCTCCAGTTAGTTAGATAAGTGTAGGACAGCTATTTGGCTGACCTAAAATTATTCAGATAAACTTATCAGTTAACTTTAAAATAGCCATGTGCATTCAGCAGCATGGTGACTAGGGATGTAAATCATTTTTGAACGATTAAAATTATCGTCAGATAATTTTAAAATCATCCTAAATCGTTAGAGTGCACGATACAATACAAATGCCCCCGATTTATCGTCAAGGGCATTTATATTGTATCGTTAAATAGGGTACGGGAATTATTTGGGGGAGGGCGGGAAAACCAGCACACCAAAACAACCCCTAAACCCACCCCGACCCTTTAAAACCAATTCCTTACCCTCCCCCACCCTCCCGAACCCCCCCCAAAATGTTAAATTACCTGGTGGTCCAGTGGGGGGGGGGGGTCCCGGCGCAATCTCCCGCTCTCGGGCCATCGGCGCCATTTTGGCTGCCACTAATTAAAATGGCGCCGATAGCCCGATAAAAAAAACAAACCCACCTGACCCTTTAAATCGACCCCCCTTAGCCTCCCCCACCCTCCCGACTCTTTTTTTTTTTTTAGGGAGGCCCGCGCCGCTAAAAAAAACAACCCACCTGACCGACCCCCCCAAAACCTTTTAAAATTACCTGGTGGTAATGGCGCCGGCCATCCAGTGCTCCTACCATGTGACAGGGGCCGGCCAATGGCATGGATACCCTGTCACATGGTAAGGGCAAAGGGGCATCGGCGCCATTTTTTTTTAGAACAGCTGATGCCTGGGAATGGGAAATCTCTCCCCGAGGCCCCCTGGATCTCTCCTCTCCCCGAGGCCCCCCGAGGCCACCCTAGACCACCAGGTAATTTTAAAAGGTTTTGGGGGGGTTGGGAGGGTGGGGTCGATTTAAAGGGTCGGGTGGGTTTTTTTTTTTTTTTAGCTGCACGGGCCTCCCTAAAAAAACAATTAGTGATATGAATTGGAATCGGAAACGATTCCAATTCACATATCTTAACGATCAGATTTGTCCCCCCCCCCCCCCCCCCCCAGCCGAATCTGATCGTTAAGACGATCTGGCACACGATTCACATCTCTAATGGCCACACCGTTGAACATCTCGGCCAAGTTAGCTGGATAAGTTTATCCAGCTAGCTTAGTGGATCATTCATCAAATTGCTTTAGAGCCTTATCAAGGAGCCTTATCATTTTATTTATCGCATGCTATAACACATGCAATAAATAACACAAGATGCATATGCAAATTTGAAAAATGTAGTCAGAGGTTGAGTTTGGGCAGAGTTGATGACAATGAGGGGTATTTATCCCAAATCCTATTTCGAGAGGGGAAGAGGGGAGAGGGAAGGGCGGGGGGAGAGAGAGAGAGAGCACTTCTGGGAGGCACACATATTAGGCAACATTTTATACCACTGTAAAAAGTTAGGTCGAGAGTACAATGTACAAGTCTCATCTTTGTGTAACTTTCATCACGCTAAATCACATAAAATCTTCACTGATGTCTATTGTGCTGTTCGTACCACTGACTGTGCATGTAAAACTGCCCCCAAAACCTAGGCCACCACCAAAACCTCATCCTGAGTTACTAGTTGCCCCTCTTACAGTGGTATAAATAGTTTATTTATACGAGAGCCTTATAAAAAGTCTCTCTCTCACTAAAAGATCATGAAAAGCAGTAAAATAGCATGAGTTGTGGTGGCTTGAAAATTACCCTAACCACACCCCCTTTCAAGCAAAGATAGCCTCCATATCCACCCCAAAATAACTCTTCCTCCCAGGTAGAATAGTCTGTGCTGCCACATTTCCAGCCCCATCAAACACCAATCTTCAAATTAAAGGTCATTGAGAATTAAGATCCTAGCTCAATGTGGTAAAGATTGTATATAGGAATTCCAGATCATGTCCATTTGTTCCATATATTTTTCGCAGAGACACATTTGATGGATGTGATTTCTCCACTGAGTAATTGGTGGGAGGAGTTCGGTACTCCAATTTTGCAGTATCGTTTTCTTAGCTAACACTAACACCTAGCGTATCCAAAGTCTGGAGAATTATTGTCCCCTTGCCTATCCACTTAAGTTGTTAAAAAGCAAAACATGTGGTTAGTAAGGCAATTCTATGCTCATAATCTGCTAACACTGACCTAATAATAAGGTTTTTATCACAAGTGCTATTCTAGTGAAATTTATAACAAAATGATGAATCTAGGCCTTAGGCAGACAGATAACAGTTGAATATCAGCCCCTTAGTATTTTCTAAATAATTCACTTAGAATCTGGAGGACTCAAAATCTATTTCTTCAGGGTGCATTTTGTTTAATTTTATATTTCTCAGGTGAAAGGAGACAAGGTTTTTAGAACAAACTGATACATTAAACAATCATTTTTGGTAAAGGTTTATGATGTAACTCTATAAATCATACCATCGCAAAAAAAGTTATATCTTTACCAGTCTGGTTTTGTTACCCTTATACTCTTATCATACTGCTAGTACATTGATATATATCAAAGTAACACCAGTAATGCAGATTTCTGAACAGCAAGGAACTAAGGAAAAAAGTACAGAGAGGGTTGTGCCTATACTAATCCTTCTCAGACTTGAACTCAAAGTCAATTAGCTTTGAGAATTGTAATTTGATTTTTTTTTATTAGAAAGTGTTTCTTAATTTGCTGTAAAAATCCACATAAAATAGCAAATGGAATAAAAAATGCCACATAAAATATGACTGTGGCAGGAACACAAATATTATACCAGTTATAAAACCATTAGGTAGGCTGACAGACAGTACACATCTTTCAAAAATGGTTAGGAGTAGAATTTGACATATAATAAAATGAAACTTGGCAACAATAAAATATCCTCTCATTTGTTGTGACCAATGTCAGCGATTCTAAGAGAATGTGCACTTGATCATCAAGCAATTCCTTCCCATTTCTGTGTTACCATGAATGAGACATTATAGAAGGGAAGCAGACACAGGATTATGACGATAATGACTGGACTCTGAAGATGAAAAACCTTTAGTATGAAGTAGCACGCAGGCCATATTGATACAGGCATGAGAAGTTAGGTGGAGTGGCTTAGTGCATGTAAAATGATCATGCATCAATTTTAATGTATAAAATTTGTATTTGGCCTTATTTGCTTCTATAATTTAATTTATATTTATGAGTGTAATGTTTTATTTTCTAATGCATGCATACCTTATTTAAAGAATGTCAAAGAAGAAGGGGTTATGGGAAAAAGAAAGTGATTACAGACAGTTAGCACCCTACAGAGGCTATGCTAGGATTCCTTCATAAACCATAGCATCAACAAAATGAAATATCCAACTTCAGAGGTCAAATTACTATTCCAAACATCAATTAGTACAACTACAGAAGTCATTATTTTCACTTAAATCTGGTTTTAGAACTTTCCAGATGAACATTTTGATTTGCTTCAAAGGTTTTTAACAATGAAATAAGGGGCTACTGAAATAAACAATGTTGATTTTCAGTCAGTCAGGATGCAGGATCCTAGTGTTCCAGACTACTATCATGATATGAATTACTGTGGGAGGTGTGGTTTACTGGTTAGAGCAACAGCCTAAAAACCAAGGAAACCAGGTTTCAAATCCTGCTAAGCCTCCTTATAATAGTAGACAAGTCACTTTATCCTCGATTGCCTTAGGTACAAACTTAGGGGGTCATTGACTAAGCCATGATATTTTCCCTCGGGTTTCACAAAGCTGTGGTAAATGACGCACATTTAAAACTAATCGGAGAAAGTTCTTTTTCACTCAACATACAATTAAATTAATTACAATTAAATACAATTACTGGCTCCCAGTAAACTCCAGGATAATCTATAAATCCCTCACCCTCATACACAAAGCCATTCACAACCAAAACATGCACTGGTTCCCTGAACATCTCCACATCCACAACACAACCAGACCAACTAGAAAACAGCACCAAGCCAAACTCCTGACACCCTCCCCCAAAGTCATCAAACATGCCACGATCAGAGAAAGATCATTCATTATAGCAGGCACATCCCACTGGAACAAAATGCCACCCCATCTACGCCAGGAACCCTGCCATAAAAAATTCAAACAGAATCTGAAAACCTGGCTCTTCAAACTAGCGTACCCCGACTAACCAACCATGCCCAAATCTACATACCCCACCCTCACGCCCCTCCCGACTGACACGCCTCTACTGAACTTAACAACCATGACCCCCCCCCCCCTCATCCCCGCCCCCTCCCACATCCCTGTTCCCCTCCTCCTCTTCCCATTTCAACAGCCCCATCCTCATCCTCCCATTTCAACAGCCCCATCCTCCTCCTACCTCTCCATATCCGCCCTCTTACCTGTCACTTTGTGAATAGTTAAAGAACCTATTTTTCTTCTACCCTCCTAAGAATTACCTCCCCTTACCTGCCCATATTCCAATCACCTTTTCTCTTCTACTCTCCTTATTAGTTTATCACGTAACACCTGATAAACCACCTATCCCAAGTTGAACAGTTGTCATAATGTTTATCTATTCTAATCTATAGTAAAGCTGAATAATGTTTATCTATGCTTATCTATTCTAAATTATTGTAAAGCCTGTTGCTACGTTACATTACAATGTGAACCGGGGTGATGTTTTTAACGTGCCCCGGTATATAAAAATTCTTAAATAAATAAATAAATAAATTAAACTCTGGAATTTGTTGCCAGGAGATGTGGTTAGTGCAGTTAGTGTAGCTGGGTTTAAAAAAAGATTGGATAAGTTCTTGGAGAAGTCCATTATCTGCTATTAAGTTGACTTAGAAAATAGCCACTGCTATTACTGGTAACAGTAGCATGGGATAGACTTAGTTTTTGGGTACTTGCCAGGTTCTTATGGCCTGGATTGGCCACTCTTGGAAACAGGATGCTGGGCTTGATGGACCCTTGGTCTGACCCAGTATGGCATGTTCCTATGTTCTTATGTTCTCCGTCTCCAGCAGATAGTGGACGTACATCTCTCTTCTTGGGATTGCTTCAGATTTTAGAAGGAGAATTTAAAAGGAAAATTGATTACCCCACTCTCCTGCAGTGATACTAGATGGCCCCTCTTCCAGTTGAGAATTCCTGAGGTGATTTCCATGATCCTTCAGAGATGTGCCTTGGTCCAGTAGCTGTTTTTTAGCCAGCGTGGCCCAAGCTAATTATACAGCTTAAAGACAGTGGGTGCAGGAAGCCAAGCATGGCAGTGACAGCATACACCCTCTCCCCCTGCAGCCAGAGACCATCTCTGTACTCAGCCAGGAACAACTGAGCTCAGGTAAGTTAAAAAAAAAAAAAAAAGAAGAGAGAGAGATACCTTATAGAGACAGTGAAGGAGGGTTGTGCAAGAATTCTCCTTCCCGGGCTCCAAACTCAGTGCGCCGTTCCAACATTCATCCCAACCCAAGGAAGGTTCAGAGACAGGGGAAAGCCTGGCAGGTTGAGCAACCTCTTGTGGCTAGGCCCTGCTCTGAGACTTTTTCACTGCACATCGAGTGGTAGGCTGCGACAGTGTTTTTGCTCGTTTTTTCCTATGCGTTCGGCTGCCTTCTAGATGACGTCGTTTTTCAGTGGTGCATCCCAGTCTGTGTCCAGGTTGTGCATCCAAGCTTTGGATGCACATTTAGGCGTATGCTTGTGTGTGCTTAAGTTGAGTGGCACCTAGTTCTTGGATGTCTAGCTCTTGGAAGCCTAGCTCTTGGCTGCCTAAATTTTGGACGTATATATATATATATAAAGAAGTTTATAATGGCACTTAAAGCTAAGAAACCTTAGCACCTTGCCTTGTGCGCCTTCTGTCATATTCGGGCGTCTCAGTCTGGCGTGCCCTCTAACTTGTACCAGCACTATTTTGAGGCTCAGAGAGAATTGTCTTTCTTTAATTTTACTAAGGCTGGTTCTTCTCAGCTTAATGATGTTATGGGAAAAGATGTGTCAGGAGAAATGGCTGATATTGGAACTCCTTTGTTTGGTTCCTTAGCAAGGGACAGTGGCTCAATGGGCACCACTCAAATGCCTCCTGTTTTTGACATGGATCCTTCTGCCTTTTCTTGGGTAGATTTTTTTCAGGGATTTGAATCCTTTCTTCAGCACAGTCTTCAGTTCTGCCCAATCCTGTCAGCTCAGTTCCTCAGGCGGTGGCCTCTCCCTCTTCTGGTACTGTGTTTAAGGGCCAAAGCTAACCTTGAGCACTAGATGTTCCTGACAGGAATCCAATGGGCACTGATGATGTGGCAGATCCTGACTCTCTAGAGGATAGTGAAGTTCCTAGGGGATTAGAACCATATAGGTCTATATTGTGCTTCTTTAATAGAAATGAATTGCCAGCCCTGATTTCCCAAACATTGAAGATGTTGGGAGTTCCTGGAGCAGATGCTATGTCTGAGTCAAAGAAAAATCCCATTTTGGTTTCTTTGCGTAAAGCCTCATATCTTTTTACCAGTTATGGATGCCATTCAAGAATTGATTGATCTTGAATGGAACACCCAAAGGTAAATTTTTAAAGGGGTTAGGCTTTGGAAGGCTTATACCCCCTGCATCCAGTTGTGAAAGAGCATCTGCGTATCCTGAAAGTGGATGTGCTTGTCTGTGCCATCTCTAAGCGGATGACTATCCCTGTAGAAAGAGGAGCAGTCCTGAAGGATGTGCATGATAGGAGAATTGAGGCCATCCTTAAGCAATCATTTGAAGCAGTGGCAATGGCTTTGCAAATAGCTTCCTGTTGTTCCCTGGTTGCTCGCTCTTGTTTGCTTCTCTCTCAGGAGGTTGATGACTCTGGAGTGACTTCTAGGGCAGTTATGGAACCCGTTGCTGCCGCCTTAGCAGATGCGGGCTGCATTTTAGTCTGCACCTCTGCTAGAAGAGGCTTCATTAATAGCAGCCACACACCAATTATGGCTGATAAATTTGTTGGCGATGTGACATTCAATGTGAACCTTACAAAATTGCCTTTTAAAGGTTTGCTTTGTTTGAGAGTAAATTAGAGAAGCTGGCCAGTAAGTAGGGTGAATCTCCGGTTCCTCGGTTGCCAGAGGATAAGAAGCAGTTTATTTATTTTAAATTAATTAATTAATTTTACTTTTTCTATATTCCATCATTCAATTAGTCTATCATGAATGGTTTACAATCAATTAAAAGAATATATGTTTAAAAAAGGATTGGATAAGTGCTTGGAGGAGAAGTCCATTACCTACTATTAATTAAGTTGACTTAGAAAATAGGCACTGCTATTACTAGCAACGGTAGCATGGAATAGACTTAGTCTTTGGGTACTTGCAAGGTTCTTATGGCCTGGATTGGCCACTGTTGGAAACAGGATGCTGGGTTTGATGGACCCTTGGTCTGACCCAGTATGGCATGTTCTTATGTTCTTATATAAACAATAAAATAAAATGTGTGGAATGAATACATTTAAATAACTTTAAATAAGGTAAAATTGAGGGGGCGGATCCAAGATGGCCGCCATACCGGGTTGTTCAGCGTGAGTCTCTTCGGCTGAGAGTTAGAAGTTTTCTTTCCTGCAAATTCCTTTTCTTAAAATTGGGAGGAAGCGAAAACCGAGGGTACAGTACCCTGCATTGACCACGGCGACGTCCATAACCGGACTGATGGACTCTCACGTTCGACGCAGCGAGGCAGGAATGGGACAGAGGCTGCTGGAGAGAGGAGGAGGGGAAGTTGAGCTCCCCTCTCTCCCAGGCTCAACATCGTCTTTTAGTTCCGCGGAGAGGACCCCCTCCGGCGAATCCTGCGATTATAAGAGGAGCTCTGTCCCCGGGGCAAGCTTCCAACGACCGAAGTGTTGACGGAGCAGGCCAGGCAGGGCTGGGCAGAGTTGCAGCTGTAATCTTGAGCCCGAAAGAGATGCTAGGGCCAGCCTGATTGGAAGTTGGAGAATCAAGGGAGACTGTGGGAGTAAATGGTGGTGTATCTACAGTAGAAATTCCTCCTATGGTAAGACCTATGACTTTCATTAGAAACACTGTGGGAGACTATAAATAATATGAGGTATTCTATACTTCAACAACTAATACCTGTGTACTGCAAGTTAAACAACAAGAAGTCAAAATTGAGTCTGCTATAAATGAATATGTGCAAATGGGAAATCAGGTCTCAGCGATCAGGACTGATTTAAATATGATCCAACAAAATCAAGCTGTGATGATTAAAGATAAGAATAGTACAGCTTTAAAGATTGAAAATCTTGAAAATTTGGAAAAAAGGCAGAAATCTGTGATTCATAAACTTTCCTCAGTTACCTTTAAGATCTCCTAGAGAGGCCTTTATGAATTATCTTAAAGAGACACTTAAGATCTCAGAAGCTGCACTTCCATCAATAACTAAGAAATTCTATCTTCCTAAGTCTAGAACAACGCGGGGAGAACAAGGAGGAGATACTGATATAATAAGACCTCTACGTGATCAATTGCCAGAGATTGATTTATCCGCAGCTTTGGAGACATCTGATTCGGAGATGGCCGTCCCAGCAGCTCTCATAGTGACTTTGGCACTACAGACTGATAGGGAATGGCTATTAAAACTGGTTTTGAGGAATAGGAATGTAAACTTCCTGGGCTGTAGAATTTGTGCCTTCCCAGACGTCTCATGAGAAACTCAGAAAAGGGGGAAGGATTTTCTATTGTTAAGATCACAGGTTTTGTTAATTGGGGGGAAATATTTTTTGAAATTTTTTGAAATTTCCTTGCAAATGTGTTGTCAAATATTTAGAAAACACGTATGTTTTCTTTGATCCCCCGCAATTAACCCAATTTTTAATTGGGAAAACCCCGATAAAACCAGTAACTCCTATTGAACCCTGTATAGAGACTCCTGGTCCCTCAGAAATGGAAAGTGTTCACTGTAGAAAGTCTGGTGATTTTCTTTATATTGCATGTTTACTGCTTGAGGTAGAGCAATCTGCCCCCCTCCAGTATGAGGACTTGTAATTAGAGAGTTGGTTAATTATAATTTTCCTGATTGTATAATTTAAAGTGTGTGATATTTACTTGTGATATACTTTCTAAATTTCCTGTTTCAAGTGTGATCTTGAAAATCTTGTGAAAATTGCATAAATAAAAAATAAAAAAAAATAAGGTAAAATTAGGTATTAGAACTGGACAGTAAATTAAAATTTCAATAAAAGAATTGAGCCTCAGGTTACTATAAATATATATATATATATATATATATATATATATATATATATATATATATATATTGGCTCTTGGCTACAGTAAGCAAGATTAACTATTGCTATCATAAGCTCTTTGGTATTAGGGGTCGTCTCGAGGTTCCAAACATTTTCATCTCTACAGAGGGACGACCTTTCAGAGGACTTGGCCTTTTGACAGGTCTCAGACCTTTTGTCCCAGACAGCCTAGGCGAGGCAGGGGCTCAAGTAGTGCAGGCTCCCATCCTTCCCAATGAAGGTTTGCTGACCCATATCCGGGAACAAGAGATATGGGGGATGCCTTTCTCTCTTTTATCAGAGTCTAGATTACATTGGATCAGTGGGTCCTGGAAGTGATACAGAAGGATAAGTGCTGGAATATCAAAGTGTTCCTCAGGATGTGTTCATGGTGTCTCTCTGCCACTCCCCACAGAAGAAGCAGGGAGTGGAGTTAACAATGTCAAGGCTCATCAGTTTGAGGGCTGTGGTTCCTCAAACCACATGTGTCATGAAAATAAGGGTCAATATTCCATCTATTTCATTATACCTAAGAAGGAGGGTTCCTTTCACCCCATCCTGGATCTCAAAGGGTTCAACCATTATTTGCGGGTGACTCATTTTCGTATGGAAAACTTGCACTCAGGGATAATAGCCGTACAGTCAGGGAAATATCTGACTTCCTTGGATCTATCTGAGGAGTACCTCCATATTTCTATCTGATTGGAGCACCAACATTTTCTGCATTTTGTGGTATTGGGGTGCCATTATCAGTTTTGGGCACTGCCTTTTGGTCTAGCCACCTCTCACAGAACCTTTTCCAAGGTTATGGTGGTGATGGCGGCAGAGATGAGAAAAAATGGAATCCTTGTGCACCCATATTTAGACAATTGGTTGATTAAAGCCAAGTCTCTAGAAGAGAGCAATCTGATGACCCACAAGGTGATCTCCTTGCTACAGGAGCTTGGTTTGGTGGTGAACCTAGCCAAGACCAGTCTTCAGTCATTGGAGTATTTGAGTGTGAGATTTGACATGAAGCAGGGCAATTTTTTTCTTCCAGAAGCTCGTATTCAAAAGTTGATGGGGGCAACCCTGGAAGTGGTACCATGGGTGAGGACACATATGCATCCACTTCAGCATTCCGTGCTGTCTCAATGGAACCTGCACTGCAGTCTCAGGATTATTCAATTCGGCTCCACCTACCAATGGACATAATCTCTCACCTCCAGTGGTGGTTGCAAGCGGATCACCTGAGAAAGAGATGAAAGATGCAAGCTTCTAAGGTTTGGAAGCTCACTGTCATGAACTAATGGCACAAGGGCACTGGAATACAGAGGAGTCTTTCTGGAGCATCAATTGGCTGGAAACCAGGATGGTCTGGTTGGCATGCTTGCAATTCAGCAGGAGGCTGCAGGGTTAAATGGTCTGAATAATGTCGGACAACGCAACAATGGTGGCTTATATCAATCAGCAGAGAGGAACCAAGAGCAAGTAAGTATTGGAGGAGATAGACCAACTGATGGAATGGGAAGAAATGCATCTTCAGGAGATATCAGCCTCGCACATTTGAGGAAAAGATAATGTAAGACCTGGACCTATGAGAATGGATATTGTCAGGTGAGGAATTCTAGCTGATAGTAGACTGCTGAGACCATTCATTTCTAGACCTGCTGGCAACTTCTCACAATGTGAAGGTTCATCGATTCTTCAGTGGCAGGAGAGATTCAAAGTCCTTGGGTATCAGTGCTCTCATGCAGGTCTGGTCAGAAGACAAGCTGCCTGTATGCCTCTCCCCTGTAGCCCATGTTGGGAAGAATAGTTTGAAGGATTGAAGGCCACAGTGGGACAGTGCTTCTGGTGGCACCGGATTGGCCCAGAAGACCATAGTATGCACATCTGTGAAGACTCCTGGTAGAAACCCCCCTTCATTTTCTGCTGCACAAGAATCTGTTGTAGCAGGGGCCTGTCCTTCACAAATATCCAATTTGGTTTTGTCCTACGGTATGCCCCTCGAGAGGGCTCACTTGATAAAGCATGGATATTCTACTGCGGTGATTGCCACTTTGCTATGGGCATGAAAGTTTTATACTTCCTTAGCCTATGTGTGGGTTGGTGAGCATTTGAGGCTTGGTGTGAAGATCGAGGTGTTCTTCCTCATTCAGTTAAGATCCCGCTCATTTTGGAATTTTTGCAGGATGGGTTAAATAAAGGGTTGGCCCTTAATTCCTTGAAGGTACAGACAGCGGCTCTTACCAGTATCAGTGGCCAGATGAATGGTGAATCCTTATCATCTCATCCTGATGTGGCCCGTTTCTTGAGGGGAATGAGACATCTTCGTCATCCCTTGTGGTTACCAGTTCCTTTGTGGAGTCTTAATCTGGTGTTGGATTTCTTGGTGGAACCTATGTTTCAACTGCTGCATAGCCTTTCCTTGCAATTACTGATCTTGAAAACCATGTTTCTGGTAGCGATTTGTTCTGCACGTCAAATTTCTGAGCTACAGGCCTTGTCTTTCCAGGAGCCGTTCCTTCAAGTGACTCCAGGGGTGATACAGCTGCATACTTTTCCTTCCTTCTTGCTTAAAGTGGTCTCAGATTTTCACTTGAATCAGTCAATTTCCTTACCATCCCTGGATAAGGAAAGAGATGCGGAGGCATACTATCTGTTGCATCCCTTGGATGTCAAAACACATGTCATCAGGTATCTGGAGGTTTCTAAACCTTTCTAAAACATGAATTGCCTTTTTGTTCTTCATGGTGGAGGAAAACAAGGTGAACCAGCAAAACAGGCTACAATAGTTCACGGGACTAAGGAGGTGATGTTGGCTGTGTATGTGGCTGCTGAAAAGCCATTGTCTACTCAGGTTAGGGCTCATTCCATTATGGCTCAGGCAGTGTCATGGGCGGAGATTAGATTGTTGTCTCCCATTGACATTTGCTGAGCTGTGACATGGTCCTCCTTACACACCTTTTCCAGGTATTATCATCTGGATATGCAGGCTCGGGATGATGCAGCCTTTGCACTTTTGACTGGGATGCCGACAGCTTCCCGCCCTGTTTGGGAGTATCTTGGATACATCCCATTGGTTCTGGATTCATCTGTCTGGATGCTAAGAAATGAGAAATTACAATTTATCTGATAATTTCCTCTTCTTTAGGACAGACAGATGAATTCAGCTTCTTGCCCTTGGCTGCTGAATGATTGTGCTTTGATCCTCCTGCATGGCTAAGTGTTTACAGGGATTACTGGTAGGTGTTAATCCAGTCCCTAGACTATTGTTAATACATTTTTTGTCTGAGCTCAGTGTTTCTTGTTGCTGAGTACAAAATTGGTTGTCTTTTTTTATCAGGTTTTTTGATAGTCTATCTGCAGTTGCTTTTGAAGAGAATACTGGCAGGCTAATGTCAATGTAGAAGTTTATACACTGTGACATCCGTTTGCTCCATCTCCAACCTCTGGTAGAGTTGCATAACCTAGTGGGTTCTGTATTCTTCTCTCTATTCTAAAGAAAATGAAATTATCAGGTAAGTAGTAATTTCTCAGTACAAGCCAACAGCTTGAAAAAGAATAAGAGAGCCATAAAACAAACAACAAACAATGACAAATGAAATATATTACCACAACTGGTTAATTGTACGTAGCCCTAACAGTACTGCAAAACATGGGAGTGTAAAGAGGACTCTTGAGGGGCAACAAACTGCCTAGATTCATCAAATTGCTATAAATATAGCAGAAATAGCACTTGCAAAAAAAAAAAAAAGGTATGGTTAGGTTAATTTCCTGTCCACCACATTGCATAGGCAATTAACGTGTGGCACATTGGTCAGCATGTCACACCTCATTTTACATGGCATGAGTAGAATAATGTGTGATGCATTATTTTTCTAGTTTATATATACTGGCTACCTGCAGCTGCTTCTTTGAGGGTGTGTCAGGCATTTGGAGAGAGAAGAGAAGAGTAGGTGAGTTGGTGGTAGTTGGTAGTTGGTTGGAAGAATTTATTGATTTTTGAGTGAGGTGTCCCGTGGCTTGTTTCTCATCTGTTTCCCTTTCCATTGGTCTATTGTCTTGATTTGTGTGTGTGAAAGTTTTTGTTAGTTTGTCCTGTTTGTCTATCTTTATGTTTGGGTGAGGCAGAGGAGGAGTGTTGAAGAGGAATGGTGAGGCAGGGTGGAGAGGAGGAGGAGGAATGGCAAGATGTGATGGTAAGGTGGAGGAGGAAAGATGAGAAATGGTGGCAAGGTGGAGGAGGAGTGACGAGAAATGGTGGCAAGGTGGAGGAGGAGTGACGAGGAAGAGTAGTGAGGCGTGGAGGTGTTCAGGAGTGGAGAGGATAGAGTATGAGAGGCAGGGGGAGAAAGGAAAGGAGGGAGGAGGAAAGGAGAGAGGACAAGGGTAGGAGAACTAGGGGAAGGAGGAGGAGTAGGAGTAGGGACAGGAACAGGAGTAGAGACATGAGTAGAGACTGGAGTAGAGACAGGGAAGGAGCAAGGAATAGGCAGGCGAGTCCATTGGGAGAAAATCTAAAGGCTAAGGATAGATGCAGAGGGAAGGAGAGTTGGTAGGACAGGTTCAGGAAGGGGGGAAGAAGGGAGGGGAGAGAAGAGTGGGAGCAAGAGTGAGAAAAGAGAGGACATCTCAGGAAGCAGAAGTAGCACCCCCTTCAGACAGCAGAGCACATTCATCTCAGGGCATTTAAGTTCAGCCCTGAGGATAACAAGATGGTCATCTCTGGGGTCCTGGGAAATGATGCCATGTTGTTCGGCAACCATGTGACCAAGACCTCAAGGGCAGCCAAGATCCAGATCTAGTACACGATCGCCCTGGCAATCTCAAGGCACAGCGGCATGAGATGCAATAGGGAGCATGTTGTCCATAGATGCTGGGACATAAAGACTCAGTTAAAGATCAAGGAGGCAAACCGCAATAAGTACATCCAGCAGAACAGCTGAGAAGCTCCTTGTCTGATTGTGCTAATGTCCATGGAGGAGCTCCTCATGCAATGGCTGGAACTGGATGTGTTTGAAGGAATGGCTGAATGGCTGGACACCATGTGAGCTGGAGCCAGTAAATTCACCTCACCTATAAATGCAAAGGCTGCTACAGTTGTGCACATCATTTGGCATAAGATGCTCAAATTGATTGACATGCAAAGGGCACATCTCATGCCAAACAGTCCATGATGTACCTCTTGGCTTTGGTACTTATGTCTTCTTTTTGTTTCAACAACTCTCGTCCAAGACTCTGCCGGTCCCAGCTGTACAGTCCCAGGGACCAGCAATGAAGAGCCAGGGACCAGCCGTGCAGTAGCACTTTTCCATGCCCCCTTGCTTTTGAATGCTCAGACACAGTTCAGCAAGGAGGAGGAGGAGGAAGAGCAACAACAGACTCCTGAGCATGGCCAGATCCCACAAGCCCTTGGCTCAGCGAGCCCACTGAATGTGAGCCTAAATCTTTCCAGCTTCATTGAGGAACCAAGCCTGCGGTGGAGACAGATGCATATTTCTCTATTCCATCTCTGGCTATGTGTTTGCAGCAAATGGTACGGACATGGGGGAGGGGGGGCGGCTGAGGGGGATGTAACAGCATTGATGACATGACAAATGGCCTGTACAGTTAGGTGTTTAGGCCATTGCATCAAGGCCTGGCTTTCTCTCCCCATGCTCGAGAGGCCAAACAATGTACTTGCCATAAAGCTTGGTGTATGAGCAGCCACTATACACTTTCTACGGGTTCACTATAAAAAGTGCTCTTTTCCAATCCTCTCATTCAGGCCAGTAGAAATCTCACAGGTGAATCAAAAGCTTTAAGTGTCCATACTGCTGGTACAAGCAGATCAGGTGTGGATTGTTAGTGATGGGTCAGCCAGGATGTCAGGCAGTTTGTCTTTGCCATCACACAGATAAGACAGAAACAGCAGTCGGTGCATTTTTGGGTTTAGCATATTCTGTGTCAGGGCAGAAAAATTTGTATCAATGGACTACATATTGCTGAGTAGCCAGGAACGTGCCATTCAGACCATGAGATAGAGGTTTTTCTGCTATGACAGGTGTGGCACCTCTGATGTACTGCTTTAGGGTTTGATGACTACTACGAACGAGTAGCCTTAGCATGGTTGTGAGTGGCTGGCACCATTTGGTGGAATCGCCAGATGCAATTTTAGTCTGGAAGATGTGACCTCGATTCAGCTAATGTAATACTGGTTATATAGTGTTCAGGAAAAAGGTGGAATGCACCTAGGCTAAGCTCTAGGCTAGCTTCTACTGTCTTACAACATGTTGTTCTTTGACAAAAAGATGTGAAATTGACTGTGGTGTGATTGATGCCCCCATTCTGTCTTTGCTGCAGAGGATTCAGGATACAGTTGCAGGACCTGGCTTTTCATCCCCATTGCCGTTCCTAACATGCTGGCAGAGATGAGGTACAACAAGGCCTTATGTTCTACCCATGGTGTCATAGTATGCACTCAAAAGTAGATTTTGCTATTTGGACAAAACAGGTGGAACTTTAATGTATGCCCAACCCAAAGTAGGAGATATAGTGCTACTCTGCCATGTATTCCATAATCTCACTTACACCATGGCATACCAATGGATCCCCCATGTGCACCCACACAAGTCAAGGATAACACACTGAGTGGCAGCAAGATTTGGCAAAGCCTCATAGAATGCTACTTTGCCTGTTAGGCCTCAACTACCACTTCCCCTTCCATAGAAGGCGGGGCAGTAGAGTGCTTGAGGTTGCTCTCCTCTCTATCTTTCTTTCAGACACTGCTCCTCTGTCTGGGTCAGTGTATAACTTAAAACACGTATGACTACTTAGGCTTCATCTCCACAATGAAGCAGTATACTGTACCTGAAAGATTGTAGTCAAATTAAAGACCTAATGGCTGACCTAATGTTTTCTGCCGGATAGTGAGACTAAAAGAGGCAAGTGTCACAAGACAGTTAGTGTACGACTGCCAACACAGTGTACATAGCTTGTCCTAGCTTGTTGCCCCCTAGGACCCTGACCTAGCCCTCACGTGTGGGTGAGATAGTGGTATAGGTGTGATGGGAATCCAGCTGGGCCTTAAAATTGGAGAGCTCTAGAATCCTATAAATCACAAGTGGCTCAGAAGCTTAAAGGCATGTCCTACAGCTATAGGTAGACAGTTTAAGGTATCAATCACAGAGTTCCATTTTACAGCCTCATCCCAAAGCTGGCAAACGTCTGCATGTGAAGTTATTCATCTTACTTGGGATGCTTTGTGTCACATAGACTTGCATGTCTCAGCTGCTTCAGAGCCACTACTGACATCAGAGTGCTCACCTAGCAGGCCTTCACTTACAGCCTTTGGTGAAGCACCTGTGAACAGTGTTGTATTCCCACAATTCTAACAGTTCCTTACAAGCTAGCATACCTCTTAGTGGTTACATGCGCTCATACACAGATGCTCCATACTACACCTACCTAGTACCTATGCAAATTGTCAACTATCATGTCCAGATGGTGAGGCCCTTGGCCATAGGAATATAATGTAGGTGAGGTAAGCTTCTCTGGGAGGTGACACAAGAATGCTGGTCAGATTTTGTGAAGGCAGGATTGGGAATCAGATAGTGCCATGCCTTCACTTGTGTTTGCAAGTTACCTCAGTAATGTCACCAATACAGTATAGTTTCTAATGATTCTAAGATCACCCACATGTCCTCTAAGAAAAGATTTACATCATTCAACTCAACACTAAGGTGTGTTAGAGGCTATTTGCATTGCCTTACCCATCACAGGTAGTCTTAGTCGGATATGGAGATGTCATAGTGCTGCAAGGCCCTTAGCTAGTCGAGCTCAGGGACCTGTACAAGGGGATTATCATCTCCTTTTTCATAGAGAGACGAATAACCAGTAAGAAAAGGAGGTGATAATCCCCTTGTACAGGTCCTTAGGGAGGCCTTACCTGGAGTACTGTGTTCAGTTCTGGAGACCGTATCTCAAAAGGGACAGAGACAAGATGGAGGCAGTCCAGAGAAGGGTGACCAAAATGGCGGTGGGTCTTCATAAAATGACTTATGAGGAGAGATTGTAGGACCTAAATATGTATACCCTGGAGGAGAAGAGGTGTAGGGGAGATATGATACAAATCTTCAGATACCTGAAAGGTTTTAATGATGCACTGTCAACAACAACCCTTTTCTGTTGGAAAGAAATCAGTAGAACTAAAGGTCACAAAATGAAACTCCAGGGAGGACAACTCAGAACCAATGTCAGGAAATATTTCTTCATGGAGATGATGGTGGATGCCTATAATGTCCTTCTGGAGGAGGTGGTGAAGACAAAACAGTGAACGATTTTAAAGGGGCATTAGATAAACACTGTGGATCCCTAAAGGTCTAGAGGATGGGAATGAAGAAAAGAGTGCATGGGGGTAACTTGCTAGTGTGGCGGTTACTACCCTTAACCAATAAGGCTTAATACTATTGATACAACTCCATCACTTCTCTCTGCTTCCACAGCAGGAGGAAAAGAAGAATAAGGGAATTAGATTCAGTCAGCAAACAACAAGAACTCTGAATTTTACGGTCTGGGAAATCAAATAAGGAAGGGGGTAACTTGCGAATGTTACTACCCTTAACCAATAAGCCCGATACTTTTGATGCAACTCCAACATTGCTCTCTGCTTCAATGGCAAGAGGTAATGGGGAAATTGGACTCAAACAGCAACCAAACAAAGGCCTGACTTTGACGGTCTGGTAAACTGCACATTAGACCCCATTTAATGTTCGGTCATGCTCTAACTTAATTTGATGAATGACCCGGTAAGAATGATATAGAGGAACGAAAGCTTACAACTGGAAAAACATTCTCAAATAACTATTCTTTACAGCACTGAAGAAGATGTAGGCAACACAATTAACTTATTATCCAAGTTACTTAACGGACAGTGCTCAATATTAAGTCTTATTACACTCAATACACTCTTATGTTCTTTCATACTTTTCTCACCTCTTTTATTCTGCGTTGTTTGAGATAGTTTTCTTCTTTTTATTTGGAGAGGAAAAAGTGAAATTTCACATGGTCACTCTTTTTTACTGCTTCACTTACATTTTACTCTCTTTTTATGTTATTAAAATGTCCAAAGCTGGTTCAGAATTTAACCTTATTGACAGTTGCTGCAGAACTAGTAATGAATGTTTCCTTTCCAGAATTAAATGCCACTTATGTAGATCACTCAGGCTGTCTCATTTAATTCACTGCCTTTTCATTCAGGTAAATCTTCACAGTTTAGGTATTACTCCTAGAAATAATGTACAGAGTTTCTTCTGGCACCTTTTCCTTTTTCAAAAATGTTACTGTAGTTTAAATAGTGACACAGTAATCACTTAGCTAACATGAGCAATAAGACCAGTCACCTGGCTAAGATCTTTCTCTCTTTTTGTCTCTGTCAGTCTGTTTATCTCTCTTTTCAACTCCAGCATTCAACAGGATTAACCATTACCAATGCAGTGAAGTAGCCAAGGGAACTCATGAGCAGTAACCCATGAAGAATGCATAATTAAGCTGAAGTGTGATTTTTAATTATTTTCCTTTCACACAACAACTTCTTTCAACAGTTCTATCTCAATTAAGCTGGGAAATTCATAGGACCTAGCTGTATTTACAAGTATTCGGCTACTCTGAGTCATACCTAGAGGTTTTAGAATTAAATTCTCTCAAAACAAACTTCACTCACTCTTAGAACATTCAAATAATTGTATGCCTGCCTAAATTCCCTCTATGTTTTACACTATTGGACACAAAAACAGACCTTGTGAAAGAACTGTGTGCTAGCAGGTCTCCTTCTCTGTGTCCACATTCTCTCTCCAAGTGCTCAGCTCTCACAGTTAAATGTTATCCCTGCACTGCTGATGACATCATATTAAATAGTTCCTGGTCTCAATTTATGGAGAAATTTAAGATCTCTAATAGCTTGTAGTAACCCTCTCCCATCCTCCTCTTTTTAGTTCTGAAGTACTACTGATGACTTTAAGAATTTTTCAACCCCTTTGTATGATAGGCTAGGTTCCAGGTTCATTAATTAATTGAGACCTGAAGAGTGTCCCTTAGCCCTCTTTTTCAATGTAGACCTAGTCCTCTCACAAAATGGTGGAGACTGCTAATTTGCATATTGTTCAGCATAAAATTCCTCAGCAGCACTGCTGTAAAATGGGCTGTGTGGAAAACCTGGACTGGATCATGGATTTTCAGTGAAATGGACCCAAGTTACACATTAAACTAGGGTTTCTTATCCAATTTTCTCTCACACTCCATTATTTTAATTATCCTAAGAATCAACTCGATGTTTTTAAGTGTGAAAATACATTTTGACCTTATTTTAGACATAAAATAGGTCACATGACATCAGAACCCAATTATCTATTTTTCCTAATGCAGTTTCTTCAAATAAAAATTATTTTGGAGGTCTTCTAACCTTTCTCAGATGGACACTAGGGTTTAACAGTGAGTTTCCATATTTTTATTCTGTTTTGGGCCATTTTTACCTGTATTTTAAAAATGCCGGATTTCTAAACCCTTTAAACCCCTCAAAATTATTTCTGCTGTTAGTGTTTCGGTTGAATTCTGGCTATCTTCAATTTATGACCAACTTTAAAATCAGGTCTCTCAAAGTGCCCATGAAACTCCCAAATTCTTGTGGGGACTCCCTTTCCTCTCCCTTACCTCAGATCGGGGATTAGTTTTTTATCCAGGTGCCTTAATTTCATTTTTATTTACTTTTTAAAATTAGCCCCAAACCTGCCACAAAACTAGAAATGTCCTCGCAGTTCAATTCCTCGTCATGGCCCAACGTGCAGCTGGCACCGGGGACTTTCCCAAGGATCCCTGACACTAACGTCTGGCTTCCTTCAGCAGCAGCAGTCTCCACAAGGGCCGCCGCTGCAATACTGGCTGTCACCACAGCAGTTTCTCTTCAGCTGCAATGATTGAGGCAATAGATCTGCCTCCCCAGGACAGTCTTTTCACCGCTGCGGGCCTGCTGATGGATGGTTCCTGTTTACAGCCTCTGGGCAAGGAACCCACCCTTGCGGCTGTACTAAACAGCTGTCTGTCTCCTGCATGGCCCACCTTCGATGGCCCAGGCAGCCCTGACATCCCTCTTTCTCTCTCAAGCTTCCTATACCTTCATATGGATCATGAAAGCCCTTGGTCTCAGATCAATTTTTAATTTAAAAAAATTACCCCCTTATTTTTAAATCTTGATTTTTAACCACTGGGTTACACTGGGGTTACACAATGAATCTTCCAAGCATAGGTCCAACCAAAGCTGGCAACTCTGTGAATTAAGGATGTACATACATGTTTTTTGTTTTTATTTGTTTCAAATGGAATAAACTGAAAATAGACTTACCCCAAAATATCCAGTTTTGGATATTTTTGGTTCGCTCTCCCCCTCAAAATTTAAAAAATGATAAAGGGTCTGCCTGGACCCTCCTCTTCTGCCACAGGTCCTATGATGTCCTCCCACCCCTGCTAATAAGTCAGAGCCTCCCTAGTCCCTGCTATTCCCATATCAGTAAGCCGTAGCCTGCCCGACTGGGCCAGATCAAGTCCAGCCGGGGTCTCCCCAGACTTGTCTATCTCCCGACTCCACAAATAAGCCAAGCTGACAAAAACTACCCTCCTTGATTTATGCAAGTATATGACTGAATAACTTCATTTAACCCCATTCAGGGCAGAGCAGAGTGCAGCAATGGAGTAACTATGGTTGTTCTGCTTCTTGATTACCTCAAATATCTTTCTTAAAACCATGGGGGTAGATTTTCAAAGGGTTGCACGAGAAAGATACGTGCACAACCCTGGAAAACCTACCCCTGCCTCCCCCTGCGCGTGCCGAGCCTATCTTGCATAGGCTCGGCGGCGCGCACAAGCCCCGGGACGCATGTAAGTCCCGGGGGCTTGAAAAATGGGTGTTCTGGGGGAGGGGCTGGGGGCATTGTGGGGTTGGGGCCATGGGCGGGGTGCCGGCCCAGAGGCGTTCCAGGGGTGGGAACAAGGCCTCCAGAACAACCACCGGGCCAGGGGATGGAGAGCCTCGCTCGCTAGTTACGCCTGCCCGGAGGCAGGCATAACTTCTCCAACAAAGGTCAGGGGGCGGTTAGTTAGGGCTCGGGGGTGGGTTAGATAGGGGAAGGGAGGGGAAGGTGTGGGGGGGGGGGGCAGGAGGGAACAGAGGAAAGCTGCTCGGCTCGGCGCGCACAAGTTGCACAATTGTGCACCCCCTTGCGCGTGCCGACCCTGAATTTTATAACATGCGCGCGCGTGTTATAAAATTGGGTGTAGATTTGTTCGCGCCGGGTTGCGCAAACAAATCTATGCCTGCACGCATGTTATAAATTCTGGCCCATGGTGAATTTCGTTTTGTTAGCTCTGAATATCTTCAAAGTGGATGCCATTTGAGTTAGTGTACACTATTTTAATTGAGAGTTCACTATTTTGAATTCACACTACAAACAAAACAAAATAACAAATTACAGTATGTGGGGGGTTTTTTTGTCTTCTGTAAATCGATAGGAAGCAATATAGGCAATGTTGATATTGTCTTTGTTGTTTCAAATCAAAGCGTATCCTTAGTGTTTTCTGCATGTTTAACTGAAGTGAGGTATTCTGCTAGTGTGGAGCTTCTGAGCAGGGATTGACAGCAGCCTTGCTTGTTCTGTTTTCCTAATAAAAAATGTATGGTTGTATTAGGGCCTGATATAATATTTACAGTTTTGCTTTCTCATAGGCTTGTACTATTTGAGTGCTGACAGTTGGTGCTGTTTTGTAATGGGGGATTTACCATATTGTAATTGTATCTCAGTTTATTTTTGGCTTTTGTGGACCAATCCTTCACCCAATATGCATTATTGGGTGAAGTACAGATTTACTTCTGTAAAACAAAATAGTGTCAGCCATAGGGTCACCAATTTTACATACCAGTGGGCAGAGCAGGAACACCTGGGGATCATGTCTGCTCCATTTAGGTATTTTGATGCATTGATGGGGTAAAATGGGTTTGCAGGAGGGAGGGTGAGGGTGGAGTGAGTTTTCAAAGTTTGCATTGCTGGAGGGAACTGGGCTTTTTCAGTTCAGTAGGGGGTCCTGGGATAGAGTATATGTGTGAGAGAGGCTGAGAGACAGTTTCTATTGTGTTTTAATTATTGGAAAAACGATACAAATTAAGCATTAAAATAACACAGAATGTGTCGTATTGATATTGTTATAGTTCCGAGTTTCCTCTGCCACTGGCTCCTCTTCTTCCCAGTTTGAGTACCCCTGTTTCATTGTAACTTTCACTTTCTCCTTGGTTATGTTAATGTTATTTTCCCCCTGTTCCATGTAAACCGAAATGATATGTTCTGTATCATGAATTTCGGTATAGAAAAACATTAAATAAATAAAATAAACAACATAGTAATTGTTAGCACAGGGCAGCAAAACAAGTTAGCACTAGCTCTAAGTGCTATTGTGGGTTAGACTAATGGTCCATTGAGCCCAGCATCTTGTCTTTGACAATGGCCAATGCAGATCACTTGGAAGTCCCAGCAGATCCAAATGAGAGGGTCCCAGAAGTAAAACTAACAATTCCCAAGTCTACCTGGCTAACTATTGTTAATGTACCTTTACTCCAGAACTTTTTAAAAATCAGTTTATACTACCAGCCTTTACTTCATTCTCAAGAAACAGCTTCCACAAATTAATTATGTGTTGACCGGAAAAATAAATCAAATTTGTTTGTCCGCTGCTGGTAGCCCATCCCAACCACCCAAACCCCCCACTCCAAAGATGTGGCTTGGCATCCCCCACTCCTTTAGACCTTCCCCTCATTCCCCCCCCCAAAAAAAAAAAAAAAACAACCCTGCCAGGAAGAGGTTATGAGCTACATGCACACAGTTTATACTTCCAATGCAGCTTGAGTCAGAAGCTGTGCTGGAACTGGCAGCAGGTAAGTTCATAACCTGCACCCAGTAGGGATTTGTTTGTTTTCAGGGTGATGGGGGGATGCCCCACTACATCTTTAGACTGGGGAGTGGGAGGTCTGGTGACTGCACAAGATTTTATTTCATATAGAAACTAGCGGTACCCGGCCACTCATTGCAGTGGCAGAGTCTGGTTCTTTACCCTCCCTCCCCCTTGCTCATTTACCTCAGTCACTCATCCTCCTCCCCCTTGGTCACTCTCCCCCCCTTCCCTCCCCTGTTCCCACTCCAACTCTCTCCCCTCACACTCACCTCTCCCCTCATTCTCCCTCCCCTCACTGTCACCTCCCCCCACCTACTGCCAACCCTTCAGATCAGAAAACTTTTGTCTTTCTATTTCTGTGGGAACCCCCCCACCCCAAAAAAAACCCCAATCCCAACCCTTTAAATCAAATAATAACCCCCCACCCTCCTGCCCCCCCCCCCCAAGACCTGGGAAATTAAAATTGTTGGTGCTACCTGTGGTCTGACCCTGGGCGTCTGTGCGCGTTATGTAGCCAAACAGGGGAGTGCCTAACCAAATTTGCACTCCCAAATTTGTTTTGTGGTCTGGGGAGGACTATTTTGGTGCGTTCCCGAGATTGTGCAAGTTTAGTGTATGTATTTGTGTGTGAACCTCCCCCTTCCCCCAAAAAACAACCCTATGAGAAAAGTTCTCTTAAACTCACCACCCCACACTCTCCTGCCCCCCTCCCCCAGCCCTGTGAAAAACAGTAGCCCACCCCCCTGCCCCCCCAGAGTTGCTGAATGAATGAAACCTGCCCCCCTTGTGACCCCTCCCCAAGATGTTCGCAATAAATTCATTACCACCCCTCACCCTCCAGACCCCCCGAGACCTGATAAAAATTTCAGTCAGTGGAGCGGGCGTTCAGGAGCGGTCCGGGAGCTAAGTATTGGCGTTGGTCCGTCGGCTGCGAGCACTGAAACGGGTTCCGACGGCCCTTTGCCCTTACTATGTCAGTGGGGTTGAGCAATGGCAGCGTAGGTCCTCTGACATAGTAAAGGCAAAGGGCCGCTGGCTGCCAGTCCTGAAAATGGCGCCGAGGGGCCCTCGCCCTTCCTATGTCACGGCTACTGCCGCCATTGGTGTCCCCGAGTGGCATAGTAAGGGAAAGGGCCGTCGGCGCCATGTTGATTGCTGGCAGCCGACGGCCGTAGTGCAGGAGATGTGTCCCGGACCGGTCCTGGCCCCCCGCTGGAGCCACCCGGACTTCTGTCAGGTTTTGTGTGTGTTGTGAGGGCCTGGGAAGTAAATCAATTTGGCATGTGTGTGGGGGCGTGAGGAGGGGGTGGGTGTATTTTATCTGTAAAGGAAATAGTTATCTTCTGGCGAAAAAAGTGCACAAATGTGTTAAAATGGAAGTGAAATGTGGACCTGGAATGGTGAAATGATTAGTGTAGCATGTGTTAGTGTAAGGTGTAACAGATGGCGCTTATGTCCAGCAGATGTCGCTGTTTTCTGGAAAAAATCTTTAAACCTATTTTACCTGTCACAGGTGTGACATACCTGTAATGTAAGTACAGAAGAACCTTCCTGTATGCGAAATGAAGATTGTGTCCAAATTTGAAAGCAATCAGTTCAGTGGTTTCTGAGATTAGCAATTTTGTCATTTTTATTTATATAGATAGAGAAGGAGGTTCGGGGAAAGGCAGTGGCAGAGCCTGGGACATTTTTAATAATTAGTAGGGAATGTGGGTTGGGGTACACAGCTCAAGAGGGCATCTATTAAATTTGAGGGATGGGAAACAGAAAACGGGCTACAGTCCCTTTACTTTTTTTTTTTTTTTTTTATAAGATATCGCTACTTATCCAGATGTCTTTTGAATATATCCAGTTAAGTGGCAAGTTATCCAGCCACACAGGTCCCTAAATGGGAAAATCAAGCTGCCAATTTGCCATTAAGTTGCTGATGAGCGGGGTTGGGTTTTCCTGATTTAAATCTTATCTTGACCAGAGAGAGTTGCAGGTTCATTTCTCTGAGAAAACGTCAGACTGGTTTGTCATGCCATCAGGGGTAGGGGTGTGCATCCATTTGTAACATATTGGCAATCTGCAACGTATATGCCATATTCATTGTATCCGTGGGGGACATGAAACGTAAGGCGAACCCCCATGAATACAATGTATCACTAACAAATAAATCTCCACCCTCCTGACCCCCCGAAGATTTGCCAAAAGTCCCTGGTTGTCCAGCAGGGGTCCTCGAGTGATCTCCTGCAATCGGGCCGTCGGCTGCCGGTATTCAAAATGGCACCGATAGCCTTTTCCCTTACTATGTCTCAGGGGCAACCAGTGCCATTGGTCGGCCCCTGTCACATGGTAGGAGCACAAGATGGCGTCGGCCGTCCATGGATTTCTTTTTAATTTATATTTTATTCCCTTATGCTCTTTGCGAGATTGGCATTCTCTTTTGTTTAGGATCTATGCAGGCGATATGCAGCTGTATTTCCCTACAGTTAGTGATCTTCAGTCAGCATTAGCCAATGTTAAAGAAATGTTGCTAATCATCAATGATTGGATGCAAAGTAACTGTCTAATGGTTAATGTTGAAAAAAGGAAGCAGTCTGTTTTTCAAGGGATAGTAATTTTCTGCTTAAACAGAACACAAGTTGCTTCTTAGTTATGAGTAAACATTTATTTTAAAGATGTCATATGTAATCTTGTTTGCCTGTTTGATTCAAATTTATCACTTAAACCTCACTTTCAGCAAATTCTTAGTAAATGATTTTGTTATAAATTATGGTTGCTTCAGCACCTAAAGCTTATTTTTGGTCATAATGGCTTTTCTTCCATAGTACAAGTCTTTCTTCTCACAGTTATTGATTATTGTAACTCTCTGTTCATCGGACCTTACAACTGCTACAGAATTCAGTGGCCTGTCTTATAAAGGGATGCCATTACTGGGAATATGTCTCTCCCTTGCCACAAAATCTACACTGGCTGCCAGTAAAACAATGAGTGACTTTTAAAGTTCTTAATTTAACTTTTAAAGTGCTAAAATATGATGGAACTTCTTATCTGTTGCACTTTCCGGCCGCATCCGCTCCGCGGCCGGTCCTGCTCTCCTGGCCCGACCGTCCACCATCTCTGCCCTGAGTCCCTGTGCTGCTCGGCCGCGACGTCCACAGGCGTCCCCGGCTCCTTTGCGGCCTTCTTCCTTGCAGCTGTCCTCACGCTAGAGCTCGGCATCCTCCTCGGTGTCAGCCCCGCCCCCTAGCGCACGTGCACGGAGTTCTCCTCCAGTTAAAGGGCCAAGTGCGGGAAAACCTCGGGCGGCGCCTGAGTCAGACATCACATGAGCAGGGTATATAACCAGTGGCTCTAGCCAATCCTGCACCGGGCCAAGCGTCCACCTCCAGAGCAACAGGTTGTCAAGGACATGGACTCGGTGGAGTCTCCTGCCTTACAGGCCAACTCTGGCCTAGCCGCCCATGTCTGAGAACAGCAGCAAACCATCGAAGTTTTAACTTCTTCTGTGGAGAGACTACGGTCTCAGCTTCAAGATGTTGTCATGGCCAATTCCAGGGGTTGGGCTCAAACACCACCTCCACGGGTATCTCTGGCCCTTCCAGCTCCACCTCATTTCAATGGAGATCCACGCCTCTGCCAAGGCTTCATTAATCAGTGCTTTATGCAATTCTCGCTGCAGCCTGCATTGTTCCCAAATGAGGCTACCAAGTTTACCTTCATACTCTCCCGTCTTGAAGGGAAGGCCCTGGCCTGGGCTTCTCTGCTCTGGGAACGTTCAGATGATATTCTCCATCATCTCTCTCACTTCAAGACCGTCTTCAAGTGGACCTTTGAAGACCCCGGTTGACAGACGGTTGCGGGGCATCAACTTCTTCACCCCCGTCAAAGGTCACATTCACTCACCGAATTCACTGTGGACTTTAGGACACTAGCCACAGAACTGGGGTGGCAAGAGGACTGCCTTAGGGCAATCTACCTAGATGGCTTGTCTTCTGTCCTCAAGGATGAGCTGGCTGCTCGCGAGATTCCCACATCTCTGGATGACCTGATTTCCCTGGTTGGCAAGATCGATCATCGCCCACGTCAATGACACCAGGAGGTAAAGGTCTCCCGGTCTGCAGCCTCACATCCAGTCTGTGCTCCCAGTCCTCAGCTGAAGGCCTTACTGGCACCTCCTCCATCATCTGAGGAGCCAATGCATATTAATTGTGGATGCTTGTCTCCCGAGGAGCATCTCTGCCACAAGAAAGAAGGCTTCTGTCTGTACTGTGGCGGTTCCGAAACTTTCGACAATCATGCCCTATACATCCTGAAAACTGCACAGCCCAAGCCCAGCGGGGGTCCCGAGCTTGGACACCACTGTTACTGGCCCTCAATTGCTACTTCCGGTGTCCCTTTCCATGGGGTCATGCTTCTTTGCCACAACCACGCTCGTGGATACTGGCGCAAGTGGTAACTTCATCCTGAATGACATCGTATCCTTGCTCAAGATACCTCTTCAGCCACTGGAGGTGCCTCTTCGCATCGCATCCATCCAGGGAGAACACCTTCCTAGACGCATCACGCATCACACCATGGCTTTCTGCATCTCTGTAGGAACCAAGCACGAAGAGGAGATCCCCTTGTACGTCTTGCACCGTTCAACACACCCAATGATCCTAGGATTTCCTTGGCTCCAGGTCCACGGACCCCAATTTGACTGGCAATCCCTGCAATTGATTCAGTGGGGATCCCAGTGCCAGAACCATTGTCTATGTCAGGTGACTCCCACAGTTTTATAAGACTCTCTGACTCTCCGGCAGGAGCCGGATTCTTCGTGAAAAAGAAGGATGGCAGCTTACGTCCTTGCATCGACTACTGTGGGCTCAATGCTGTGGCCTGTAAGGATCGCTATCCTCTACCACTCATTAGCGAACTCTTTGATCGCCTCCAAGGAGCCCAGATCTTTTCAAAATTAGACCTCCGAGGGGCATACAACCTGGTGCAGATCCAGCCCGAGGATATCTGGAAGAATGCTTTCAATACTAGGGATGGCCATTACGAGTACTTAGTAATGCTGTTCGGACTCTGTAATGCCCCTGCAGTTTTTCAGCACTTGATGAATGAGATCTTCTGAGTCCAACTCTATTCATTTGTCATAGTCTACCTAGATGACATACTGATCTTTTCCAAAGATCTGAAGTCCTACCATTCATATGCCCAGATAGTACTCCAGCGTCTTAGAGACAATCATCTCTATGCAAAGTTAGAGACATGCATCTTCGAACAAACTCATCTTCCTTTCCTGGGCTATATTATACCCAACCGTGATTTTACCATGGATCCTGAGAAACACCAGGGAATTCGAGACTGGTCCCAGCCAGTAGGCCTTCATGTCCTACAGCGATTCCTTGGATTTACCAATTATTACAGGAACTTCATTGCTAACTATTCCATGCTTGCTGCTCCTCTCACAGCCATGACTAGGAAGGGTAGCAACCTTCAAGTCTGGAGCCTCAAGGCTCAATCTGATTTCCACCCTTGAAAGAGGCCTTTTGCACCGGACCTTGTCTATGTCACCCAGATCCTAACCACCCCTTCGTCTTTGAAGTAGACGCCTCCACCATAGGGGCTGGGACGTTCCTAAGCCAAAATTCTCCCAAGGGTGCCCTGGTACCTTGCTCCTTTTACTCTCACAAGTTTTCACCCGCAGAGTAGAACTACACCATTGGTGACCATGAGCCGTAAAGTTGCCCCTTCAAGTTTCCCTCACTCGAGGGAGCCCAACATAAATACACGATCTTCACAGATCATAAAAACCTTGAACATCTGAAGGAAGCTCAATTCTTGAATCCCGGACAGGCCCACTGGGTGCAGTTCTTCAAGCGCTTTTACTTTGAGCTCCGCTATCGCCCTGCCACAAAGAACACCCAAGCGGTTGCTCTCTCACACTCTCTCGAACCAGAAGATACTCCGGACACCCCCAAGCACATCATTGACCCAGCCTGTATCAGCCTTGCAGTTACCCTAACGGTGCCAGCTGGGAAAACGGTGGTCCCATGCCGTCTCTGAGCGTGCAGCCTCCACTGGGCCCATGACTCAAAGCTGGCTGGTCATCCTGGCCGAGCCCGAATGTTAGAAATGTTGAGAAGACATTATTGATGGCCAAACATGGTCAAGGATTCCTGCAGTTATGTTGATTCCTGTCCTATATGCTCACAGCAGAAGCCTCCCACGGGCCATCCTTGGGGACTCCTTCAGCCTCTTCCGTCTCCCACTGAACCCTGGTCAAGCATGTCTACTGACTTCATCGTCGATCTACCCTCATCACAAGGCATCACGGTCATCTGGGTTATCATCGACCGCTTTTCAAAGATGGCCCACTTTGTGCCACTCCCAAGTCTTCCTTTAGCTCCAGAGTTGGCAAAACTCTTCCTGTATCATATATTCCGAATACATGGCCTACCCAAGGAGATAATTTCCGACCATGGACCACAATTTGTAGCCAAGTACTGGCGGTCTCTATGTACCAAGTTCAACATCACTCTGAACCTAACCTCGGCCTACCACCCTCAGGCGAACGGCCAGGCAGAAAGGAAGAACTGTTCGTTAAAGGCCTTCCTGAGATCCTACTTGAATGACCAACAGTAAAACTGGGCCGACCTCTTACCCTGGGCCGAGTTGTCCCACAGCTCTCATCTTGCTTCCGCCACAGATGTGTCTCCCTTCTCCATGGTCTTCGGATGCCAACCACATTTACCTCTTCCAGTACCACTCATTGTACCATCACCTGTGGCCCAGTCAATGGCACTGACGATTTGCCATGTCTGGAATCAGGTCAAAGACAGACTTGGCCAGGCAGCCAAGAAAGCCAAATGTGGCGGAATCCCATCGTTGCATGGCGACTCTATTCCAGCCTGACCAGAAGATGTGTCTCAGTACAAGGCACATCAAGTTATGCCTGCCTTCCCAGCATCTGGCCCCTCGCTTTATTGGACCCTTTCCAGTCATCCGCAGGATTGGAGCAGTCACATATCAACTACGATTACCTACTTCCATGGGTATCCACAATACCTTTCATGTTTCGTTGTTGAAACCCCTATTGCTGAATTGGCCTTCTCGCAGACCTCCTGCTCCTTCACAAATCTCTGCTGAACCCGAAGATGTCCTCCAAGTCAGGGATGTCCTGGATGTCTGAAGGAAGAGAGGCCATTGGGAGTACCTCCTGTTGTGGGAGGGCTTTGGCCCGGAAGAGAACTCCTAGGGGCCCTCCCACCACATATACGACAAGAACCTCCTCATGGAGTTCCACAGGACTCATCCTGACAAACCCAGGCCGGTAAGGGGGAGGCCTAGAAGGGGGGGGGGGGGGTACTGTTGCACTTCCCGGCCACGTACACTCCGTGACCGGTCCTGCTCACCTGGCCCGATCGTCCACCAGCTCTGCCCTGAGTCCCTGCGCTGCTCGGTCGCGACATCCACAGGCGTCCCCGGCTCCCTTGCATCTTTCTTCCTTGCAGCTGTCCTCATGTTGGGGCTCGGCATCCTCCTCGGCATCAGCCCCACCCCCTAGCTCAAGCGTGCGGAGCTCTCCTCCAGTTAAAGGGCCAAGCGTGGGATAACCTCAGGCGGCACCTAAGTCGGACGTCACATGAGCAGGGTATATAGCCAGCAGCTCTAGCCCTAGCTCATTGCCTTGGCAATCGGGTCGTGCACTCCGGTGTGTCTAGTTTGCCTTCCAGCGTCTCTTGATCCAGCGTCTCTTGTTCCAGTGTCTCTTGTTCCAGTGTTCCAGTGTCTCCTGTTTTAGCATCTCCAGTGTCTCCTGTTCCAGCGTCTTCTGTGTCTCCTGTTCCAGCGTCTTCTGTGTCTCCTGTTCCAGCGTCTCCTGTTCCAGCATCTCCTGATCCAGCATCTCCTGTTTCTTCGCCTCTCCATCCTTGGTAGTACCCTCCACACTGATCTCACGGTACTGACCATTGTTTGTCCTGACTATCCTTGATCGCCACCTGGACCTGACCTCTGCCTGAACACTGACCATTCTTGACCGCTGCCTGGAACTGACTTCTGCCTGAACACTGAACATTCTTGACCGCTGCCTGGAACTGACCTCTGCTTGGACCCTGACCACTTCCGGATTGACCTCAGGTACTGACCCCTGCTTCGGCTGACCATTCTGATCATCTTCTCTGGCCTTGATCCTCACTATCCATTCGGTCTCTCTGTTCTGGCCTCCTGTGACCACTAGACATTCTGGTGTGGATCTTGACCATGCACCCTTGTTTGTAGTGGGCACTCCTCTACTCTTCCTCTCCAGGAGATCCTGCGAGGCCCATCTAAGACCAGGTGGCCCGGGTAACCAAGGGCTCAACCTGAGGGAACCTCGGGTTGCTATTGGTGAAGCTTCCGATAGCTTCTGTCTCCTCCTGTGCTCCGCCTCCTGGTGGCAGGCGCTCTCCGGTCCGACCAGAGGGCCGTACCAATCCTGCACCAAGCCAAGGGTCCACCTCCAGCGCAACATTATCTTGCTAACTAACTTTAAAGCTATAAGCTTTCTCATGATTTACATTCTCAAGGAAGTATTCATTGGCAATCCCTCTTGCTAAAGTAGTCTGACAATTCACAACATGTAACTGTGTTTATCTGTAAAGGATCCTTTACTATAGAATGCCCCCTCCCCAATTCTTTGAGGTCCATAGATGACATTTTATAGTCCGTAAGCAATTGAAGACCTTCTTATACTAAACAACCTATCCCAGCTCTTAATAATCTAAATTAGCAACAGCATAGTTGTATGCTTACAAACTTTTATATTTTGATTTCTTTATTTTATCTTTTATGGCATTTTATTTTATGTTATTTCAATAATTATATTTTTATTTATTGCTGTTTTTAGCATGTAATCCTCATTATAGCATGATCCTCATTATAGACCCAATATAAATATTTGTAAATAAATAGATGAATAACTTTAGACCTGCTCTGAAGCATGGTCAAAAGTTATCTGAATAAGGGCCTTATTTAATAACATTTTCCCCATAGACACAAAGATGGTAACTTTACAACAGCCTCACGGACATACATGAATGTGCATATGCCAGCTTGTGCCCACGGAAATGGCCATTTTATAACATGCATGTATATGCGTACATCTTATAAAATCAGTTGGACGTGCGTAAATGTGTGCACCATTTTATATGGCTGTGCACATGTGTCGCTTTTACCACATAAGTGGGGGGATTTTAATATACAAGTCTGCCAACACAATTACCAATCAAACCAGTTCATTCCCACTTTGCCCAGTTACAGGATAGGATTTCCTAACCCCCCAGCTAACTAACCTTCACTTTACCTTACCCGACCCAACCCTTTTGTTGTTGTTTTATAACTTACACGCCATCTATAGTAGAAGTAAAGTTGCGCAGTAGGGGACCCTGGCACGCACTTCTGTGCGTAAATACTTACACGCTGGATTCCATTTAAATTTCTGGAATGCCCGTGCCCTGCCCAGGCCACGCCCATTCCCCACCCCTTTTTTGGACTTTTTCTTTTGTGCGCGAACCAGCAGATACATGCATCCATGAAAGCTTCTTATAAAATGCGCACCACGCGCCGCACGCCAGCCCAAGAGACGCGCATATCTCATTGATTTGAAGCACATAGGGCTTTTAAAATATACCCCAAAATGGGAGAAACCTTTAGTAAATAGGCTTCTAACTTACAGGATCATTCATCAATTTGCGATATGCCGTAACACACGTGATAATGGCGTATCGCAAATGTTGTATGCAAATTTAACATTAATATTAAAGTGGGCAGAGTGAAGATGGGATAAATGTAAAAATAGGGCTGGTTAGCAGTTCCTGCAATCTCTTTCACACATTATCATGGGTTTTTATCTCGGCAAATAACTACACCTTTTTTCTTGACGTTATGGGCAAAAAATAATTATCGCACCTGGTATCACGCAGCGTGGTATTATCAAGGTGTATATCGCTTGTTAAAAAAACTCCAAACATAAAACACACACCTACCACGCCTTCCTGGACCAATAAAAATGCCTGTTTTTAAGAGCTCACCTCTACTAAAGCTTTTTTGTTTGTGTCAAGTATACTTGTAGAGGCATACATCATGCCTCACTAGGCTTGCTGCAGACAAGAACACGTGGAAGAAGAACAACTAGATCAATGGCCAAATCCACTTCCAAGATGTTTCATGGAAGTACCAGCACCACAGGCAGAGGTTGTGGTACCACCAGCTCAGGGCCTGCTCATGCGTCCAGCACGCCGGTTGCCACAGTTCTAGAGATACAGGGAGCATATATTTCCACCACACACCTCCTTGCTGGGCATGCCAGAGGACTTTGTGGTCAGCAGGTATCGCCTCAGCTCTTGAGCAATCCAGGAATTATATGAAGACCTCAGAGGGGATCTGGATCTGGCCACCCAAAGGACCCATGCTGTTCCCAGCCTGGATCTTGGCCACCCTCCATTTCACGTCAAGCACTCCTTCCAAACCACAGTAGGGGTCATGGAGGGCATTTCCCAAACCACTTTCTCACTCTGTCTCGACCAGATCATCGAAGCAGTCATTGTCCACATTAATCGCTACATGAAATTTCCTCGCGACCGTCAGGAGTTGATGGACTTGAAGAGAGGTTTCTATGACTTCGCACACTTTCCAAATGTTGTCAGAGCTATTGACTGCATTCACGTGGCCATCATTCCACCCCATCAGAGGGAGGAGATATACTGCAACAGAAAGCTCTTCCACTCCATCAACGTCCAAATGGTCTGTGACGCTGGAATGCACATCCTGGACATAGTGGCCAGCTACCTAGGAGCACACAATTTCTTTATACTTAGGGAATCAGGCATCTTTGATAATTTTGAGGCTGGCCTGTATGGTGACGATTGGCTTGTAGGTAAGACACACTTTTCTTTGTAAGTTATATGTCTGCCTATCTTTAGGAGCATAATGGCACCAAAATGGAGGGTGGATATGGGGGAGGACACGATCGGTGGCCTATCAAGTGCCTTATATTCACGTATGGTGGCCATTGGCCCAGGCCATGCCTTTTTGTCCCCATGTTTCACAGGCTGACAAAATGAGTCAGGGCAAACAATGCATGTGACATAAAGGTTGCTGAGTGAGGAACCACTATATACTCAGCATGTCTACATTATCCAAAAGGCCCCATTCCTATCCTATCCTTGGAAGGTTTTACAATGTCACTGGTTAATCTCTAGCTTCACCCATCCACACCGCCAGCACAGCACCATCACGTCTGGGCCATTACTAATGCTTCTGGAAGATTGTTGCACATTGTTTCTTTACAGCCTGACACTTCGGTTCCACAACCATTATCTTGTGCATGTTGGTGGGTTGCCATATTCCCTGTGTGTGAGCTTACTAATGGGTTTCTATGGAGGACAGAATGCACAGCTGCCACATTCACATGAACAGCATGAGATACCACTTTTGCTGCTAACACAGGTGTGTCACCTCTTATGTATCTGTGCAATGTTGGCAGCCAGCTACACACCAGTAGCATTTGCTGAGTTGGGAGGCACATTAGATTTACTACTCATGAAGAAATGAACTCCTTTAGCCTACAGTTAACCAGCACATATAGTGGCCAGCAACATTATGAAAGGCATTTAGGGCATGCCAATCACCCTTTAAGGCTCAGCAAAGGTACAGGCCCCCTTATACAGTCTTTCTGGATGCTGTGGTTTGGCAGTCATATCTGCAAGTGATAGTGTTATGATTCATGTGTTTGTTCTGTCATTGGTGCAGGAGATTCAGGGTATGGTTGCAGGCCCTGGCTTCTCATCCCCATTGCCATTCCCACCACGCCAGCAGAGAAAGGTATGAGGCCTTACATGCTACCTACTGAGCGGCCTTGGAGGGAACAGGCAGCGCGCGCAGGTTGCACAAATGTGCACCCCCTTGCGCGCGCCGACTCCGGATTTTATAAGATACGCGCGGCTACGCGCGTATCTTATAAAATCCAGCGTACTTTTGTTCGCGCATGGTGCGCGAACAAAAGTACGCGCGCGCGCTGTTTTTTAAAATGTACCCCTGAATGTTATACTTTACATTTACCTGTTATGACCATGGTTCCCCTTTCCCACACACATACACTGATGTTTTAGCACCAATTAATTGTAGTAGGATGAATAGTGCTGTTATTATGGGGTGTGCTGCCTACTCACACCTAGGCCTGGCACAGAGGCTTGGAAAATAATGGAGGGAGGAAGCGCTGGTTAAGAAACTGCCCAGTGAATGTGGGAATGCTGTGATGCAGGGAACTGGCAGTGTAAAGGACTAGGTAATGCTATGCCTATAGGGCCAAATCTGATGAGTGCTTAACATGAAGATGCTTTACACGCTGCATGAGCTGAGAAACCTGGTGCAAGGTTGTGCGTGTGGAGGTTGTGTGTTTGCTGTTGCTTTGCTTGCCATGTGCAACATGTGTTGCGGAACTCCTATCATATAGTCCCGTTTTGCTCTCAGGGTTCTCATTTGCCACCTCTCTGTAGCTCATATCATGCACATTTCACATAGGGGTTGCCACACCAGCCCCCAATTTTTAACACTCAGTCTGTGCTGTGTAGATGGTGGGATGGTACGCCTACCATCTTTCGCCCATATGAATGACAATACATTTTCAGTGCAAACCTAGCTGTGGTGCTCCTATATCTGCCTACAAATGGAGGGGGCCAGAGTTTCCTAAACACTGTACGAACTTCACTTTTACAGGAAACAAATGTTCACTTCCACTACGCTGTGTACTTGATGACTTTGAATACATTGTCAGCTGCTGTGTGACAAGTAGGAAGGAAGAGTGAGTGATTAGTGTGATACACAGTGTACACAGGGGCAGAGCACAGGACGTACAGTGGTGATGCTGATGTAGTGGACCAGGAAAACTTTCACAGACTGACATTCCTGTACTGTCCTGCCTTTCAGATCGGGTTGCTAGTTGCAAGCTCATCCTTACCTTACTCATATTATACAGACCTTCAAGCTATGCCAGTACAGGTGTGGGAGCCAGTGTGTTAAAGTCAGCCTGGTCCCTAGCACCAGCAGCACCCCTCTAGGCCCTCTGGTGGTTGGCCGTGGACATTGTAAAGCAGATTCTATTCCCTCACTCCTCATCCCTACTTGTGACTCAGCAGCTGAGAGTGTGTAGGAACACTCAGCAAGACACATTGTACTAGATTAACTGTGTAAGCTACAAATGTAACTGGTCACATACCCTTGCACAGCGATGGATTCCTGATGTCGGACTGGCCCGGGTATTTGCCACCCAGGACGGCCCAGGACACATCACGTGGTCTGCCGAGCGCGGCTCTGTCACGGCCACGCATGCCAGACCACATGACTGTAGCGATCGGCCCACTGGGGGATGCCCGATCCCCCAATAGGCCAATCCGCCCCTGCCCTTGCACTCCTTCCCAAAATAATTGGCCAGAAAATAAACTGTTACGTCAAGATGAATCCAAGTTCGGCTTCACAGCTCCCAAGCTGTACATGAACACTATGTAATGTGTTGGCCATGAAAGTAGTGAGCAGGTAACATACAGGCCCATCTAAGCAGGAGTAAACAAATGGAATGCTATGTGAAGAAGGCAACAAGAGGCAATAGTGAAGGTCCCCAGTAACGAGCTACTTCTTTACCTCTGTCTGTCTTCCTTACCAGCAGACACGCATTCATAGTGATTCTTTAAAGTGCGCTTGGTCAAAAGAACTGTTTAAAATGCACTCGAGGCACGTTTTCGACACACGTCCACTACCCCTTATACTGTAAGGGGTGTAGCCTGTCAAAAATGCGTGGCCAACCCCCCCAGAAACTAATAGTGCTTATCATATGCAAAGTGATTAGGCTATTAGTTATTCACCTGGGAGTAAAATGTGCAGCCATTCTGTGCATTTTACACTCAGAAATTGTACAGAAAAGCAGAAAAAACAACCTTTCTGTACACCCTCTGACTTAATATCCTAGCAATATTAGGTAGGAGGAACCAAGAATGTAAAAAGAAAAAAGTTAAACAGAAATTTCATTAAAATATATGTGCTGGCCAATCAGGTTAGGAGAACGGTCACTCATTTTTTACGGCGTCCGTTTTCCTAACTGATAGCTGTCAGTGGGTTTGGAAATTGAGTGTCAGTTTTTTGAACCCACTGACAGCCACTTCTCCTGCATTTCCACTAAAAAGGAGGTGCTAGGGATGCACTATTGTCCCTAGTACCTCCTTTTTAGTGCAACCCCTCATTTAAATACAGGATCACACGCCCAGGAGAGGTGGCTGGGTGCGCTTTGGGAGAGTGGGTGTTCAACACAGAGCACTTGTTCTCCCGCACTTCCTATTGAATCAGCCTGATTATTATGCCATAGCCCATATGGTCTTACATGCTTGGTCAATGCACAATTAGAATGAGGCAGGCCACTGTAGCAGGCACAGTCATGTGGAGAGCAAACCTTAAACATTCGGTACCATAATCACTTAAACCACACAATGAAAGGACATAACCATACATTTTTGTTTACAAAACAGTGGGCACTTTATTAGCAAACACATGCAGTGTCCTGTTTGAAATAAAGACAGTCTTAGGTAATCACATTGTGCAAGTACTAGATAGCAAATAGTAAAAAACATGAACATTTCACGAACAGCACAATCTGTGTACATCTGTACATTAATATATTGAAATGGCATCATGACACATATGGGCATTGCATGATATCCTTTATGCACAATCATGATTACTACTAAGAATACAGAAAGAGGAAGTGGCATCCGTAAAGCTATAGTAGTGCTGTAACTTAACAGCTATATTCAGCACTACTATGTGTTCTAAAACCAAGGGCCCCCAAACAGTCCATGTTGAAAGAGTGCACTTAAAAGGAACAGGCTAAGGGCCACGGTAGCAAAGTTCAAGTAAAGGCAGCTGGACCAGGACACTATAGCGCAGCAGCTTGGAGAGAGGAGGCCTAGGTGAAGGAAGCAGCAGCATGGCAGGAGACCCAGGTGAAGACACAGCAGCATGGAGACAGGAGGTCCAGGTGAAGGAAGCAGCAGCATGGACACAAGAGCCCCAGGTGAAGATGTAGCAGCATGGAGACAGGAGGTCCAGGTGAAGATGCAGCAGCATCAAGACAGAAGCATCAGTAAGAGTTGAAATGAGAGCAGATATCAGCATCCATAGCAGGAGATGAGTCATGATGAGAAGAGGCAGCAGCTACTACAACACAGGATAACGCTTTAAGGAAGATGGAATATGGGCAGAGCATGGAGGAGGACAGCGCAGTTAGTCTGCAGGACCTAAAAAGCACAGTTGAAACTACCTTCTTCATGCCGGCACAGTAAATCTGTAGTGAGGATGGGTCCAGCAATCTTCTTCTATCTAGCCATCACAGGAACTCTGTAGTGAGGACAGGCCCAGCAGTCTTCTACCATCCAGCCGGCACAGGATCTCTGTAGTGAGGACAGGCCCAGCAGTCTTTTTCCATCTAGCCGGCCAAGGAACTCTGTGCAGAGCCCAGGCCAGGCTTGTCATTTACATGTGGTTGCATGACCTTAGAAACCACGTGGCTATGTACTTCATGGCCCCTTGCCACAATGTGGCCGTCCTGTTGGTGGGGGCAGGAGATTGGGGGGCCTATCCCTTGCCCGACTACCACCACGGGGGCTGCTCTGTGGTGTCGATTACACTGATGGTACTGAGGACTCCTGATGCATTTGTTGTTCCCGTACGGCAGGTCCGAAAGGGCTATCAAGTGGCCGGAGGGCTATCCCAGAGACCAGCATTGCATTGTTGGGTCTCTTCTGGTGTGATCAGGTTCGGCGGAGGTCAGTGTCCCTGGTCTTCTGCCTGTCCTTGGACATATCTTACCTGCCTCGGCACTTCTATGGAGCTCTCTGCAGTCGTGCCATGGTCCAAGGGCACACCGACCTCTCCGGATTTGGGACCGCTCCCTAGCACTCCCGCAACACTCCCATCAGTATAGTAACATTGTGGGCTTGGGCTACCATTTGCTGTTGCAGAATCCAGTTTTGTCTATTTACAGCCATCCTTAGCCCCAATAGCTCTGCCCGTGCTGTCTCTGGTGTTCTACTTGCCTCCTTTGCAGCTGGTGCAGCTGCTCCTGTATGGACTGTTCAGGTGGGGGAGATGCTGATGGTGCAGGTGCTGCTGGCGGTGGCTGTGTTGGTAGTGCTGCTACTGGGCCTCCTCTTCTTCTCAGCCTGCTGCGACTTGAGATTCACGGATGACTATAAATGCTGCTCTTCTTCTACATGAGGTTGATGCTCCTCCTCCTTCCTGCCCATGCGGTTCCGGCAACGTTTTCTTCCGGGGCCACGCGGGCAGGAAGGAGGAGCAGCACCTGCAGATTTGGACGTGACCTTTTTCTTCGGGCCGTGGTGACATGAGCTCCACCACAGCCCTGCCAATCTTCCTGCTGTGTGTGTCCGGCACACAGTACAGCACAGTGGTAGTTCACTGCTCAGCCGCCAGTGGGATGAGGTCCACAGGCGGCCGCATTGGCTCCCCCTGACCTCCCCTCGGTAAACCACTGCTCGGTGCCCCCTAATGCTCGGCGCCCTAGGCCCAGGCCTAGTTCGCCTAGTACTTCCACCGGCCCTGGTCACTGTCATTTCCCATTAAAACAGGGGTGGCCAAATCTGGTACTCAAGATGCACACACAGGCCAGATTTTCAGGATATCCACAATGAATATGCATGAGACAGATCTGCATGCACTACATCTATTGTATGCAAATCTATCTCATGCATACTCTTTGTGGATATCCTGAAATCCTGGCCTGTTTGTCGCTCTCAAGGATCAGTATTGCCCATCCCAGCATTAAAAGGACACATGGAAACAGACAAAACATATTTTTAAATATAATTCTGATCATAATTATAATCTAATTTGTTAAAATATTCACATATCAAATCATCTGGATACATTTTATATTTGAATACCCTGTATTGTGAATACTTTTAACTGCAATATTGAATACTCCATGATGATTTTCAGATTGCTGATTCTTAAAAATCTGCCAGAAAAATAAATAATAAAACCTATTTTTTTTCTTCTTAGATACTCCTATATTTCTAAATTTTAAAGTTAAATATATCTGATTAATGCCATTAAGTATAAGAACTGAACACATTTTTCTGTAGATTGTTAAATTATTCTGATACCTAATGGATATAATTTTGATAGTGAGAAATTGCCCTAATCTCTCTTCTTTAAATCTGAGATGAGGGAGCAGTAGTTGGCTCTGTGAGAATATGTGGGCCTTTCCATTAAATTGTTCCCTTATAATAGAAAAGCAGGATTTGTGAGGAAGTAGTAACCTTGAAAAGAATCTTTCTACATGCATCACTCCCAAATCTGAGTTTTTAAAGGAACTCATTTAGTTGATATTAACTCTAGTCACCAGAGGGTGGGAAGTGTGTGCTAGCAGGGTGATTTACAATATGTTAAGAATATGAAACTCAGAAGTTCAAAAGACAGTACTTACTGGTGGAATTGACTGATGTACCGAGCCCACTTTTCCTGTCTGTGGTACTTGCTGTTGAATTATTCATTTCCTTTGGTTTCATGTCAAATCCACACAAAAAAATATTCATAGAACTGAGAAATTCAGCAAATGAGTTACCAGAAATACTTGTGCTTGATAAATTGGATTGTTTTATAGCAGCTGCAGTCAGAAATGATGGCATCTAAAAGTTAAAAAAAAAAAAAATCCTTGTCAGTGCTTGTTTGTATCAGGCTATAAGAAGAAGCAAAATACAGTGTAACATTTTATTTTTCTAATGACCTTTGATAAATAGAAAAATATGATTAGCTAATGGTCATTGTAATAAATAAGTAGAGAAAGTTTGTCTGTTTAGTAGGTAAGGTATCAGGATAAATAAATATCATAATTTAGGCCCATTTAATTAATTTTCTTGTTGGATACCTCGGGGCCTAGGCATTAAGTTTTAGGGCTTTTTTGTGCATTCTAATAATAGCATGCTATGCAGTAAGGCTTTAATATGCATGTTAATTATTTCCTTTGTTTCATAAATATGTAAGCGCTACAATTAATGATTATCTTCATGTAAATGAAGAAATATCATAGGCAAATGAGGATTTAGAACTGCTCTGAAAAATAGTGTGGTACATTCTACTCATCTGCTATTTTCCATGGGTTCAGTAAAGCACATAAAGTTAAAACAAGTATTGAACTGGGTGTTAAACATTTGCTGGGCCTGCTGATGATGGAAATCCGCGGTACTATTTGGCCCTTTCACTTCATTCATTAGCATAGGGCATTCCCTTACCTGAACCCCTCCCTCCCACATACACACACACCTTCCCCAACACTAGCATAGACACCCCCAAACCCCTCCCTCCAGTCAAAGTCCTGACCCACTGATGCACCAATCAAGAGCCCCATCTGGGACAATCCTATTGCTCCCACACCCATGATCAAAAACACCCTCCGAGATAATACTCTCCCACCCCTCTACCAAGAAGCAAGAACCCCCCCCCCCTCCATAGCCTGGCCTAGACCCCACTGCCCCATCCCCCACCCCCACCCCCACATACTCTAGAGGAATAAGAGGTAGGAGAATGTTTCTTTAAAGGGGGCTTTTGCTTCTTGACATGATGGGAGACTAGGTGGGAGGGTGTTATATGGAGGATCAAGGAGAGAGATGCCCAGGAAGCGTTTTTGATCAAGGAATCAAGACTTCTCTTTCACAGTGTAAGGGTTCCATAGATATGTCCCAAATTACATGTATCAGAGTTTTCACAGATGCTGGATGTATGAAATCAGAGAGTGTCTAGTATTTCCAGATACTCTCCAAATGAGAGTTGACTTCAGAGGACTGAGGTTTATGACTAACCTCACTAACCCACTTTGGCTCATGCTTTGCTGTTGGGTGATTTTTTTTTTCTGACTTTTTAGGTTGAGAAGTTCAAAGAGGTATTTTATTTCAGGTTTTAATAATTTAAAGTACCTTTTTAGCTGTGTTTATTAAATTTCCTATGAAAAAGTCCTTTGGGCACTTTATATTTCAGTCAAGATAGAAGCGATCTATCATTCTTGCAAGGACTGAATTACAAACAGGCACTTTCTCCTAGCTATTGTGTATTATTCACAAAATTGCTATGAAATGGGAGGTGCTATTGTTAGGGGATTTCAATTTTCTGGATACTGACTGGGAAATTCCAAATGCAGTTTCTTCTAGAAGCAGGGAGAACCTGGATTCTCTGCAGGGAGAACGGTTCTGTCAACTTGTAACAACCCAGATAGGAAGGGGCGATACTGGACCTAGTACTTATGAACGTAACAGTATCTCTGATGTAGTTGATGATCATATGGGGAATCCAGTGACATTTCCTATTTTGTTTCATGACATTTCCAAAATGAAAACAAGAAAAAACTAGATTTCATTGGTTTACTTCTGTTGTTTTGAAAAAAGAAAGAAAGAGAAAAAAATCTTTGTTGCAGACCTCAGACTTTTCTGAGGCCTCATGGGGCTACCCAGAGCTACTCCAGAGCCAACCAAAGGCTTCCCCAGGGTTGACCATTTAAGACCTCCAATCCCTCACCAAAAGGTACTGGGTGAGAGTAAGCACCCCGGTTCCCACTTACCCCATCAATGGGATCAAGAGGGGCAGAGCGAATGTCAACTCACCTCCTGCTCCTAGATTGTCTGCATGGAAATGGCACCAGTCAGACTTGAGCCCAGTATATGGATAAGGCATCAGTCTACAGAGATAGGGATTGTGGGTTCAAGTCCCACATGGGTCACTAAAAAATGTAATGGGCACTATTAAACACTTTATACCAACAGCCAGTAAGAAAAAAAGCTGCAGTCTTTTCTTATAAGATATCTAAAAGTAGGAGCAGTGCAGCTTACCTGTTGTGCATCCCAGCCGTGTTGGTGTCGCAGTCGGCCCTCCTCACCTCGCACTGCCCTCTACCAGCTCCGGCCTTGCCACCAGCTCCCGATGTCCCCGACGCACTCCCCAGGCGTCCTTGACCTCTTCCACACCACAGGCCTCTCAGTGGAGCCCCCATAGTGGCTCCACCTCTTCCATCTCCTCAGCCCCGCCCCTAGGTGTGCGTGCGGCCGACGTCTCTACTTTTAAAGTGCCAAGCGCGAGAAACCCGGCTTGGACGCATCCTGATGACATCAAGCAGCCCTAGTATAAAGGTAAGGCTCTGTCCCCCAGAACCTTGCCTTGGCAATCGGGTCGGCACCTCGGTGTACTAGTTTGCCTGTTCCTTGTATCTGATCCTGTGTTCCAGTGTCTCCTTGTTCCAGTATCTTCCAGCATCTCCTTGTTCCAGCAACTCCTTGTTCCAGTGTTCCCGTGGTCCTCCGTGTCTTCCAGCGTCTGTCTTGTTCTTGCTCCACGTTCCCTGGTAGTACCCTTTGGGCAGATTCTTGGTACTGACCCCTGCTTGCCTGACTACAACTGACCCCTGCCTGGAACCAACCTTTGCCTGCCTTCTGACCACATTGACCACTGCCTGGAACTGACCTCTGCCTGCCTGACCACATTGACTGTCACCTAGAACTCACCTCGCTTGCCTTGACTACACTCGGACTGACCTTGGATTTGACCCTTGCTTTGGCCGACCACTTCTGGATGGATACCCTGGCTTTGACCCTTGCGCTTCACTCAGACACCCTCTTCTTGCCTTCTGTGACCACCAGACCGACCTGCTTGGACTCTGCCCATAGCCTTCCTCCGACCAGACCCACAGCGCTGCCTGTTTTTCCCGGAGAGCCTTCCTGAACTGTTACCTCCCTGAGGCCTCCAGAGTCTCCAGTTCAGGTCTGGTCCTTTCTCTCTGCTTCAGCAGTGCACCCTTACTCGTGGTGGGCACACCTCTCCACTACCACTCCGGAAGACCCTCTGAGGCCCACCTCAGTCCAGGCATTCTGGGTACCCAAGGGCTCAACCTGCGGAAACCCCGGACTGTTATTGGCGTAGCTCCAGCTAGCCTCTGTCTCCTCATGTGCTCTGCCTCCTGGTGGCAGTTACTCTCTGGGTCTGACCAGAGGGCCGTACCAATCGTGCACCAGGCTAAGGGTCCACCTCCAGCGCAACATTACCAGACAATGCAGAGTAAATGCCAGCTTAACTCTTCTGAGCCATTACACACAGATAAGTCTCTAAACTTATACACCAATGGATTTATTTATCTGCATAACTTTTTCCAACTGGTTGGCATTATAATTGAATCTAAAGTGTGTTAATAATGATTTCTTGTAAACTGAGCTTAGAAGGCAGAATTGAAACTCCATTCTGACCTTTAACAAACTAATTAGCACACTTTAGCTTCAATAACCTAGACTATTTCTATAAGTATGATCAGTGTTATCTCATTGTGCTGCAATTATACTGTTATCTTCCTATTTCTTCATTGCCACCAAACTAGTCTGGCTTTATAGAAAACATTCTCAAAGCACCCTTACATAAGTCTGCCCTGTACCATTTTCTTGTATGAACTTATAAACATATGGCCACACAACATAAAGGTGCTGTTACGTTCTGTGTGTTTAGAACTAGTTAGTGGGCCCTTGGACCGTGGCAAGAGCTGACTCCACCCACAGGGAGGAGCCCTGTGGGGACTCCCCATGACTGGCGGGGTGTCAGCAGTGATGGATACTAGAGGCAGTGGTTTTATTATAAAGCAAGATAAACCGAGGAGCAGGTTAATAGGCTCAGTCCAGAGCAGATGACCTGTAAGCTGGTTTCTCCGGTAGTGACCCGCAGCGTGGGGTAAGCAGGGGAATACATCCTCTTGATGAAGCTTGTGTAGGTTGTCCTAGTAGTAGTCCGCAGCTCAGGGTAACCCAGGGAATATCTTCTCCTGTAGAGACTTGTGCAGGCTGTCTCCGGAGTGGTCCGCAGAGTGGGGTAGGCCGGAGGCTGGTCGTACATGTTTGCCCAAGACAGGGTGGACCCAGAAGTGGTCCGTAGAGCAGGTTAACCCGAGAACCCACACAGAGAAGAAGGAGGAAGTTGTAGAGCAGATCCAGTACTCACTCTGAACAGAGTAGCCAGCTGTAGAGGTAGGCACCGTGGAGACCCAAGGTACAAGAGCACTGAAGGGTTATCTGTGGAAACAGGAAGAGACTCACTGGGTTAGTGAAGTGAGACAAGTAGAGATGGCTCTCTGAGGAGCGGATAGCCCCGAGTGCAGCAAGGCCCCAGAGGAGCAGGTACCTAGAACACTCAGACAGGAGCACAGGAACAGCGAAGCAAAGTCCCAGAATGGTTTAATTGAGCAGGACAGGAATCCTTGCTAACTCAATGATATGCTGGCCTGATGAGATTATATACACATAGGCAGTGATGTCATGTGGTGGGGACACCCTCGACGTTCCCACCATGACGTGGTTAAGACAGGGGCAGGCACGCGTGCGCGTGCCCTAGGTCACCCCAGAAGCAAGATGTCTTCCGGGAGCTCCAGCATCATCCCGGGAATGCCATGGAGGGCAGCGTGCAGAAGCAGAGGCAGCCATTCTCCCTAGACTTGGAGCTGCAGGGCAAAAAGAGGTGAGCAGCAAAGGTCTCAGCCTTCTGTGACCAACGGATGCAACAATACCCCCTTCTTAGGGCCCCTCCCAGGGGTTTTCAGTTTTCTGGGTTGAGTAAGATAGAACCGATGTATCATGTCCTTGTCTAGTATGTTGACAGCAGGTTCCCAGCTGTTCTCCTCTGGTCCATATCCCTTCCAAGAAATGAGATATTCCCACTGCTTCCCTCTTTTACATACATCCAAGATGACATCCACTTAGTATGCAATATCTTCTTCAGCATCAAGAGGTTGAGGATCAGAAGTTTTTCAAGAGAACTCCTAGAGGATGAGTGGTCTCAAGAGTGAAACATGGAATGTGTGTATTTTCATCGAGGGAGGCAACTTCAAGCTGTAAGTTAAGGATCCCAGGCGGTGAAGGACAGTGAAGGGTCCAATGTATCGAGGAGAAAATCTTAAGAAGGCAGCTTGAGCCAAATGTATTTGGTACTGAGCCATACCTTGTCTCCTGGCGTAATCTGGAGAGCTGCTTGATGATGAGCATCATAGCAACATTTGGCCCATTGTCCTGCTTTATGTATAAGATCCTTGGTTTGAGACCAGAGCTGATGGATCTCATCTGCAGTAGCTTGAGCTGCTGGTGACATACCCAACAATGGTATAGGAAGTGGTGGAAGTGGCTGATGACCATAAATAATCTGAAATGGAGAAGATCCCGTAGCAGATGCTAGATGCGAGTTTAAGGCTAACTCATCCCAGGGTAATAACTCCGCCAAATCATTCTGCCTAGAGTTGACATAGGCACAAATGAATTGTTTGAGTGTTCTGTTCATTCTCTCCGTTTGACCATTAGATTGGGGGTGATATGCTAAAGACAGATCTAATGAGATGTTGAATTTATGACACAGTACTCTCCAGAACTTGGCGGTGAACTGAACACCTCTGTCTGACATGATGTGTTTAGGCATGCCGTGCAGGCAGAAAATAATCCATACATTTTTGCAAGTTCTGGGGCAGATGGTAGTCCGGGAAGAGCCACAAAATGCGCCATTTTTTAGAAGCTGTCCAAAGTGATCCATTTAGTATTTTTCCCATTAGATGGTGGTAAGTCGACGATGAAGTCAGTCACAATGTGCATCCATGGTTCGTCTGGAATAGTTAACGGATGGAGAAGGTCTCAAGGGCGACCAGCAGCAGGTTTTTGCCTAGTGCAGGTAGCGCAGGACTCCACATACGCTTGAACATCCTTTTTCATAGACGGCCACCAATAGTATCGCTGCAGTGTAGCAAGTATACTGGCCTGTCCCAGATGACCCATTAAGCGTGAGTCATGTGTCCAATTCAACAGATCCTTCCTTAGTGTTTGAGGAACTATAGTTTTGCCAGTGGGAACTGAATGGGTAGTAGCCAGAACTATCTTCTCAGGTTTAATGATGTGACATGGTATGTCTGGAACATCTTCAGATATAAAAGAGCGTGAAAAAGTGTCTGCCCGGAAATTCTTATCAGCAGGATGATATTTTAGCAAGAAATCGAACCTGTTGAAGAATAGTGCCCATCAAGCTTGGCGGTGCTTAAGTTTTTGTGCATGGCATAGATATTCCAGGTTCTTGTGATCAGTGAACACGGTTATCTGGTGTTGTGTAGGGATGTGAATTGTTTTTCTGATGATTAAAAATATCGGAAGATATTTTCAAACTTATCAGAATTCAGGGGCCCCCCGAACCCAATAGGAAATCCCCACAAAATTTTTCATGGGGTTCTCTTATTATTTGGGGGGGGGGGGGGCGGGAAGAAAGGGCACTTTAAAATAAACCCCAAACCCACCCCGATCCTTTAAATTTAATCCTTTTGTATCCCCCACCCAAAATTTTTAAAGAACCTGGTGGTCCAGCGGGGGTCCCGGGATCGATCTCCTGAGCTCGGGCCGTCGGCTGCCACTAATCAAAATGGCACTGATGGCCCTTTGCCCTTAGCATGTGACAGGACACAATGTACCCAAGGAAGGGAAAAGACTCTTGATGAAAGACACAATTTTTAAGCTTGGCATATAGACAATTATCCCATAGTCTCTGCAAGACTGTGATGACATCAGCTTGGTGGGTTTTCACATCACAGGAAAATATAAGGATATTGTCTATGTATACGACCACACATTGGTATAACAGATATCGCAAGATGTCATTCATCATATATTGAAATATGGCCGGGGCATTGCACAGGCCAAATGGCATCACCAAATACTCGAAGTGGCCATCGTGAGTATTAAAGGCCATTTTCCACTCATCCCCTTGATGGATACAGACAAGATTGTAAGTGCCCTTTAGATCCAATTTAGTGAAAATGTTTGCACCTTGAAGCCAATCAAAAACTCCAAAATTAACGGTAAGGGATACCGATCTTTGATGGTGATTTCATTCAGACCGCTATAGTCAATGCAAGGGCGAAGAGATCCATCCTTCTTGCCGACAAAAAAGAGTCTGGCCCCTGCCGGGGACTTAGAGGGTCTAATGAATCCTTTCTGCAGATTTTCTTGAATGTAGACCGACATGGCCTCAGTCTCTGATAAGAAGCATGGATAAACTCTTCCTCTGGGTAGCTCTGAATCAGGTTTTAAGTTGATTGCACAGTCAAAGGTCTATGCAGTGGAAGTACATCTGCTGCTTGTTTAGAAAACATGTTTTGAAAAGCTGTGTACTGCAGTGGTAGACCAGGAGGAGTGGAAGCGGTAGCCATACATGGTAGTGGAGTTATTTTTTTTAAGCATCTGTCATGGCAGTTAGGCCCCATTGTTATAACTCCATAGAAGACCAGTTGAACTGCGGGGAGTGGTCTTGTAACCATGGTATGACAAGCACTATAGGGTGAATAGCCTTTTTGAGAACCAGGAATGTGATGGTCTCGGTATGCAGGGATCCCATACATAGGCAAATAGGTTGTGTGGTGAGTAAAACCTCTCCTGGCATTGGCTCACCATGAATGGAAGAGAGGAGCAGCGGTGTGGGTACTGTCTCAGTGGGAAGTCGTAGGTGGTCTACTAATCTCTTCAGAATACAATTCCCACCTGCACCAGAGTCAACTATATGGGTAGAAATCCCATGTGTGTTGGGTAAGAGTATAGTGATAGGAATATACTACCGTCTACCTGGACAAAAAGGGGAAAAAAGATGATGAAATCCTAAGAGAAATCAGGGAAGCAAACCAATTTGGCAGTGCAGTAATAATGGGAGATTTCAATTACCAAATGCAGAAGAAGCTAAACCATGCACATAAGCAAGACACACAAAACGCTGGTGCAGGATAAATGTTAAATCACCATTCAGTGATGCACTTTAATAGATTCCAAGAAAGCTAAGTATGAGGGTTCATAACGGCAACTCCGTAGATTCAAAATCAACCATGTAATAAGAGGTCCCCCGACACGGACCCGTGTTTCGCCAGGCTGCGTCGGGGGGGACCAAGGGTACAGTCAAATCTAAAAGTGTAAACAAAAGTCTATATTAGAATGGATTTTTATCCTCAATACCGTGGTTCCCCAAGGCCTTAATAAAGAGATTGAATGGAATCTGTTTTACTAGCTTGTCATGGGGACGGGACGGATCCGCTTACACCTGTTATCTTGACAGCTATCGCGTGAGTTGTCGCGTTCGCGCCATTTTTATACGTTTAAATAGCTGTCACCTGAGCGAGCCTGCGCGCTCCGGGTACTTATTTAAAGGTATGTACATGTTTGTTACGGTTGTACTATGTAGCCACTCTTTCACCATTCTAATATAGACTTTTGTTTACACTTTTAGATTTGACTGTACCCTTGGTCCCCCCCGACGCAGCCTGGCGAAACACGGGTCCGTGTCGGGGGACCTCTTATTACATGGTTGATTTTGAATCTACGGAGTTGCCGTTATGAACCCTCATACTTAGCTTTCTTGGAATCTATTAAAGTGCATCACTGAATGGTGATTTAACATTTATCCTGCACCAGATTTCAATTACCCCAATATTGACTGGGTAAATGTAATATCAGGACTTGCTAGAGACATACAGTCTGGATGTAATAAATGATTGCTTCATGGAGCAATTGGTTCAGGAACCAACACGAGAGGGAGCTATTTTAGATTTAATTCTTAATGGAACGAGGATTTGGTGAGAGAGGTAACGGTGGTAGGTCCACTTGGCAACAGTGATCATAACATGATCAAATTTAAACTAATAATTGGAAGGGGGGACAATAAGTAAATCTACAGCTCTAACACTAAACTTTCAAAAGGGAAACTTTGATAAAATGAGGAAAATAGTTAGAAAAAACTGAAAGATGCAGCTGCAAAGGTTAAAATTGCTCAACAGGCATGGACATTGTTTAAAAATACAATCCTAGAGGCACAGTCCATATGTATTCCATGCATTAAGAAAGGTGGAAGTAAGGCAGAACGATTACCATCGTGGCTAAAAGGTGAGGTTAAAGAGGCTATTTTAGCCAAAAAAACATCCTTCAAAAATTGTAAGAAGGATCCATCTGAAGAAAATAGGATAAACCATAAGCATTGTCAAGTTAAGTGTAAAACATTGATAAGACAGGCGAAGAGATAATTTGAAATGAAGTTGGCCATAGAGGTAAAAACTCATAATAAAAACTTTTTAAAATATATCCAAAGCAAGAAACATGTGAGGGAGTCAGTTGGACCATTAGATGACTGAGGGGTTAAAGGGGCTTTTAGGGAAGATAAGGCCACACTGAACCGATGATTTCAATGTGTTATCCACTATGATGCCTAGATCTCTTTCTTGGATGGTAGCTCCGAATATGGAACCTAACATTGTGTAACTATAGGATGGGTTATTTTTCCCTATATGCATCACCTTGCACTTGTCCACATTAAATTTCATCTGCCATTTGGTTGCCCAATTTTCCAGTCTCACAAGGTCTTCCTGCAATTTATCACAATCCACTTGTGATTTAACTACTCTGAATAATTTTGTATCATTTGCAAATTTGATTACCTCACTTGTCGTATTCCTTTTCAGATTATTTATAAATATATTGAAAAGTAAAGGTCCCAATACAGATCCCTGAGGCACTCCACTGCCCACACACCTCCATTGAGAAAATTGTCCATTTAATCCTACTCTCTGTTTCCTGTCTTTTAGCCAATTTGTAATCCACAAAAGGACATCACCACCTATTCCATGACTTTAATATATGCCATTTAGACATACTTCCTTTTATATAAGTTCTATGACCCTGAAGATAAAGTCTGAAGGTAACATGTTGATTGTGTACAATTTAAAGATTACCTGGTGGATAGCAGCTTGGACATTTCTCATTGTGTTGTTGATCAGTTGCATCTTTTTAGCTGGGTTATTTCCAAATACATCGAGTACCTTCAAGGACCAAAAACATACAGAAATTAGCGCATGTTGAACTCAAACAATTTCTGCCTGTTTCAACTCTGTTGGAAGTTTGGAAATTGTTTTCTCAGATCCACTCTGGATTTCCTTAAATCCACTCCTCATTCTGATTTGAAATGGATCTTGTTTAAGATGACAATCTCTTGAAAAAATTTTACCCCTACTCATTCCCTGCAGTGCTTACTACACTAAGGGCCTCATTTTCCAATATTGCATTGGTATCGCATGCAATACCAAAAAGGGGCATACCTTATGCTAATCAGCATGCATATCGCAAATTGCGATAACAGCTATGCAAAACACTCTTAGCACAAGTTGCACTATTAACCCAATTTGGGCTACATTGCCAGTATATATTGTGGTTCACGATGTTTCCGGACAGCCTGTTTCAGGAGAGAGAGAGAGAGAGAGAGAGAGAGAGAGAGAGAACCTTGCTATAGTGCCTCCTCCCTAGACAGGTATTTCTATCCCTATGGGAGGGCCCACCTAGTAACTCGAGGTGAGGGTTAAGTATTAGTATAGGGGGTTAGGAGCCACTTTGACATTCAACGTGAGATGTACGAACAGAACAGTGGTCTCTTGTGAAGATTTGCTGGCCTTCGGAGTGAGGAAACTCACTCCAAGATGAGATTTGGGCAATGTTCTCTCCACCTAGCTTGTTGTTGCCCAGGTAGAGTGTCCATCAAGCTAGGTGGAGAGAACATTGCCCAAATCTCATCTTGGAGTGAGTTTCCTCACTCCGAAGGCCAGCAAATCTTCACAAGAGACCACTGTTCTGTTCGTACGTCTCATGTTGAATGTGAAGGTGGCCCCCAACCCCCTACACTCATACCTAATCCCCACCTCGAGTTACCAGGTGGGCCTCCCATAGGGATACAAATACCTGTATAGGGAGGAGGCACTATAGCAAGGTTCTCTCTCTCTCTCTCTCCTGCAGCATACTGAGACAGGCTGTCCGGAAACATCGTGAACCGCGATAAACTTTTACTGGCCTCTAGCGCACAACGTAATGCAAATGAAAGAGGTGTAGTTATTGGCCGTGTTAGGAGCCGCTGTTTCACGGCACATGATAAATCCTCCCTACTTTACATTTGCTCCACCCCCTGAATACAAAATTAGAAATTTGTATTCGCAAACGTTAATGGCTGTTAACATGATTTGCGGAATTATCACCCGTGGTAACTCCTTGGAAAATGACCCCCTAAGTCTGATATTTTTGATGGAACTCCATCATTGCTGTGTGCTTTCACGTCAATGGTTAAGGGATATTGGATTCAAACAGCATCTTAGGGCCCTGACTTTTACGGTCTAGTAAACTGATAAGCATGAGGGTAACCTGCACAACAGCAGATACTGGCATAAGCTTGCTGGACAGACTGGGTGGACCATTTGGTCCTTTTCTGCCATCATTTCTATGTTTCTATGTTCTGTTGATATATTGGTATTTGTTGTCCCCTTCTTTAAAGTTGTTTGGGTACCAAAGATCCAGAAGTAGAGCTTCTCTGTTGTTATCCCAAGATTATTGAGCTCTCTTCCTCTCTCTGATAGGGATCTGATTTCAAAGTGTTTAGGAAAAAGTCACACCAGTTTTATTTAAAAAAAAAGCCTTTTCCTTTGATTATGCCTTCTGGCTCCTTAGTGCTGTTTCCTGGCATCACTTCTAGATGTCTTATATTGATGTTTAACCATACAACCAACAGGGCAGCCCTTATCTTATTATATACATTGAAAATAATTTTTTATATTTTTATTACAAAAATATTTAATTTTTTATTTAAATATTAGAAACTGTATGCAACATTAAATTATATATCCTTATGAACAAAATTCTATATAAAAAAGAACCATCACCCTACAAACCTCTAAAGGGCATGATACATACTAAGAAAAAGTATTCATCAGTATTACAGTTGTTCCATACAGAGTAACTAATATTGTTTAGTGTTGACTTCCTCTTAACATAATGCTTGATGGTTCAAATGATGAATTTCATTAGAATTATATCCCTTGCTTGTAACCCTTTTGTGTTCTTGATCCCTAGGCACTGCTGCAGTAATGAATTAAGCAGAGAAAATTTGTCTGAAGATGGCTTTTCTCTCTGACCGGGTCTGGATTCATTATACGCTTTGCTGTCATTTACCCCAACACTGCGGAGTTTTGGCACGAAATGCCCGCATCAAGGGGCAGACAAGTGTGTATAATTTAATCATGCTGTCATACAAAGCCTGTGCAGTTCTTTGAAAGGTTTGAAGCCTTGCTCCTTATTAAGCCATGTCTCTGCCTAACAAGCATCCACAGCATTCACCATTCATGATTCTTTTTTTTTTTTTTAATTTTAATAGATTTTTTTCTTAAAGATATATAATTTAATGTATACATTTTCTAATGTTGTTTAAGCAAAAAATTGTTTAAGTAAATATTTTTGTAAGAAAAATGGTAACACATTGATATTTAATGTATATTATAAATATGTGTAGAACAAGATAGAGGCTGCCCTGTTGGTTGTATTGTTACACACTTTGGGGGTTATTGTCCATAGAGGTTGATATTTTTGGTATAATTTATATTAATGTTTTACAATTGTGTTTTAGTTTGTTGTTGTGGCAATACTACTGAATGCTTTATTGTAATCCACCTAGAACAACTTGATTTTAAATTGGGATGAAGAAAACTTTCAAATAATTCAATAAATAAATACATTTTCTTAAGTTTGTTGAATCAGTTCAACAAATCTCTAAAGCAGTTCACATATCTCTAAACAAATGGAGTACATTCCCAAGATGTTGTAACTCATTTTGTGATTAGTATAAATTAGCACATTTGACACACTTTTCTTAAGAGAAAAATATATACACTTTTATCAATAATGCAAAAAGTGGCATCATGTGATTAGACAATAGTAGCTGGCAGCAGAACGGTGTTGCTCCCACTTCCCTTTAGCAAAATTGTGCTGTAATATAAATTTATTGTTGCTGAAACTGTCTAAGCAATGGCCAAACAAATAGCTAAGTATTCACAGAGAGGCACTTATAAGCCACAGACAAGAATGCTGTCTAAACTCTTCACTCCTCCTGATTTTTGTTCTGAATATCAATTTTTGCACATTTTTAAAAATAATTTCTATCTACATTATCAATCTTTAATATTCCAAGCATGTCTGGCAACAAAGGACATAAATCAGAATATGGATTCTCTGCTGTTTTTAGACTTAATGGGGATAATATTCAGTCAATGGCTAGATTGCAAAGTTAGAGGGTCTTTTTCTAAAGGTATTGCATGCAAAAAGTCCCTTTTCATGTGCGATATCTAAATCGGGGTGGAGTCGGGGCAGAGTCCACACCAGAAGGGGAGGAATCAGGGTGGCCTCAGAGTGTACTCTGCGACGACTTCGCTGATGGTTAAAGGTAAGACTCCTTATCACCGCCAGTATCGTGCCCAATAGCGCCACCTTTCACGGTGGCGCTACTGGGTGCGAAAGCCTGCCCCCCACTTCACCCCCCCTGCGCGATTCAGGAAGCCGGGTAAAGATAGAAAATCTAGGCCTTAGCCAGATAAACTTATCTGGCCAAATTTGAATGGATATTCGCAGTGGTATAGCCACCCTACTAAATATTAGAGATGTGCAGTGATACTGCATTTTGGTTTGGGATTCGTTTTCAGACTGCCATGGGAAATTTCATTTTTCCCACGGTTCAGGCTTTTTTTTTTCGTGGGATGCCGATTTTTGGGTTAATTTCCGAAATTTCAGAAAAATTGCATTCATTTCTTGGTTCTCCCAAACCAGGACAATTGTCTAATTTGTGAAAAATGAATGCACATCCCTACTGAATATAGCTGGCTATCTTAAAGACAACTAGATTATCTGGCTAACTTTAAAACCAGAGTTATAAGATATCTGGCTAACTCTGAATAGACAGACATTGAGTTATCCATCTATAATTTAGCAGGATAAGTGCCCAAAATATTAGAAAATCATCATTTAGTTGGATAATCTATGAGTATTGACCTCTTAAGGTCTAAGAAGGAAACTCCTTCACCAGATAAGGTGGTCACCAAAGAAAACAGACATTCTACCAGCTTGATTATGGAAGAACTACTTAACCTTAAAAATGTAATACAGGCTAATTAAGAAACAGTTAAGGAAAAAAAGCTGAATGACACCAACCTTAATGTTAAGTTAGTTTTATTTCTGGAGTGTTTAGATATGCATGAAGGGAAATGTTCTGCAATAAACTATTCACTATAGCAACTTAGCATAAAACAAAAGTGTTGAGTTTCAGTTTGATTATTTTCTTAGTATGTAGGTGTCCCTAAATTTGTGTTCAATGTTTTGCAAATAGTGCAAAACAGAATATTTGAGGTTTCAAAAGAAATTAAAAACATTTATTTTCACAGGTATTTTCAAGAAATTTTAAAGTTGAAATGCACAATAAGATGCTGATTATGTTGTAATTTACTTTTATTTGTATAGGTATATTCAGGTCAAATCTTTGTAATTGCATTTTGCTTGAAGGTACTGATTCTTGTGCAATTTGCTAATTAATATGCTGTATTTTTAATGGATTTGTTGTGTAACTTGTTATTTTATATGCTGTTTTAATATATGTTTTAATTCCTAAATTGGGTGGTGGTGATTTAAAATTGTGTAAGCACGATGCAATTTGCTTTGTACTCTGACAACAACTGAAAGACATCGAGGCCAGATTCAGTCTGCTGTACCCTGCTCACATGCAGGTTTCATGGCACAGCTCCACTAAAAGTTATGACAAGCTGATAGGGTCATTTTCCAAAGTGCGATAGCCCATTATTGCATGCGTTAGGACATTATAGGGATGTGCATTTGTTTTGAACGAATGTGCAATCCGCAACATATAGGTCCCTATTCGTTGCATTTGTGGGGTTCTGAAACGTACGGAGAAACCCCACGAATGCAACGTATCATTAACTAATAAAACTCCCACCCTCCTGACCCCCCCAAGACTTGCCAAAAGTCTCTGGTGGTCCACCAGGGGTCCTGGAGCAATCTGCTGCACTCGGGCCATCGATTGCCAGTATTCAAAATGCCGCCGATAGCCTTTGCCCTTACTATGTCACAGGTGCCATTAGTCGGCTCCTGTCACATGGTAGGAGCACAAGATGGCACCGGCCGTCCATTGGTCAGTCCTTGTCACATGGAAGGAGCAATGGATGACCCGTGCCATTTTCTAAGATGGTGCCGGCCATCCATTGCTCCTACCATGTGACAGGGGTCGACCAATGGCACTGGTAGCCCCTGTCACATGGTAAGGGCGAAGGGCCACCAGCGCCATTTTGTTTACTGGCAGCCGACGGCCCGAGAGTGGGAGATCGCTCCCGGGACCCCCGCTGGACCACCAGGGACTTTAAGCAAGTTTTGGGGGGGGTCGGGAGGGTTGGGGGTTACAATTAACTAAATTTGAAGGGTTGGAGTGGGTTTGGGGTTTTTTTGTTTTTTTTTTATAAATGTGCCCCTCCCCCCTGCGATAACCCAAACAATTAATTTTCCCTGAAGTTCGGGGAAAATCCATCTCGGGATTTGGGTCCTCCGATCCATGCCGAATTGGACTATTTCTTTGAAATTTTCCAGTTCGGCAAAAACGATTGCACATCCCTACTATTTATATCACTATAGTAGGGCCAGCTAATAACTTGAGGTGATTTAGGGTTTTGGGGCCAATTTTACATGCAGAATGAGATGAACAAACCTCAGTGAAGATCTGACATCATTTGTAGTGAGGAAAGTCTCAGAAAGATAAGATGTCTACTATGTTATCTCGCCTTAGCTTTCCTCATGAAGAAATGGCAGAAATATTAAACAAATACTTCAGTTTGGTGTTCATTAACAAAGACCATGGAGAAGGACTGTAGCTAGTTAACAAGACTGTGGAAGGCAGTGAAGTAGACAAAACTCTGTTTACCAAAGAGAATGTATGGGAAGAGATAGGAAGAGGTAGGAAAGCTGAAAGTAGTCAAAGCCATGGGGCCTGATGACTTTAATTCCAGGATACTGAGGGAGCTCAGAGATGTGCTGGCAGGTCCGCTGTGTGACCTGGAAGTGGAGTCAAGTGATTGGAGAAGATTGATGGTGGTCCTGCTTCACAAGAGTGAGAGCAAAGAGGAGACTGGGAACTACAGGCCGGTTAGCCTTACCCCGGTGGTGGGAAAATTTATGGAGACTGCTGAAAGAAAGGATAGTAAACTATCTACAATCCAGTGGGTTGCTTGATTCAAGACAGCATGTATTCACCAGGGGAAGGTCCTTTCAGATGAATCTGATTGATGTTTTTGACTGGGTGACTAGAGAATTGGATCAGTGAAGAGCACTCAATGTGATTTACTTGGTCTTTAGTGAAGCTTTTGATACAGTTTCACATATAAGACTCATGAATAAAATAAGAAGCTTGGGAGTGCCAAGGTGGTGGCATGGATTACAAACTAGGTGATGGATAGAAGACAGTGTGTGATGGTAAATGGAACCTCCACTGAAGAGAAAATGGTGTTCAGTGGAGTACCACAGGGATCAGTGTTGGGACCAGTTTTGTTTAATATCTTTGTGAGCAACATTGCAGAAGGAATAGAAAGTAAAGTTTGTCTATTTGCAGATGATACTAAAATCTGCAACAGAGTGGACATGCTGGGAAGGATAGATAGAATGAGACATGACTTAAGGAAACTTGAATAGTGGGTGAAAATATGGCAGCTGGGATTCAACGCCAAGAAGTGTAGTTGTGCATCTGGGGTGTGGTAATCCAAAAGAGCAATATGTGTTAGGGGGTGAAGGGCTGTTGTGCATGAAACAAGAGAGAGACCTTGGGGTGATAGTGTCTAGTGATCTGAAGATGGCAAGGCAATATGACAAGGTGAAAGCAAGAGCCAGAAGAATGCTGGACTGCATTGAGAGAGGAATAACCAGTAAGAAAAAGGAAGTGATAATCCCCTTTACAGGTCCTTGGTGAGGCCTCACCTGGAGAACTATGTTCAGTTCTGGAGACTATATGTCAAAATGAACAGAGACAGGATGGAGCAATCCAGAGAAATGTGACCAAAATGGAGGTGGGTCTCCATCAAATGATGTATAAGGAAAGGTTGAAGGACATAAATATGTATACCCTGGAGGAGAGGGGATATAAGGGAGATATGATATAAACCTTCAGATACCTGAAAGGATTGAATGATGCACAGTCAAGAACAAACAGTTTCCATTGGAAATAAATCAGTAAAACTAGGGGTCACAAAATTAAACTAAAGGGTGGATGACTCAGAACCAATGTCAGGAAATATTACTTCACAGAAAGGGTGGTAGATGCCTAGAATGCCCTTCTAGAGGATGTAGTGAAGACAAAAACAGTAAAAGATTTCAAAGGGCATGGGATAAACATTGTGGATCCCTTAAGGCTAGAGGATAGAAATGAAGAAAAGAGTGAATGTGGGTAACTTGCTAGTGTGGCAGTTACTACCCTTAACCAATAAGCCTTTAAGCTGTTGATGCAACTCCATCATTGCTCTCTGCTGCAACGGCAGGGGGAAAAGAGGAAAGGGGGAATTAGATTCAGACAGCAACCAACAAGGACATTGTATTGCACAGTCTGGGAAAACAAATAAGCATGGGAGTAACTTACTGATACAGTGGTTACTACCCGTAACCAATAAGCCTTAATGCTGTTGATGCAACTCCAACATTGCTCTCTGCTTCAATTGCAAAAGGTAATGGGGAATTGGACTCAAACAGCAATCAACAAGGCCCTGACTTTGACAGTCTGGGAAACTGATAATTATAAAGTTGGCTTGTATGGCCAGTTGTCTTTGACAGTCTGGGAAATTGATAATTATAAATGTGGCTTGTATGGCCAGTAGTTACTACCATAAGCGGAATTCCAATCCATGGTACAATAAACAACTGAGAGATTCCAAACTTATCTTAAGAAGCAAAGAAAAAGCCTAGCGCAAAAGGAAATGCCCCTTAACATTAGCAAACTATCGCATCTATTTAGCATACTATAAAAATATGATAAAATCAAATGAGAATACTATAGCAAAAAAATTCAAACTGTTTCGCACAATCCAAAGACACTATTTAATATAGTGAATAAATTAATAACTGATAGTAACCCTACGACTACCTACACAAATAATAATCTGAGCTAAGACCTGGCTACATTTTTCAAAAATAAAATTAATAAAACAACCGAAAACATAAACAAAATCCCCCAGCAAAATGTTAAATTAATTAGTAAAGATGTAACACCATGTTCTGCCTTTGACCCAATCTCAATCATCAAAATTGAAAGCTTAATTAAGTCATTAAATCCTGCTAACCTCAAACGTGACAAAATCCCAATATGCATTTTAAAGGAAATATCACAGACCATTACTTCAGTAATCACAAATATCATCAATAAATCTTTGGATGAAGGAGCACTACCAGACAGTTTAAAAATGGCTATAATTAAAACAATAATTAAAAATAAGAATCTAGATCCTGCAGAACTAAATAATTACCGGCCCATTTCCAATTTATTTTTTCTCACTAAATTAACCGAAAGAGTAGTTTTTAAGCAACTGATTGAGCATCTAGAAAAGAACAATATTCTTTACCCAACGAGACATGGATTCCGAAAAGACTTTAGTACAGAGACTTTACTTTTCACCCTATCTGACAAGATTTTGAAGGGTTTCAATAAGGGTCAATGTTATCTTGTCTTATCCGCCGCCTTTGACACAGTCGATCATAAAAGTTTGATATCCAGATTATCTGAAATAGGTTTCACTGGTACAACATTGAATTGGTTCACCTCATTTCTTCACAACAGATCTTTCCAGGTAAACATTAATAACTCTAAATCAGAGACAATATCACTAGAAACTGGAGTCCCACAAGGCTTGGCCTTATCAGCCCCACTCTTTAACAGATATCTACTCCCATTATGCCAACTGCTCTCTGGTCTCGGCATTATACTGGTTACAGACTCATTAGAAAAAGCATTCAAACTCTCAGCCATGTATCTCAATGTAATAAATCAACTCCTAACCCATTTGAGACTGTCTCAACATGGATAAGACCGAATGCATCCTGCTTGAAATAAAAACCTCAATAAACAATCCAAATAATAATATGCAAATCGATAATTCAATTATTAAGCTAGGTGATAAAGTGAAGGGTCTTGGTATATGGATAGATCTAGAATTGAACTTTAAAAATCACATATCTATGAAAATAAAATAATATTTTAACAAACTACTAATACTTAAATGCTTAAAACCACTCCTAAATCAACATGACTTTAGAACAATACTATAATCTTTGATTTTTATGAGTTTTGATTATTGTAATTCCCTGCTATTAGGCCTACCCAAATCAACTACATGACTGCTTCAATACTTCAAAATGCAGCCGCTAGAATTCTAACCGGTCATAAAAAAATGGAACACATCACCCCTGTTCTAAAAGCACTTCACTGGTTACCCATTAACAAATGGATCGAGTTCAAAGTACTCTCCATCTTATACAAGACAATATATGGCAAGGAAGTTGAATGGCTAAACACAGTAATCAGAATACATACACCACAGCGTAACATGAGATTGGCAAATAAGACCTTGTTATCAGCACCCTCAGTCACATCTGCCAGTCTTACTATGGTATGGGAGAGAGCAATTTCACTAGCAGGACCGGGCCTGTGGAACACTTTACCAGAAAATTTAAGGATATAGAGCAATTTAAAATTATTTAGAAAACTCCTCAAAACATGGCTGTTCAAACAAGCATGTAGAGACGGCATAGGCTAAACTTCATTCACACACTCACCAGATCACTTCACATAACTATCCAGGACTATTCCATTAAACTCATTTATGTCTATACCAGGTACATTACTAAGGTTGATTGTTTTTATGACTTATGAAGGTTGGAATCTTTGTACTAATAATTAACTATGTGTGATTAGTTTATTTATCTATTTAGTTAAATTGTATGTTATTTTATATATATATATTTATATATACATGTTAATCTTTTATTTATTTACAGTTTGATGTATGAATAATTTTATATCAGTGAGCTACCTTTTTGTGTCTTACAGATGTAATCTTTTCTTTTATGTTATACCTGTAAACTGTTGTGAAGGATAGTACCAAACAATGGTATATAAAAGTTTACAAATAAATAAATAAGTTTGTTGGGCAGAAAGGATCACCAATTTGGTTCTTTTTTGCCGTCATTTCTATGTTTCTATGTTAATCAAGCTATGGAATCTGTTGCCGGAGGTCATGGTCAAGGCAACTAATATAGTGGGGTTCAAAAGAAGATTGGACAAGTTCCTGAAGGAAAACAGTTATTAGTAGAGATATACATTTGTTTTTGCCGAATTGGAAAATTTCAACAAAATTGTCCAATTCGGCATGTTTCGGGGAGCCTGAAAAACGATCGGGATTTTCCCATTTTTTCCCCAAAAAATCATTTTTTGTGTTAGTGTACACTAACGGGAGTTAGTGCATGCTAACTCCCGTTAGCGTACGCTAACAAAAACTAATAAAATCTAACAGTTTTTGTTAGCGTGCACTAACGGGAGTTAGCATGTACTAACCCAAAAAATGATTTTTTGCAAAAAAAAAGAACCCAACCGCAAAATAATGACATTTCCTGCGGCGGCCAAAAAATGCAGAACGACATGAACACAAAAAATGATTCACATCTCTAGTTATTAGCCAGGTAGTCTTGGGAAAGCCAGCTGATTGATACAAGAAATCAATCAACTATTGGGGATCTGATGGGTACTTTTGACTTAGACTGTCCACTTTTAGAGACAGAAATGTTGGGATCTATTGACCTTGGATTGACTCAACATGGCATTTCTTATTTTCATATGTAACCTCGTGTCTCCCTTTCATATGTTGTCTCTGTTTTTCATGCCATGTCATACAATGGCTACACACACATTCATTTCCCCTTTTGGTGCACCCAGGCCTTGGATGAACTTCCCAGTGTCTTTTTTGCCTTTTTGAGCATTATCATTTTCATAATGTACAAGATTTTCAAACAGGCTGGATATATCCATATGTACAGCAAACCTCGTTGCCTAAACTACTTTTACACCTCCTTGAAACTCTGCCTCTTTTTGCTACAAGTTGACTGACTTGTCTTGAAATACTTATTTCCATTTCTCTTGAAATAGAAGCTCTTATTTTTTCCTGGTTGCCCCTATTACTCTTGCTTTGTCAGCATATTTATGAAGCTTCACAATCACAACTCTTGGTAACACATTCTCTGCATGTTTTAGCTCCAAGGCCTGATCTTCTCAATCCATATTAGTCTTTCCACTTTCGGCCTATATATCCAGAAGTTGTACAGTCATGATGCAAAAAATAGTATGAGGTCCACGCTCTCTATTCCCTCAGGATCATCCATGATTCATAGATTGTTGCAGTGGCTCCGATTATGAAAATTGGCTTGTTTTTCTATTAGTACTTTGTTACATCTTTGTACCTCTTAAATTTTTGCCATGCATGCATGAGGAAGATATGAATTTCCTCTACTGTCTCCTGCAAATTGTCTAGCCTTGCTATCATCTCGTCTATAGTAGAAATAAGCTGAGCTAACTTATCAGACAATTACTATCTCCAGTTTTGTATCTAGGATGTTATCTAGGGATATAATATTGTTCTTTACTTCCTTGGTCATGTCTATTATATCTGCTTGCATCCCTGACTCTCCTGCACTCTCATCCTCCAACACATTCCTCCATTCGAGCAGACTGTTCAGCTGTGGTTTTTCTGTCTGTTTTGACTTGGTAACTTGTTTGTCTACATTATTGGTGGTGAACCAAAAGGGTCATCATTTTAATACAATCTATCCTACCCTATCACATTAAGTATAATGGTGACCAGGCCTCGGTACATTCTTTGATTAATAATAGGATTCAATCCATGTTTAACAACATCATGATTTGGGAATCTTATAAAATCTAACTTCGAAATATTTTATCCCCTGATGAGACCACTACAAATTAGATTGCTTAAATATCATCATGATTATAATCAAGGTATAAGGACAGAATTTCTGATTTTTCTCAGTTAATTTTATATCCAGAAATAGCAGAAGTAACATCAATAAAGTAGTGAGTGACATCTTGGGTTCCGAAATATACAACAGTACATCATCCACATAATCCAAAAATTTACACTCTGTTTCACCTAATTTTATCCCTGAAATAAAATCATTTTGATGGATAGTGATGAGAATAGATTCCAGTACCTAATTAAACAAAAAATGAGAGAGGAGGAAGCCCTATCAGGTACAACAACAGAGTCCAAATTGATCACAGATGCACAAATTAGCAACTATCCTTTCAAGTGGAGATGAGTACAGAACCTGAATCATATTAACAAAATCATGTCCACACCAAACCAGCCAAGAACCTTGAAAAGATAATGCCATTCTATGTGACTGAAGGCTTTTTTTTTTTAGCATGTAAAAATACAGCCAACTGAGGTTCTTTTATTTCCTTCCCAATGTGGATAATTTTGGTAAATAGCCAATCATTGCCAGGCAGGATCTTTATGAAAACCCATTTCAATGCTATGTAAGGAAGCTCTAATAGTTGGTTGAAAACATAGGGTCTTATTTTCTAAGGCTATTGCACGCTTGTGTTACCTACATCAGAGCAGAGTCAGCCCCAGAAGAGGAGGAGTCTGGGCGTCACCGGGGCCGACTTGCAAGGAAGGTGTGGACAGCAAAAAGGTAAGGAGCCTTTTTGCTGCCTATTTCGTGCCGAATAACTGCACCTTTTATGGTGTAGTTATTCTGCACAATACCGGCAGCACAGGACCGTCCCCCCCATTTCACCCTCCGCCCCCTGTTACCACTGGATTTTCTAAGTTCTGTGAACTTAGAAAATCCAGCCCATAATGCTAAAACTTCTGCAAAAAATGTCCAATTCAAATTAAAAAGAGATATGGATCCATAATTTTGCACTAACTGGCTTTCTAGTCTTCTCTGCTACAGTAATCAAAGCCTTAGAAAATAATCCTTTAGCTCATTCACCATGTACAAAGAAGTCAAAGAGATTTTTTAATTTAGGAGTCAAAGTTTTACTAAATTCCACCCAAAAAACTGAAAATCCATCAGGGCCAGGAGAATCATTAAGGTGAATAGTTTTGATAACTGCTACACTTTCTTTTTAGTGATAGGTGTGGCTAGTTGTAATCTGTTAGCCAGGGATAAAGTCCTATGTACCAGATCGCTAGAAAAGAATAAATCATACAATCAGAAATAGATAATGCAGAAGAATAAAGCTTAGCATAAGATTCCCTAAAATGTTCCAGTATTTCATGGTCAGTAACAAAATTTTAAAAGATCATTGGTATGGGTACGATTATGAAACCATCAACATTATATACTATGGGGCGGATTTTAAAAGGCCCGTGCTCCGGCACGCCTATTTTGCATAGGCTGCCGACGCTCGTAAAGCCCCAGGACGCGCGTAAGTCCCGGGGCTTTCGAAAAGGGGAGGGAGGGGGCGTGTCCGGGGGCGTTCCCGAAACGACACGGTGTTTTGGGTGCGTGCCGCGGCGTTTCGGGGGGGGGGGCATGGGCGTGGCGACGGCCCGGGGGCGTGGTTGAGGCCTCTGGACCAGCCCGGACCGGCCTCTGGACCAGCAGGCTTAACTTTGCCGACAAAGGAAGGGTGGGGGGGTTTAGATAGGGCCGGGGGGGGGTGGGTTAGGGAGGGGAAGGTGGTGGGAGGCCAAAAAAAGTTCCCTCCGAGGCTGCTTCGAAATCGGAGCGGCCTCGGAGGGAACAGGTAGGCCGCGCTGGGCTCGGCGCGCGCAGGTTGCACAAATGTGCACCCCCTTGCGCGCGCCGACCCCGGATTTTATAAGATACGTGCGGCTACGCGCGTATCTTATAAAATCCTGTGAACAAAAGTACGCAATCGCACAAGTATTTAAAATCTGCCCCTATAAATCCAAGCTATACATTTATTAACTTTCACTGCAAAAAGGCACTTATTATATTAGCTTACAAATTGTAGACTTCAAAACAAATTTTGTTTAAGGTAAAAGGTGGTGGTTTCATACACTATTATGGCACTAACCATCCAGGTTGTGCCATTCTATTTTATAATCATGAACACACCAGCCTTCCTCCTATTTATATTTTCAAATTTCACATTTGTGCCAAGTGCTTTGAAATTTATAAATTAATGTGCAACCTCAAAAACTTTGTTGAAATTTTACTGAGTTATGCATGGCTTCCTTCTATTCAAATGACCACCACAATGGTTTCTTAACTGTGGATTATAGCGTCTTCTTCTACTCGTTCATCAATCACTCAACAACTCTATTGTTCCTCACATTCTTTGTGCCTGGTACCTTTGCGCGGGGAAGAAGATGTTAGTAGGTGGTATTTCCCTCCCTTTAGCCCAGGAAACCAAATGAGACTGTGAACAAGGCTGGCAGTATGTACAAATATATACAGGTTTATTAGTCTGTATAAGTATGTATATTTCTAAATGACTACATTGCTAATAGGATGTCAAATAACACACCTATCTACTTGTGGTTAGTAGTCTCAGGCCATGCAACTATAGACACTTCTACAAGATATCAAGGGCATTTAATATTTGGCAATTTGGTGTTGTTGACCCCCAGAGTGTACTACCAAATATATAATATAAAGGACTTCTTGAGTTCCTGCTTAATCAAGTGTTATCATTATCCTCCCACTTTTATTCCAAGTCTCAACCATGTGAAATGATGCAACTGGATTAGTGGAAAGTGTTGGCCTGGGGGGTCCATTGTGTCTAAACTTCTACCATCTTCTTGGTACCACTTTTTCTCCACTGAAAGGGTCCATGCCAAAGCTAAGGTCCATGCCCTGCTGGTGACCCAACTCCACCTCCCGGTCTATTGCTGTGGTCTATGACTTCCTAGGGAACCCAACTGGATGTGCCACTGGGGTCCATGCCCTCCTGGGGGACTGGGCTCTGCCTCCTGGTTTGTCACTGGGGTCCACTACCTCCTGGGGACCTAATTCTGCCTCCTGGAATGCTGCTGGGTTTACACCCTCCTGGGGGATTGCTCAGTCTACCACTGGGGTTCATCCGCTCCTGGAGGACCATTTGATCTGCTGCTAGAGACCATGCCTTCTTAGGGGACTCAATCTGCTGCTGGGGTCCACATCTTTTTTGGGACCACTGGATCTGCTGCTGGGGTCCACACCCTCCTGTGAGACCACTCAAACTGAAGTTGGGGTCTATGACTTAGTGAAGGACCACTCAATCTGCTACTGAGACCCCTTGCTCAAGGGGAACAGGAATCACCTCCTATTCTTCCTCTGGGTTCTCTACCCTCTTGGGGGACTGCACCACCTCTGAATCTGCTGCTATCCTTTGGTTCTTCTCCCTTGGTAGGAGGGCTTTTCCTGACTTGGGTTTACAGCTCCTCTAGGCACATGGCTTATTTACCGATCAGTGATTCATGCCCTCCACAGTCTCAGCTTTCAGTGATTTTAGTTCCACTAAGCTCATGACCACTTGTTTGCTGTTACCTAGCCTGGATGGGTTATCTTCTCTCAGCTAAAAGGCCAAGGACCATGGGAAGAGAATGTGTGCATACCCTTCTATCCTGCCTGGCTTTTCTTTTTCTCTGTTGTCTGAGAACTGGGTACCCGAGGATCAAACTCTCCTTGTTAGTCAGGGTGAGAATCTGTTTGTTTCCTAGGACTCTTGTTCCAGTACATTTTTCACACAACTCCCTCTCCCATTCAAAATTCTCCATTAAATCTCATTCTGTGTTTCCTGGGCTGGCAGCTCATGTTACACAGCTGCATTGTCCTCTTTTTTTTTATCTGTTACAGTTCACTTAAATTGTAGCATACTCTTTACCCCTCCCTCCCTTGGGAGGGGGGTTAAAAAAGTAAGCAAGATGGGACACGAACATCATAAAAGATAGACAAATAGGTTGCATATCAGTAGACCAACAAGAATAGCCACATACAAGTCATCAGGCCCATTTCCAATCTACCGTTCATTGCCAAAATCATGGAAAAAAATAGTCAACACTCAGCTCACAGAATATTTAGAAAACCACAACATTCTTTCTGCCTCGCAATTCGGGTTCCGTAAATTCTTCAGTATGGAAATCCTCTTACTCATCCTCACAGACACCATTCTCAAAGGTCTCGGCCATGACCATTCCTAAAAACTCGCCTCACTTGATATCTCCACCGCCTTCGATACCATTAACTACAATATCCTAATCAGCCACCTCAAAGAAATTGGCATATCCGGAACAGCACTTCAATGGTTCAAATCCTATCTCAAAGACAGACACTACACAGTGAAGATCAGAAACTCCGAATCTTCACCCATCCAACTTAACCATGGCGTTCCCCAAGGATCCTCCCTTTCATCCACCCTCTTCAACATATAGCTTCTGCCCCTCTGCCAACTTCTTTCAGACCTCGGTCTCCCCTACTATATCTATGCAGACGATGTCCAAATCTTAATCCTCATCCAAGAATCCATCTCCAAGTCTCTCTAGACCTGGGAAAACTGCTTTAATGAAATAAACCGCCTCCTCACCAACCTCCACCTTGCCCTCAATACTACAAAAATGGAACTTATCATAATATCTAAACATAAAACACAATACATTCACAGACCATCAGCCCCCTCCCCCCCCCCCGACCTTCTTCCAGCAAAATGCCCACAACCTTGGCTCAATCATTGATAAGTTGAACCTAAAAAAATGTATTAATGCAACCCTTAAGGACTGCTTCTTCAAGCTCCATGTCCTCAAAAAGCTTAAACCCCTTTTTCACCTCCCCAACTTCCTCACAGTTCTTCAAGTCACAATCTTCTCAAAAATTGATTACTGCAACTCCCTGCTCCTAGGCCTCCCTGACTCAACCCTTACACCCCTCCAAATGCTGCAAAATACCACTGCTAGAATAATTACTAATACCGGCAAAACAGAACACATCACCCCAGACCTCAAAGAACTAAACTGGCTCCCTATAGCCTCCCGCATCCTATACAAGACCCTCTCTGTTATTTAAAAAACCATACACAACAATAACATACAATGGCTTGATAACAGCCTTTGCCTCTCCATTCCTAATCGGCCAACTAGGAAAGCTTACCTTGGAACCCTCCACACACCCCTCCTAAAACCATCCGACTCAACTCTACTAAAGAGCGGGCCCTTTTGATTATTGGTTCCACCCTCTGGAACACCATGCCAACAGAACTCCGACTAGAACTATTCCCCCAAAAATTCAAAAAAAAGATAAAAACTTGGCTTTTCAAACAGTCTTTCCCTGAGTAACTTCTCTCCCCCTTCCTTAACTCTTTTTTCACTCCCTCTGGACTTTCCAATATTGTTATGCTCTTTATTTAATATCTTCCATCACATACCCATGTATATATATGTATATATATATATATATATATATATATATATATATATATATATGTGTGTGTGTGTATGTGTGTGTGTGTGTGTATCATGCATATATCTTATATTTTACCATACCCTCCAACATATACACATGTATATTACTTTTATTGTACCATATATTCCCATGTATTGTACTCTCCTTCTTAATGCCCTCATTTTGCGCTTCGCAACCTTCATGCTCCTTGTAAGTAACTCAACCTTGTTCACTGTAATCAAACATTTTTCCCCCTCCAAGTTTTTCTCACCCATTGCTCAGTCCATGTCACTTTTGCGAAAAGCCCCATTAACGCATGTAATAGGCCCTTACCACATGCAAAAATGTCTTTAATGCATATGATAGCACCATATTGTATGGTGCGATGTGGATTTGAAAAAGAGGAGGAGTTAGGGGTGGGCTTGCTAGTCTGTGAAGTACTATCGCACAGACTTAACTACACCTTTTTCAGTAGTGTTAAGCTGTGTGATAGCTTGCATGCACCTGGGAGAGAGAGAGAGAGAGAGAGAGACTAGCCATAACATTCTCCCCCTAGATAGGTATTTATATCTCTATGGGAGGCCCACCTAGTAAATCGAGGTGAGGTTTAGGTATTAGTGTAGGGGGTTAGGGGCCACTTTGACATTCAACGTGAGACGTACGAACAGAACAGTGGTTTCTTGTGAAGATTTGATGACCTACGGAGAGAGGATACTTGATGAGATTTGGGCAATGTTCTCTCCACCTAGCTTGATGTTACCCAGGTAGAGAGTCCATCACAGTCCTCAATAACAAATCAATCTACAGACCTAAAATTTTCAACTTATACAAGTTTCACATGAATTGACTCCCAATAATTCTTCCTAAAATGTTCAGTGCTCATAGATTTCCTTCGGTTAGTTCAGCTATAATCAAGAATCTTACTTAAAATTAAGCCCATATACCTATGTTTATGAAAGAGGGTCTGAATAATTTTTCTGGATCTTGATATTTTGGTCTAATTATTCAGAGTGACTGCATAGTCAGCAAATTACAGCATTGTGTTATTCCTTTATTTTGTATTTATTTAGATTTTTTTATTTTCTGCTTTTCGGCACTTCAAAGTGTACATCAAAGCAGATTACATTCAGGCACTATGCTAGAAAAATAAATCTGTTTTATAAAGATTTCCCTACTCCAACTTCCTTTTCAGCTACTCAGTCTACAGTGAGAATATTAACCTGAAACTGTAAAAGAAAAAATAGGAATCTAATAATACAGTGATCATAGTTCAAACATTTCTCTCAAAGCACTAGCAAATAAGGATGGTCATCATCTTAAGCAGATGAGCCTTGAGTCTTCATCACAAATTTAATGAAGTCTTTCAAAGAATTCTCCTTTTCTCTACTGAAATAAAAGACTTGATTTAAAATGTAATTTCCTCATAATGTTCTATATGGCTATAATTCATTACTTCAGAACATCAATACTCAGGCCTTTCCATCTCATGGCTTTTCTCGTCCTTTATTTCATATGTCAGCCCTGGCATTTTTCAGAAACTAATTGGCATTTGCTGGTGTTTGAGCTGTTTTTTTTTTTTTCCACTGCTAACCCAGATGGATAAGCGCTTGAACTGCAACCCTAAGGCTGCTGCCGTCATGCAGTTACATAAAAAGAACATAGCTATACATTTTCATTCTCCCATCTCTCCAGTAGCATCAGATTTACTTTTATAGTTAAATGTGCCAAGCCAGCATCCAAACCATACCATGGCTAGGTCATTAATGTATAAAAACAAACAAAAGAAAGCAATGCAATATGCTTAAACCAAGACAAGGGAAAGTGACTCCTCTACACATTACCAGAGCTCCTGAAACACTAATAAAGCCCCAGGATGGAGGGGGGCATAACAACATGGCCAAGCCCCAGACCACCACTGCCACCACCATCCTGCCAGGCTCCCCACCTTCATGCCATGTTTCTCTTCCCACCAGGTGAAAGAAGATTTTGCTGGTGGAAAGGCTTTTGTGAGGAGAGTTGAGTTACCTGGACAGTCAAGGCTCTCTTCAAGACTGTCTCGAAGTGAGTAGACTCCAGAATTTTAGTATCTGCAGGAGCTGCTCAGTATTGGTCATCCCCATTCGTTTCCCAAACTCCCATCCAGCTTGCAAAAATTTAGGGTAGAGGCTTAATTGGAAGTAGTGGTGGGGGTGGTGGTGGGGAGGGGGGGGGGATGTTGCACTCGGAAGAGGGAGGCATTGTGTTAGTTTACTTGTCACAATTAAGGGGACTTACAGCATTCTAGCCCCCCAAGTATTGGCCTAAAAGCAAGTCCTATATTATTCCAGTGCTGATACCAGGTGAATCCATACTTTTTGAGTGTACTGCCATAGAATACTGGTACTTTCTAGAGCTTTATCACTTCTTAGTAGGGGCTTTTTTGTATCTGAACAACCTCTGTTGCCAGAAGAGTGGGTACAATTAGAGGTGACATCACTTTGGCACCAGCTTCAGGGATACATAAAAACATAAGAATATAAGATATACCATACTGGGTCAGACCAAGGGTCCATTAAGCCCAGTTTCCTGTCTCCAACAGTGGCCAATCCAAGTCACAAGTACCTGGCAAGTACCCATACACAGATCCCATGCTACTAATCCTGGCAACAAACAGTTGCTATTCCCTATTGATTAATAGCAGTTTATGGACTTCTCCTCCAGATACTTATTCAAACCTTTTTTTAAACCCAGCGATACTAGCTGCCTTAACCACATCCACTGGCAACAAATTCCAGAACTTAACTTGTGTTGATTGAAAAATAATTTTCTCTGATTTGTTTTAAATATGCTACTTGCTAACTTCATGGAGTGCCCACTAGCCCTTTTATTATCTGAAAGAGTAAACAACTGTTTCATATTTACCCATTCAAGTCCTTTCATGATTTGGTAGACTTCTACCATATCACCCCTCAGCCATTTCTTCTCCAAGCTGAAAAGCCCAAACCTCTTTAGCCTTTCCTCACACAGGAGTCGTTCCATGCCCTTTATAATTATGGTTGTCCTTCTCTATAATTTCTCCAGTGCAACTATATCTTTTTTGAGATGAGGCAACAAGAACTGCACTCAGTATTCAGGGTGTGATCTAACCATTGAGCGATACAGAGGCATTATGACATTCTCCATTTTATTTGGCATTCCCTTCTGAATAACTTCTAACATTCTGTTTACTTTTTTGATCACCACAGCACACTGAGCTGAGGATTTTAATGTAATATCAACTATGACGCCCAGATCTTTTTCCTGGGTAGTAACTCCTAAAATGGAACCTACCATCATGTAACTACAGCATGGGTTATTTTTCCCTATATGCATCACCTTGCACTTGTCCACATTATTTTTCATCTGCCATATGGACACCCAGTCTTCCAGTCTCGCAAGGTCCTCCTGAATTTATCACAATCCACTTGTGATTTAAATACTCTGAATAATTTTGTGTATGTATTATGCAAACAGGATCACCTCACTTGCCGCACCTCTTTCCAGATCATTTATAAATATATTATAAAGCACCCGTCCAAGCACAGATCCTTGAGGCACTCATGTTTACCTTTTTCCACTGTGAAAACAGACCATTTAATCCTACTCTGTTTCTTATCTTTTAACCAGTTTGCAATCCACAAAAGGATTTCTCCTTCTCTCCTGGGTTGGCCAGTTCCATTTTTAAATGCCCAGAAGGAAGGACAGGAGTAAAAGGGCATCGCTCCTACCCTATTCAGTTGGGAGACCCCACAGAAGTGGGCAAATTGGAGGTGCCTGGACCCCACAAAAGTTTCAGGGGTGGGAGACGGGTAGGAGGGTCCAAGGGAGGCCCCCACTGGGCTTGGCCTGGGTGCTGCAGCTAATTGTGGGGGCAGGAGGGGGATTGGAGGGCCTCAGAGAGGCCCATTTTGATTTTTTTTTTATGTTTAAGTAAACAAACTAAACCAATGTAAAAATTAAACAAACTGAAAAACAAGAAAAAATCCTCCAAAGCAAAAATTGAGCCAAAATGAAAATCTTGGGTCTATAAATCCCTAAGAGGCATTATGATATCTTCCATTTCACTTTTCCTTTCCTAATAATATCTAACATTCTACAGTGTGGCCCATGAAAAAGTAGCCAGCCTGCATGCACTGGTATTGGATGTGGGCTACTTTTCCATGGGCCCACCTGTATTTTGACAACTGCTGTACACTAAATCAAGAATTTCAAAGTATTGTCCAGAATGCCTCCAGGATCCTTTTCTGAGTAGTGACGTCTAATACGGAATCCATCAATATGTTTCTCAGTCAGTTTGTGATTTAATGAGTTTATATCATTTTCAGTCATCGGCAGATTTGATTACCTCCCTCATCACTTCCTTTTCCAGATCATGTATGAATATATTAAAAAACACTTGTCCCAGTACAGATTCCTGGGGCTCTCCAATATTTACCTTTCTCCATTAAGAGAAATATCAATTTAGCGTAACTATTTGTTTTCTATCCATTATAACTTACTAATTCACAATAGGTTATTGCTTCTTATCCCCTGACTATAATTTCCTGACGAGCCCCTCATGAATGATTTAGTGAAACACCTTTTGTAAATCAAGATACGCTATATGAACCAACTCACCCTTGTCCACGTGTATATTAACCCCCTTCAAAAAAAAATCTAACAAATTTGTAAGACAAGCCTTCTGTTGTGAAATTCATGTTGACTCTGCCCCATTAAACTATGTCTATCCAGATGGTCAGTATTTTTGTTCTTCACAATACCTTCTACTATTTAGCTCATAAGCATCTACTATTTTATCCACATAAATATTGTGTGGAAATTGTCTTTCCTGTGTCCAATGTGCTTTTACAGGATTGTTCTGGTAGGGGTGGTGGTGTTAATGGGATTGTCATGATGGTTTATTTTAATTATCAAAATATTTGGGGAAAGGGGTGGCCTATAGGCTTGAAAGTTAATGGTAGTTTTACTGATGGAGGGTGAGAGGGTGAAGAAGAAGTTTAGCCAAGGGTGCCCAATATCCTTGCAACAGCATTGTCTACTGAAATTGGAAGCACTTTCAATCTCTGACTTTAGTTTATTGCAAAGTGCTTATGATAAGTCTGAATGTAGTTCCCTAGTTACCAGGGTTCTGTTGGATTCATACGTCTTGTCCATCAATTTTATCATCAATAAATTCCACTACAGCTGATCAGAAATATGGGTTCCCTAGTTGGATTAAACTAGGACAGACTGATCAGTTTCCCTAATGTGTATTACTTCTCAATCAACTGTGTTTCCTCACACAAGTCCCCAATTTATTTGTGTTTAAAAACAGAGTTCCTACATTCCTTACAGCGTATACCAAGATTCAGCTAATATAGGAAATCCTGTTTCTGAATGCAATCATTCTTTAATAATGTATTCTGTTTACAGGGGTGGATTGGCAAATTGAGGCTTTGGGAATATCCCGGGATTCCAATCCGAGCAATCACATGGTTGGTATTGTTCACAGCGGCCACATGCCTGCAGAGCATCTGTGACCAACACCAGACCTCGGGCACCATTGTTTTGAATGGAAGCCTCTCCTGAAGTTCTCCTTCTTACTTTTTTAGGCTTCATGTGGTGGTACCAACATCAGTTTTAGCAGAGGTTCAATGGGACTACTCCTGTTCCTTTCTTTCCCTCCCCCACAACCACTGCAGGAACAAGAAGTACCCCTCCACCTCCTCTTATATCTGCCCTGCCCCATCTCACCTGTTCTCTCCTCTGCCAGCAGGAAGAATCACAAAGACCTCTTCACACTGCCTCACCACTGGTTGAAGAATTCTCACTACTCACAGGTTTGACCACCCATCATGCTCATATCTGCAACAAAATAAAATTAAACCCCTTCCCCCCTAGCATTGGGTGTCTTCCAATCTACCCCTACCCATAGGGATCACCACCTGGAGCAGCAAATGGGAGTCTACCAAGACATAACAACATAAGAAAATGCCATACTGGGTCAGACCAAGGGTCCATCAAGCCCAGCATCCTGTTTCCAACAGTGGCCAATCCAGGCCATAAGAACCTGGCAAGTACCTGGCAAGTACCCAAAGACCTTATTCTTTTGGGGCCCTGCCTGCCAGTGTAAGTCAAAGATTTTTTTTTTTTTTTTTACTTATTCAGATGTGGAGGGGGAGAAAAATGAGACAGAGTAGGAGTGAATCAGTGAGCATGTCTGCGAGCATGTAAATGTGTGATTTTGAGCATATGAGTCAGCATGTGAGAGTGTGCACGTGAGACAGTGAGTATGTGTATGAGTATGTGATGTGTGTGTGTCAGTGGCAGGTGTGTGAGTTAGTATGTGTGCAAGCGTGAGAGAGAACGTCTAAGTCAGTGAGCATGTATGCGAGCGTGAGATAGTATGTGTATGAGGGTGCATATGAGAGACTGAGTATAAGAACATATATGTTAGAGAATGTGTGTATATAAGATAGTGGAGAAAGTTTGTGTGTACTACTGTACTCCACCACTGACTAATCCATAACAATCTCAGAGTGATTGTAATAAAAATGTCCCAGGTATGGTGAGTAGGTTTTTTTAATCCTTATTTATTTTTTTATCCTTAAATTATAGGATGTTATTTGATGTGTGAACTATTTTAGAATATTTTATTGGTGTTTAAGTTTTTAATTATTGGATGTTCTATTTGTCAGCTGTTTTGAAACATTTATTATTTTTATTAGTATGGTTTTAATATTATGATTGAATTTTAATATTTCTTGATTTTATTGTGACTTGATTTTATTGTGATTAGTAACTGTTTCTCCATTGTTACACTGCATACAGAATCAGGCTTTTTGAAATTTTGAATTCAGTTTGCATCTACACTTTTCTATTTATAATTTAAGGTCTCTTTATTCTGTACTTGGTGAGGGTCTGTTTGTGTTCTACATCTGTGATCAAAGTGAGGTATTCTGCTGGCATGTAATTTCTGTTTAAGGATCTATAATAGCCTAGCTTGTTCTGTTTTCCTAATAGGAGTTGTATTGGTGTTTTAGGGCCTGGTGTAATATTTGCAGTGTTGTCTTTTCATACGCTACCACTAAAACATGCTACCATATGTTTTAGTGATAGCAGTTAGTGCTGTTTTGGTATGGAAGCTTTACTATATTACCCAAAACTATCTGAGGGCTAGGTCCAATCTCAAAATGTGTTATAATAAGTCTAATACCATAACAACATGCCATGCTGGGTCAGACCAAAAGTCCAGCAAGCCCAGCATCCTTTGTTCGATATTGGCTAAGTCCTAAAATTAGATTAAATTTCTTGCTGCTACTTCCCCATCACTGCCTTGATCACATCCTTAGGCAGTGAGTTCCACAGCTTGATTGCACATTGAGTGAAAAAAATATGTTTTCCAATTTGTTTTAAGTCTGCTACCTGTTAACTTCAGTGATTGTCCCCTAGCCTTGTGTTATTTGAAAAGGTAAATAATTGTTCCTTATTTACCTCTTCTACTCCACTCATGATTTTGTAGACTTTAGTCATAACCTTCATCAATTGTTTTTTTCCAAGATGATGAGACCTAACCTGTTTAGCCTTTCTTAATAAGAGAGCTGTTCCAACCCCTTAAACAGTTTTGTTGCCCCTCGCCATACCTTTTCTAACTCTGTTGTATCCTTTTTGAGATATAGTGACCAGAACTGTACACAATATTCAAGGTGTGGTCACATCATTTCTCTATACAAGGACATTGTGATGTTTACCATTTTATTCTCCATTCCTTTCCGAATAATTTCTAGCATTCTGTTTTCTTTTTTGATTGCTGCCACATACCGAGTTGAGGATTTCAACATATAATGACTCCTAGATCCTTTTCCTGGGAGGTTATGCCTACTGCAGAACCCATCATTATATGTATATAAAATTAAAGTTAATTTTCCCTATATGCATTGCTTTACATTTGTTCATATTAAATTTAATCCACCATTTAGATGCTAATTTATCCAGCTCATTAGTTCTTTCTGTAGTTCCTCATAATCTGCCTATGTTTTTAACTGCCCTGAATATTTTAGTGTCATCTGCAAATCTGATCATTTAATTTGTTGTTCATCTGCATACCATTCCCTAGCAGCCTTGGGAGAGGACTCCAGAGATTACAGTGAGCGATCCAGGCTCTGAACCCAGTTCCAGCTTCCAGAGGCCTGCACCCCTTGCAGCCGAGAGGACCAGAAAGCTCATCTGCATACAATTCCCAGCAACCCCTGGGAGAAGACTTCAGAGGTCACAGTGAGCATTTCAGGCTTAAAACTTCACAGCCCCAACTTCCAGAGGTCCCACATCCTTGCAGAAAAAGAATGGCTGGAAATATGCGACGCACCTCAAACCTTTATACTGTATTCTATCCGTTTACCATGCTAAAGCTTATCTATTTATTAGACCTTATCTGTTTTTTATTTGAATTTTATATGTTTTGATTTTGCATGATAATTGTTTTGGTAGGAGAAATTTGCTATGGATTTTATACAGAAGGAATTTAATTCAAATCAAGAGTCAATAAGGTTGGTAACTAAGAAGATATAGGTAGATTAATTGTAGTGTTTTGAGGGTCATTTCCAGACAATTATAAAATAAATCTATAGACTAAAAGTACTTTAGGTTAGCTTTACATCCCTGTTCCCTTAGAAATGTTTATTCAATAAAAAATCAACAACACTATGATGCAGAAAATATTCCAGCAGGGAGAGGGAGGCTTTCCAGTCTTTTTTACAGAGTACCACATGTATGATTATCTCCCAGCTGGTGAGAAGTTGTATGTGTTGTGTCCGTTGGTGCTACACAGCTTTGCCCCGTTTGCCTCACCTTGCTCACGGCTCCTCCCGCTTACCTAGGAAAGATGGCTACCATCGCATCTACAAGCCGACTTCTCCGGCATCCCCGGAAGGGCTATGGTGCAGCCTCCCACCATGCTCCTCCCAGGTACCTACTAGGGTGAGCTTGGTGAGTTCTATGGCGGTGGGTAAGCATGGGAGTGCCACAAAGTGAGCCATCGTTGAGAACCAATCTACAGTTACCCAAATCATGTTGTTACCTCCTGAAAGGGGTAAGTCTACCACAAAGTCTGTGGCGATATGCATCCATGGTTCATCAGGTACTGGCAAGGGTTGGAGTAGGCTCCAAGGACGACCGGGTGGCGTCTTCTGTCTTGCACAATTTGCGCAGGAAGCAACGTAGGAGAATGTGTCTTCCTTCATGGTGGACCAACAAAAAAGGTTTTGTAGTTTAGACAGAGTTCTGCATTGGCCAGTGTGTCCTGCCAGTTTAGAGTCGTGAGCCCAGGCTAACAACTTCTTTCTGAGGTTCTTGGGTACGAAGGTTTTTCCTGCAGGTACTGAGTGAGTAGCTGCCAAAATAACCCTTTCTGGGTAAATGATGTGTTGCGGTTCTTCTGGAATGTCCTCTGAGAGGAGTGAGCGAGATAGGGCATCTGCTCTGATATTCTTATCTCCAGGGCGGTACTTTAGCACAAAGTTGAATCTGTTGAAAAACAGAGACCATCTTGCTTGTCTATGATTCAGGCACTGTGCGTGGTGGAGGTACTCCAGATTCTGATGGTCTATAAAGACAGTGACTTGATGTTGCGTTCCTTCGAGCCAAGGGCGCCATTCTTCGAATGCCATCTTTATAGCCAGGAACTCTTTATCTCCTATTCCATAATTCTTCTCTGCTGGAGATAAGTGATGGGAGAAGAATGAGCATGGTTGTAAAACTTTTGAATCACCGGCCTGGCTTAGTACAGCCCCTATGCTGACGTCTGAGGCATCGACCTCAATGATGAAGGGCTTGGTGGGATCCGGATGTCAGACACACGGCTTGCTCAAAAAGGCATCTTTTAATTTCTGGAAAGCAGCTATTGCCTCCGGAGACCAATTTGCAATATTGGCACCTTTCTTTGTCATAGCTGTAAGCGGAATTGTAAGTGAGGAGTAGTTCTTGATGAAAGTCCTGTAAAAGTTGGTGAAACCTAAGAAATGTCTGAGAGCCTTTAGACCATTGGGTTGTGCCCATTTCTTAATGCTCTCCAGCTTCTGTGGATCCATTTGAAAGCCTTGGTTGGAAACGATGTAGCCCAAGAAAGGCACTGATTCCTTGTGGAATTCGCACTTGGATAGCTTGGCGTATAGATGATTCTCACAGAGTCTTTGCAACACTCTTTTGACTTCCTCGATATGAGTGGACATGTCTTGAGAGAATATCAAGATGTCATCTAAGTAGATAACGACGCTCTTATAGAGGAGATCCTGGAAGATGTCGTTCATTAAATTTTGAAAGACAGCCGGGGCGCTGCACATCACTAAATATTCAAAGTAACCATCCCGGTTGTTGAAGGCCATTTTCCACTCATCGCCAGCGTGAATGCGAAGTAAGTTGTAGGCTCCTTTCAGATCAAGCTTGGAGAAAATCTTGGCTCCCTGTAGTCTGTCAAATAGCTCGGAGATCAGAGGCAGGGGATAATGATTTTTCACTGTTATTTCGTTGAGACCCCTGTAATCTATACATGGACACAATGTTTTGTCCTTCTTCCCCACAAAGAAGAAACCTGCACCAGCAAGAGACTTGGATGATCTTATGAAGCCCTTTTGGAGGTTTTTCTGAATATATTCGGACATGGCTTTATTATCTGCCATGGAGAGGGGGTACACCCATCCCTTGGGTGGTTCAGTGTTAGGCTTCAGATTAATAGCGCAGTCAGAACATCTATGAGGCAGTAGTATGTCCGTAGCGTCTTTTGAAAAGACATCTTGGAAAGATGCATATTGAGGCGGCAACCCCAGCATTACTGGGGTGGTTGGCATGCAGGGTATAGGAGCGACCTCCATCAGGCATTTCCCATGGCAGTCTGGACCCCAACGTGAATGTTCCAGTGTAGCACAATTGAATTGAGGCATATGCTACTGCAACCATGGAGAGCACTGGTCTATAGACATACTGATTCGGTGAGTTGGATTACCTCACCCGGTAAGGGCTCTTCATGAATGGACGACAGAAGTAGTGGAGACTTCATAGTGTTAGTGGGGTACCATAGGTGCTCCACTAATCATTGTAGAATGAAATTGCCTCCTGCCCCTGAGTCCACTAGGGCAAGAGTCTGATACTCTAAGGGTCCGCAGATCAAGGATACAGGAAGAGAGAGTGGAGGAGAAGGGCAAACCTAAGTCCTCCCGCAGGACTTAGGTTTTCCAGTTTCCCAGACATATAGGGCATGTTTGAACAGCATGGCCAGCTTGTCCACAATACATGCACAGCCCTAATTTCTTCCGTGTTCTTCTCTCTTTGGATGTCAGATGGCTGTGGCCTAATTGCATAGGTTCTTCTTTGCCAGCAACTGGGACCAAGGGAACAGGCCTGGGTGTGGACATAACTTGAGCTTCACCCTGAAAGGGTTTTCTGGGAGACTTGGTCTCTTGAACCTTGTCACGAAGTTGGTGATCAATCCTTGTTGCCAACTTCACCAGTTCAGCCAAGGTCTCAGGCATTTCACGAATGGCGAGCACGTCCTTCAGACAAGAGTTCAGTCCTTCAAAGAAGAGGGTCCTCAGGCACTTCAGGTCCCAGAATAATTCAGATGCCAGTGTCTTGAATTCGATAGTGAAGTCAGCTAATGGTTTATTACCTTGCTTCAGGTGAACCAAGGAAGATCCTGCAGTGGTATACTGGGCAGGGTCAACAAAAACTGATTTAAACAGTTCGAGGAATCCTTCAAGGTCATGAAGAATCAGGTCCTCGCGCTCCCACAACGAAGAGGCCCAAGACAATGCTCGTCCATCTAGATACGACAGGATATATGTGGTCTTGGCATAAGCTGTGGGAAAATGGCTGGGTTGCAGAGAAAAGTGCATGCAGCACTGGTTAAGGAAACCTCTGTATCTCCAAACTTCCCCCAAGAAGTGGGTAGAGCAGATAGAGGTACAATAGTCTTGATAGTCACCTCAGACGGTGTAATTTATTTACCTGTGCTGGTAGGTAAGTTCATCTGTGTGTTGAATGCAGTGGTCAACCCCTCCAGTGCATTCTGCTGTTCGGAGATTCACTGGGCCAGGCCTGGAATGGCCTGCAATGCGGTGAGCCGAGTCAGATCCATGAAGTTAGCAATCTGTTATGGTTAAGCAGTGTTTGGGTGGATCCTTGGGTACTATGGCAGATGACCACGCCCGCGAGGAGGAGCCCCATGAGGAGCCACAGTATTAGGCTAGACTCAGAACACACAAACACAGTTAGTTCTTTATTAAAGAAGAGGTTCCGAAGCAGGTTTCCCAGCAAGGAAGTACTGTGGATGAGACAGACTGAGAGTTAGTGTACTCTAGATGTTTGCTGTAGTTATGCGATTCCACCAGGTTGAAGAAGATAATGCAGGCACCGAGGCAGGGAGAGCCCTCGAGGAGCGAGGACCTGTTCCCTGTAAGGCACCTGAAATAAAGCAGAGGGCCCCCAAGGAGTGGGTACCCAGATTAGTAGTTACCCCGAAGGGCAAAGAAAGAGAGCTTCCAGCAGCAGCATGTAAGCGGCAGAGTAGCATAGACAGGAACAGATTTGAGTCCAAGTTCAGTCCTTGCTAACTCAATGAGCTAGCAAATTAGAATAGGTTATATACCCGGATGGCGTGAAATCAGCAAGGGGGAACACCCTCGAGGTTCACGCCAAGATTGGAATAAAGACATGGGCGACGCGCGCTGTACTGTATCAGCCTGCTAGTAAGGTTCCAGCCCCAAAGAGTAAACAAAATACTTTTATGTCCCCATCGGGAAGCAATCCGTATCCGGAGTTGGGGTAACAAATATAATACCAGATGGAAAGACTTAAAAAATTGTGTAAACTGTAACAGATACTAAACCTACAACTTAAATTCAGTTGTAACAGTGTATAAAAAAAAAAAAAAACAACCTGTTGGCTGTAATACAAAGAAACAATTCATTATTCTATGTATGAAATAATTTGTTGGTGAATTAAAATGTCCTGTTTCTCTAGTGAAATTCAGCATGAAAGTATGGGGCATTCAGTTACACAGTATCCAGAATGTCCCTGAGAGACTGTACACTTGACATGAAATTGCCACTAGGTGCCACTCTTTCTTCATAACAGTATAACTGAAGGACAGGCAACAGAAACATGATAGGTACGGTGTCATGAATTTCTGTTCTCCCAGTCTGTGACTGAAAGAAATCGAACTTAAGAAAGGGACTCTAGTGTTTAATTTGTTCCTTGTACAAAATTATATTACAGGAACAGCAGCTCTTTCAAAGGCTTGTCTCTAACTCTATGCAGGACTAGGTGGAGTGGAGCAGTTAAAAATGCATTCCAATTTTTCTCCAAGTTCAATTTTTGGACTCAGAACAGGAGGTAATGTATTATTCTGTCCGTCGGAGGTTAAGCAGTCTCATACATATGGTAATAAGGCTGGCTAATACATAAATAATTTTGAGTGGGAGGAAGAGAATGAGGGCAGAATAAACAGGGAAGAAGGCTTTATAGAACGGAGACCACACTGAGGGCATTTTTCAGTGGCCGAAGGCTACTTCCAGGCTCACGGGTACTCTGTGCTTTGTGCCAATTGGCCTGCATCGCTATTTTCAAAAGGGAACTCCCCGTTTGCTTTTCCAGGTCCTTCGAGGCCTTGGTCCTAGCTCTGCCCTTTTTAACCTGCAGAGGCTCCAGGCCATTTTCCACAGGTTAAACCCTTATTTGCCTGCAGAAATCCCTTTCTAATAACGTTCCCATTAGGACAAGAGGTTTCTACCCAAAGGACAAATGCTGCACTCCTATCATCCTTTCAGGCTGGTGTTTTATCGGGTAGTGACAGGTGTATTGAAAAAAATATGACAGTGGTATATTAGAAAGAAACAGAAATAACAGGTAAGCGGCAGGGACATAGAGCCCATCACAGCTACCTGTTGCTTTCAGGTAATAATACTATAAAATGTTTTTATCCAACTCAGATTAAGAATCAGTGGCCTTCTGGATATATATTTTCTATATTAATATGATTCTAGCCTTATTCTACAAAGTTTCTCTCTTCAAGGAGGGAGGTTATATTTATTTTTATTTTAAAATTCTTGCATTCCACAACTTCCAAAAATTCTGTTCAATGAGGATAACAATGTTAAAGAATTTTACATTATTTCCTCCCCTTTGCTCATTTTTTCTTCTGCTTTTACCTATTTTAGGGGTAATTTTCAAATGCTTATCACGTGTGATAAGCCCCTATCACACGCGATAAGCTATTATTGCACGCACAAAGTCCCTTTTTGTGTGTGATGGCATGCTGGGGAAGGAGTCAGGGCGCAGTCGGGGTGGTGAGGGGAGGAGTCGGGGTGGCGAGGAGGTGGACTCCATGGTGTCTTCACTGGCAACGATAAGATAAGCAAAATTATCATCGCCAGTAGCACGCCCAATAGCACCGCCTTTCACAGTGGCGCTATTGGGTGCGAAAGCCAGCAGCAAAAACACCGCAGTGGTGCGAAGGCTGCGGGCTTTTGCAGGCATGCCCCCCTTCACTCCCCCGCCCCCCCATTTTCACTGGATTCACCATTTTGTGATAGAATGATGAATCCAGGTCTTAGTGATAAAATAATGATACCGAAATTAACACGATTCCTTAAAATTATCTTGTCAAATACCTTTTCCTTGTACATCTTATATATTTATTTTCTCTATCTTTTTGCTCTCTCTGTTTCTCTTACTATAATTGTTTGTTTGTTTTTTCTGTAAAATCTAGTATGCCTGTAGATTGGTTCTATCTAGTCAGCATATGTTTATTATTGCATATTTTCTGCTTCGGTTTATATTCATTTGATATGGTAGATGAATATTTTCTATTTATTGGATTTATAATTATATTTATGCTATAAATTCTGTAAACCACGTTGAAGTTTTTCTGGAATAGTCCTCAAACAGATAAACATGTGGCACTACAAATGGATTTGGAGTTAATGTGCAACAAATGGATGACATGCATGATGAGGTTCACGGGTACGACATTAGGCAATTTGTGAAATAAGAATGAAAATTTGCAAGTAAGGATTCTGCAGGAAAGATAAATAATTTTAAATGGCATTGTAATGGTTCTGCAGTCATCTAGCACACTGACATTTCTGGCTATGGTATAATTCCTGCTTCAGTCTTTTCTGCCTTCTATGTTTAAAGACATAAGCTTAAGAATTACTAGTTAAATTTAGAATCAGATATTGTTAATGCATTTAGGTTTAGAAGAGCCCAGATGCCATGCAGCAGTACTGAATATGTTTGATTATATCTGAATATCCTTATGAAATTCATATACTTACCACCATCAGAAGCTTCAAGGGGTCAATATTCCTCAAGAAAAAATCAGATGCTATCTTCATTTCCTTAGATGAAAGTGAACAGGTGATATTCTGAAATGCCGCCAGCTCCTCTGATGAGTTAAATTTGACATATTCCTTCAGTTCTGATTTACTGCAGAGAATCTGTTGGAGGCTAACATTATTTGAAGTCATCATGACCTATTAGACCAGTGAAGACAAGTCCACATATTATTCAGCCAGCCAGTACCAACCATTATTGACCAGGTTCAAAGAATGATCTCATATACAAGAATGTGTTTTCACTTGTAGATTCCTCAGAGTAAAGAGTGCAAAGCCACTTTAGATTTCATTTTATGATCATTTATTATTATTATTATTATTATTATTATTATTATTAGCAACAGTAATGGTAGAAATGTAACCCTGTCTTATGAGGAAAAAAACCAGCAAGGTGCCATTTTGTGCCCTTGTGGACTGGAATAAATATACAAACCTTTGCATTTATTCAGCACTCATTTTCAGGTGGAATGAGGATCCCCTTCGAATGCCATGCCAAAGCAAGCCTGAGGAGCCACCGGACAATTCAATATTTCTACATGCAACTTACAAATGATATTTCTCATTCATATTTGTTTGCCCACCTATATGTATTGATTGTACATACCACAAAATGCTTGGAAATATTGCTTTAATAGTTTGAGCAATTTTTAATAAAAGTTTAATACAATTTACACTTACAGAGGCATCAAGATATTTAGCATTAGATTAATGATTGCTAAATTTCCTTAAATAAATCAGATTGACAACTCATGAGCAAAGTACTAAAATATGTCATATTTATTGTTCCCTCCTATTTAGGAAGAAGGCTTCTCCCCTTTGGGGCAGAAAAATTATATCAATGTGTTTCCTACAAATGAAACTTTATCTTGCACATTTCAGTATGAGATAATGATGTCTTTGTAATAAAACGTGCATGCCTTTTCAAATGTGATATGCACAGAATAATGGCAAATACATGTAATTGCATTTACAAATATTTACATGTACAATTTTGCTTTTTGCCAAATAGAAAGACATTGCAAAGATATTCACAAACATGATGCAAACTCACTAATGAGCTGAGGAGCCATGGAAATCAGTTCCTTACCAATTTTTGCGCAGCAAAACTGTGTGCAGAAAACTGTGCAACTTGGTGCTTTTCCATGACTCTTAACTGCACTTCACCATAATTTATGAACCTGAGATGACTGCAGGCCACATCAAAGCCTTTAAGTCCTCCGCCACAACCAGTCCAGAATTCCCACCACCTCTCTCATTCCCGTGAACTCTGGGGGGACTTGTTTCCCTCCGCAGCTCAGGTCTTCTGGAAAGGAGTGCCTGCTATGCATGGAAGAAATACCTTTCAGGGGGACACCTGCTATGGGGATACCTCTGAAAGGTGAATGGGGTTTGAGATATATGCTTGAATGGGAGGGGCTGGGAAGAGGCTACTTTCTGTTCACTGGGTTTGGAAAGAGAGAGGTTCCCCTGAAATAACTGGCCAAACGTGAAAGGGATAATTAATAAGTGGGATTTCAGGCCACAGTATTCACACACACACACACAAAAAAAGCATGTACACCAAGGCAACTGTTAAATATTTTCCTTTCTCTGGCCCGTAGAAAAAAAGTGGGAGGAGGCTCCATGACATGTTATGGCCTATGTTCCGTTTACAAGTGACATTCTTTCATTTATTGTACATGTGGGTAAGCAGTAATTTTTGCATTTACAGGGTCATTTTCCAAGGTGCGATAGTCCTTTATCGCGGTGGTCAAATTAAAATTAGGGAAAGGGGTGGAGTTAGGGAGGAGTTTAGGGAAATGGGGTAGTGGCACCACTACCAGAGATAATGTTTTGGACATAATCACCGGCAGTAGTGCAGGAAATAGCACCACGTTGTAGCGTGGTGCTATGGGGGGCGATAGTGTGCGGCATGGCCACACCACAGCAGTCAAAACCGAACCACCATGATGCGGCCGGCTGCACACTAGCGCCCCCCCCTGCTCTTTTTCACCCCCCCCTGTCACCTTTACCACGGCAGCTCATCATTCCGCAGGGAATGATGAATCTAGGCCTTAGGCATTAATGTTATTGGGGATTTCCTTAATCTGCACGTTATTGCATAGCATTGGTGCAAACTCAGAGGGATTTGCGCCATGATTCAAATCAAAGGTATGTGCATACTTTTTGCCTTCAACCCTCAAAAATTACCACAGAAATTTGTACCTACTTTCTTTATGGGTGATCTCTTTCTATGATAACCACTCACTAAAGAGTGAATTTTCAAAGGAGTTAGGCACGTACAAGTGGTATATTTCACAGCAATTTTCAAAACCCCATTTATGCATGTAAAGTCCATTTGCACATATAAAACCCAGTTGTGCATGCATAACTCCTTCTGAAAATCACCTCCATAGTTTTCATTATGCAAAACTGTGAGTATTGTTCAATCCCCTGCCATCTCTCTACCCCCATAAATAACTCCACATAACATGGAGAAAAATGCATGTGTTGTAGAACAAGGCATTTTTTTCCTTTGCATGAGGAAATCAAACCCTTCGATTATTGCCCCCCCCCCTCCCCACATGTTTTCTTTTGTTTTACTTCTGCATACATGTGATCCTTCTCATTCTGATGCTTCTCTGCATCTTTCTTCTATATATGAACATAATTTTCAGCTCCAGAGATCCAAGTTCTATTCTGCATTATGGCGCTCCTTTTCGCCCTTTGGTTTCATTTGTATGGAGCGGTGGCAGACTGGTGTTTGGCACCACTTTAAAATGGCACCACTTTAAAATGAGGAAGTGTGACTGAAGCAGGTAAGAGCTTCTATTTTTTTTTTCATCTTCTTCTTCTTGCTAGTCTGAGCTGACATCATTGCATAATCAAACTCAGAGCTCTTCTTCTGCTTAATTCAGGACACTGCTATCAGAAAAGTGTCTTTGCATTTCAGAAAACGAGATAATGAGGGTTTTGTGTATTATGATAATGTATTACACTATTCTGAGAAGAAGCAGGTATGGAAAAAAAAACTGCCTAAAGGATGTTAAAAAATGAATAGTGAGTCCTGGTTCTTTAGCAGAGAATTGTATTATTTTTATGCAATGCAGAATTTTTTTTCTGATGCCTGAATTTTAATGAATTCAGTCCAAAACTGGCCTGTTTAAGCAGGTCATTCAGGTTATTAAGGGAATTAACAGCATGTAATAAAGCCACAATCTGTTTCATATTTTTTGTATAATAAGTAATGTTTTTATTATGTGTATTTGATGTAATCCACTCACCACTCAGAACACATGACAATGTGTGGAATTAAAAAAAAATACTACTATGCAAATAAACAATGAAGAGTTACTGCTCTATTAGACACTAAACATGAGTTGCATGAACCACCAAGGTATTTAGTTGAAAACAGATACTGTATTCAAATGAATATGAAACATGCTGCAATAGAAAAATATGCCATATGCAAAATAATTGCTCTCTGCTAATGGAGCTTTATAATTAACACTTTTGAGTAATGTATTTGCTCAAGATCAGTAATATTTACTACCAGTTTGTTACATAATGGACAGATATTTCAAAATTAGATTTGGTAAAACCTACAGATTTTCCATTAATTTGGAAAAAGAACATTTTGGATTTTTAACATATGTAAATTGGAACAAATGTTGTACTTGCTGGCGTATCTGAGCTGGTTTCTTGATTTTCGCGTTGAACCTTCAAAAATTTGATTCAGATCTTTGGAGAATTTAATGAGAATTTTGGAATTCACTCAGAGAAGGATTTAGAATTTTGCTGCCCCTAGAGGCACTGCTGGTGCTGTCACCTCCTTCTCCTTTCCTCTGTAAGGTTAGACAACAGGGAGTAGACGATCTAAGGCACAGCCAGACCGTTTCCTGCAGCAGTCAGGGGTTGATTCTGGGGCACATTTTAGAAAATTCTGAAGCATGCTGACAAATATTTCCATTTTTTATGCTACATTATAAACCTCCCTTGTGTCTGTATAATTTATTTCCTTTTAATTGGGTGAAGAGACCCAATCTCAAGTATCAGAGAGGAGAGGAGATCTCAGGGATGAGGAGAGGAAGTAGAAAAAGGATCAGGAATGGGGTAAGAATGCAAGAGAACTGGAGATGGAGGGAAGAGGGGGTGAGAGGACCAGGGATCTGAAGGATGGAAGATGGGGAAGATCAAGGAATGGATGGGGGGGGGGTGTTAAAGAATCTGGGTTGTGGAAGAGGAGGGAAGGGAGGGAGGTTTGGGGATTGAGGAAGGAAAGGATGGAGTAAAATGGATAGAGGCCGAGTTTCAGGATCTGAGCAGAAGGATTAGTAAGGAAAGGAATTCCAGGATAGGGTGGATAAATAGTAATACAAGATCAAGGGAGAAAAGATCTGAATTGTGATGATGGGGGTGGGGGGAGGAAGCAGGAGTACCTACTATGTTCCCACTTCCATCCCCTCTCTAACGTCCCACCTAATCTGGCATACATAAATTACATATAAACACACACACACACACATACACACCTGGAACCAATTCCATGTCTCTCTCACATACAAAGACAGCCACTCTCCCCCCAGCTCCTCTCAGTCACACACACATATATATGCCACCCTGTTAATCCCCTCTTATTCCCCAGTCTCTCCACATTCAACCATTAGCCCCCTTCTAACCTCACATAAATGATCCCACTTTGCCCTATCTCATGCTCTCTCCTCCAGTCCCTGACTGCCTGGATGATGGGGCTGGGGAGGCTGGATCAGAGAGCAGAGTAACTCTTCTTTGTTCTGCTATTTTGCTAAAGGCTCATATCTTCTCTGCCTGTTCTCTGTATGCTGCCTGGGTGGGAGGGAAGAGCTGGATCAGGAAACTGAGGGCTTTTTTTCTCTGCTGAGTGAGATACAACACACCTGGAAATCAACACATTTTCAGTTAGCCTGCTGCTCCCAGAAGTTTGCTGCCTAGGCACAGGTCTCTTGCTCTCCAAAACAGAATTTGTAATATTTATAAAAAAAATTGTATTTCAGGCATATTGCACAGCTTAATTCTAGGAAAAAAGGTGTAGTTAAAAGTGTGTGATAGCACCCCTCATTTTCATTAATCCCGCCCCTTTGAATAAATTTAAAAAATTTGCATTCACACTGCACGTTGCAATAATTATCGTAGGTATTATGGCATTACTGCAGGCGTTAATGCCATAATGCATTTTCACCAATGACCCCGTTGGCTCGTTCAAGCTTGACATTTAATTGTTTGCTCTTTTCCTGTAATAGATGATATCAGATTCTAAATCTATCCATATGTTTGCCTCTCTTTTAAAACAGGATCCAAACAACCACATTGACAATTACATGGATATGTACTATAAACCACAGCTTAGCATTAGTATGCTCCATTTGTATATTGTTTAGAAATAAGGCCAATAAAAAAATGTAAGGTGATATCTTTTTCTTTCATTTACTTAATATATTTCTTGATTAGTTTTTAGGACTTAACTATGTTCCTCAGTACATTTAAATGGATTAGATTTGTACACACAACTTACACTATTTGAAAAACACCAAATAAAGGATCGTTTTAGAGTATAACTAGCAAAAAGCGTTCAGAGTTGCCTGGTCTATAACAGATACACATTTTAAAACTGAACAAAAGTGACAATGATACATATTGTTGCATTTTTTAAGCAATTAACAGAAAACATATAGAAACTTAAGGCCCAAATTTAAAAAAACAGTGCTCGCCGAAACGGGCAGATATGCGAGTGGCCTGGCCACATGCGTGCCACGAGAATTTTCAAACTCCTGTGGCCACGTGTGTATCTACCTGTATGCGCAGAAGAACAGGATTGTCAAAAAGGGGCGGGCCAGTGGCGGGATCTGAGCAGGGCATGAATGGGGAGTGGGTGGGCTGAGACAGCGACATTAGGTACTGTCCCGCTGAAGAACGCGCCGGCAGCCGATCGACGTGCCCAACCTGCTACTGTTCCAGAGAGGGGTTTTAGGGGTCAAGGCGGTTAGGGGAAAAGAGAGGCAGGTTAGCTAGGGGGTTTAGGAAGTTCCCTCCCAGTCCACTCCTTTATTGGAGTGGACTGGGAGGGAACTGGGAAAAAGGCCTACCACGTTGCCACATACATCGTGAAAAATGATCCCATTATGCACGCCGATATAAAATAGGCATGGCCAGGAACCACACTCACATGGATGCCCACACGTGGGTTTTAAAATTTACCTTTCAGGGAACCTCTCTACAAATTACATTGAAAGCCCTCTCCCTTTGCCAGCCACTGTGAGAATCCATCCCACGCAGGCTGAAGAGGCCCGCAGGATAGCTGCTGTGGATCCCTTTCCGTGGCAGCCAAAGAAGGAGACGGCTACTACAGGACCCCATCCCAAAGCAGCCAAAGAAGGTGAAGGCTGCCGTGATCTCTATTCTGCTTTGATTGAAGAAAAAGACTGCTGGTGCCTGAGGAAGAGGCTGTGAGTGTATGTATGTGTGTGAGTGGGAGCCTGCTTGTGTGTGAATGTGTGTGTGTGTGTGTGGGGGAGCCTGTATGTGTGTGCATGTGAGTGTGTAAGTGTACGTATATGAGGATTGTGACATGGCTGTGCTTTACTCTCAGACTGTAGTTCAGGAACACAAAGAATCATCAGGCCAGGGTGGGGCTCAAACCAAGAGAACATCAGAGCCTAAGGACCTGAGGCAGTATTAGGTCAGCAGCAGGCTAAAGATGGAGGCCCTTGTTGCCTAGGCAAGCCATCCGACACAGCTGGTTAAGAATTAGAGCCCAACCAATTCCAGAATGAGCCCCTCCATGAGGCAGAGGCTGATAAACTCCTCTGGCAGCCGGTCAAGCTCTCTATGGAGGTGGACCTGGCAAAGAAGCAGAGGTGCACAGAAGGAGGCTGTGAGTTTGACATTGACAAAGGTTAGTCTATTTATAAATTTAGCTGGCAGAGAGCAGGAGCAACCCAGAACAAGTTGCTAAAAAACTCCAAGTACAATACTATGCGTGTGTTTCTTGGTTCCTTTTTATCCTTTCTTCTCGCTAAGCTAGGGTTAAAGAAATGCTATTGTACAGCCTCTAGCTGATAAGAACAACTCCTAGGGCAATGAGGGGAGAGAGCTGTTCGCAGGTGCCTCCCCAGTACTGATGATTGGGAATTCACAAGGTGGCCCTGCCTCAAAGTTTTTTCCCCCTTTCTTTTTGGTTATTACATTGTATGTTCTGCTGGATTTTCCATATGTTCTTCTGAGGGGGGTAAGATTAATGCTCTCCTGAAATGTGTTACATAGCCAATCAAGACTGTGTCTAGATAGAAACCTGTTTTGTTCTCTTTACTTTGTTTTCTTTTTTTTTTTTTTTTTGTTGGAGAATGACTGGATTCTGCCATGTGCTGCACAAGGAATCCGCTAGGCAAAGTAACTTGGCTGAGCAAACACTGACATACTGCTGAACCAGGAAAGGCTGTCAATGCACTGACAGCCAAGTCTCGCTCTCCAAGACGGTAACAATCTACATGTGTGTATGTGTACAGGGGAGCCTGTTTGTATGTTTCTGTGTGTGTGTGTGTGTGTGTGTGTGTGTGTGTGCCTGCTAATGCCTGTGCCTGACTGTCCCTGTGTGTGTGGATCCCTGAGAGACATGTCTTTGTAGACAGAGCACATTAGCACAAAGTACTTGGCATTGCTCAGGTTGTCTGCTTCACCACTGATGTAAATATTCAAAACCAAACAAAAGTGGAACAGATAAAAAGTGTTTAATGTATTAACAAGCAAAGAGACTGTGTGTGTGAGTCTGATAGACAAGGGTTTAGGGGCAAATTTTAAAAGGGCCACGCATGTGCCCATCTTGCCATGAGCAAAGAAGTGTGCTATTCTATAAAGCATACGCGTAGGTTATAAAATACTGTTCACGTGCATATATCTGCAGCTTTACATATATATATATATTACATGTAACCCCCTCTTCCAAGGGAGAGAGGGTAAAGAGCATGCTACCATTTAAGTGAACTGCAGCAGAGAAAAAAAGATGGTACACAGAAACCATCTCCTGCACATTAGACAGTTGGTGTCTCCTGCACATTAGACAGTTGGTATTTCCTTTATAGGAACCCCAAGGTAAACCTGACCCCCCCCCCCCTACACACACACACACCTCAACCAAGAAAAGGGGAACAGTAAGATCTGAGACCCAACCTCATTGGGGGTTTGACAGGAATCCCCATTGGGAAATGGTAGGAACCCTTGAGTATCCACTGGAAGAGAGACATAGTGAATATAATAGTGAGGATTCAGAAGAAGAGTTGGGTGGTAGACATATGAGGTTCACCTGGGAGCCACATTGGAGAGACCGTACCTCTAACCAACAGGTACATGATAGGGACTTAGCAAGAAGCCCCCAAGAATAGTGATAGGACTGAGGGTGGTACAGATGTCAAAAGAGGGATGGAAAACCTGGAACAAGAGAGGGAAAGGGGTACCACAAATGAGATTCACCTCCAGAGAGAATCAGAAACTACAGAGGCTGAGGAATTGGTTCTACTGCCACCCCAAGAGCCCAGAAGGACAGGTAGGACTGTGAAACCCACAATAAGATTCACTTATGATAGCCATGGAAACCCAGTGATCCCCCCCCCCCCCCCCGACAGTAGCACGCAAACAGGTAACTGCATATTAACCAAAAGTAATGAAGGAATGCCTTGAGACTTTGGTCTAAAAGGGAGATAACTGCAAGAGTCCTACATTGGTGAATTCTAAATGAGAGAGGGATTTGTGGGAAAAATGTGCTGAAAAACAGTCCTAGGAAGCAAACAGTTTCTTACCCTTACTAACAAAGGGAGTCAGATCCTTGGGTACCCAATTCTCAGACAATAGAAGAAAAGGCAAGACAAGATGGACGGGTATGCACACATTCTCTTTCCTTGGTCCTGCCTGGGTCTTGGCCTTTTGGCTGAGAGAAGGTAACCCATCCCGACTGGGTAACAGCAAATAGCTGGCCATTAGCCTAGTGGAGCTGTAAACCCAAGCCAGGAAAAACCCTCCTACCAAGGGAGAAGAACTGAAGGACAACGGCAGATCCAGAGGTGGAGCAGTCCCCCTGGAGGGTATGGAGCCCAGCAGCAGATTGGGAGGTGACCCTGGGTCTCCCTTGAGCAAGGAGACCCCAGCAGCAGATCAAGCAATCCAGCAGGAGGATGTGGACACCAACAGCAGGTCGAGTGGTCCCTCAGGAGGATGTGGATCGCAGTGGCAGATCAAGCAGTCCCCCAGGATGAAGGGGACCCCAGCGGCAGGTCCAGAAGTACATCCGGGTTCCCCAGGAGAGTGTGAACCCCAGCAGTATTCCAGGAGTCAGAGCTGGATTCCTTAGGAGTACGTGGAACCCAGCAACAGACCGGGAGGTGAAATCAGGTCCCCAGGAGATGTGGAAACCAGCATTGGCATGGACCTTTCAGTGGAGCAGAAGTGGTACCAAGGAGATGGCAGCAGTTTAGATACAATGGACCCCCCCCCCAGGCCAACACTGCCCACAAGCCCAGTTGCATCTTTTTACATGGGGGAGACTTGGAAAAAAAAAGGGGGGGAAGATAATAACACTTAAGTGGGAACTCAAGAGATCTCTTCTATTCTATATGGTGATATACTGTGGGGGCCAATAACCCCAAATTACCAAATATTAAATGTACTTGCTAACTTGTAGAAATGTATATAGTTGTGTGGCCTGAGACTATTAACCATGAGTAGATAAGTCTGCTGTTTGACATCCTATTAGCAATGTACAAAGTCCTGTAGAAATGTATATACTTATATAGTCTAATAAACCTGTATATGTTTGTACATACTGCCAGCCTTGCTCCCAGTCCCATTTGTTTTCCTGGGATGAAGGGAGGGAAATCCCACCCACTAACGCCTTCTTCCTCAGGTGAAGGACCAAGTGCATGAGGACTGATAGTCTGCTCTAGGGAGGGGGGGGGTTGTCCTGCCAGGTTGGTCCCAGACACAGGAATGTCCTGAGAAGTAAGTGGATGTTTCCTGTGTACTTGGAGGAAGGAGAGATAATCTTTATAGAGCTCAGCCTGACACTCAAAATATGGACCATTGTAAGGGAGCACTTTGAATCGGGGTGAGTTTTTGGGAGGTGGTTGGAGTTGGAGGGTGTTGTTACAGCCCAGAAAAAGAGACAGGGCATGTAACCTCTAATTTTCCTCAGCCAGCACACATATGTTATGCATGTAACTTTGTTACAGCTCCTCAGTAAGCGTAAGAATCCGGTGAACATCTGGGCATGCAAACATTAATGTATACGTGTCCATCTTGGTTATTTAAATTTCACATAGCTCCCACATGGCCCACTTATGCTCATATGTGGCCATTTTTGTGCATGCAAGACTTTAACATCTACCTCATTGTCTTTGCACAGTGCACCTTCCACTGTTCCAGATGGCTACAGACACAACAGTGTGACTGAGTGACCAATTGAAACATTTATTTATGTAGACTAGACACTATTATAGTAATCATATCAATTTATAGTCTCTATATACCAAGCATTTTCCCAAAGACACAAATGGGAGAAAAACATTTGATACATAGGACTGTTTCCATCATTGATAGTATATCTATTCCATACAAATTATGTGGTTTCTTACCTTTTTGGGCATTACAGAAGCAAACTTTATGCTTGAAATCACTGCCTCTGGAATAAATAATTTTTCTTTGAGGTATGCCGTAAATGTTTCATTGTTTTTCCAAATGTCCTTCACTGGAATTTTTCTTTCTGCTGAGAAAAGGTTATCCATTTTAATATATTAAGTTCTTCCATACCAGTCATGATTTTACAACCTCCTCTCAGTCAATTGCTCTCCAAGCCGAAGACCCGTATCTGTTTAGCCTTTCTTCACAGAGGCTTTCTTCTATCCCCTTTATCATTTTTGTTATCCTTCTCAGTACCTTTTCTAGTTCTGTAATATCATTACTGAGACAAGATGACCAGAGCTGCACACTGTGTTCAAGGTGTGCTTGCACCATGGATCCATGCAGAGACTATGATATTCAATTAAGTTTTCTATTTCTTTCCAAATAATTTTAACATTCTATTCACCTTTGTTTGTTTTTTTTTGTTTTTTTTTACAGCTGTTTTATATTGAGCTGAGGATTTAAAAATATTGCTTACAATGGCAAGGATCTTCTCTTGAATAGAAACCCCTAATATGCAACCGGATAGTACATGCACATATATTTGGGACTATTTCTCCATGGCTGTCATTTTGCACATGCACACATTAAATTTTATTTAGAATTTCCAGAGGGGTAATTTTCAAAAGTTTTTTGTGGGTAAATACATATTTACCCATGGTAAAATATGGTTTGAAGTCTACCCCCCCCCCCTTTTAGTGAGGGTAAAAGTGGGTGGGGGTTAAGTCAATGGTGTGAAAGTATGCACGCGGGGGGGGGGGGGGGGTCATTTTGAAATCTCCACACATATTTTAATACTGCGCCTGTTTCAAAGCATGTCCCGAGTACTTGGATATAAAAGTACCTATGTTGTCTTTGCTAGTCCGTGGGAAGTTTCCCTTTGAAAATTCAATTGCAGGCCTCAGGCAGCCTTAACATTGCCCTCCATGGGTGTAATTTTCAGATGGTATAGAGTCTATAGGAAGACCAATGCCTTGGAAAGTAAATTTATTGGATACAATAATGCCCGACTCCGGCCGCTTAAGTTTTCGCCCTTTCGGCTACATCAGGGGCTTATGATTGCATACTCAACACATGTGTTCACAAGCAGACTTGGATAATGATGTAAATTTCTGCTGTTTAGAATGATATTATGTTATCACTTTTAATCTGTTGTCCTGTTGATTATTCAAGGGTACATGAGCACTTCTTGTATGTGGACAAAATCGCACCACCTCGGTGTTTGGTTATACTGAAAGAGAATACCGCTGAGTGAAGTACCCTTGAATAATCAACAGGACAACAGATTAAAAGTGATAACATATTATCATTGTAAACAGAGCAAAGACTGTCTAAGAAGGGAGTACTGTTCTGGAGTCACCGCCATGGGTAAGAGAAGTGGTATGCTGGAGTGAAGTGCTACCAATAGGTAAATTGGGGGAGGGAGTGAATGACCGAAGGATCTCCTGGGATACTAAATAGGCCTGCACTGACTCTGTTCCATAGAGTTTATGCTTTGTTAAAACTAACTGTAGATGACTTCTCAAGAGAGCTTATGCTTTGATTTTACTTGCCATTTTTTGCTAAAATGGCCTGTAATTCAAGAATTTCCTCTCAGGAGTGGACATTTACAGATAGCTGAACAAAATGTAAGCTCCCTGGTGTGGACACCTACAGTTAAACAGTATGCCAAAGTTGGGATGCAGAATGCTGGTGTATGGTTCAGCTTTAGGTGCCCTCAAAGAGAGTTTACACTGGAATTTAAAATCTTGGGTCTGAGATGGAGCAAACTCACTTTTCTTGTGGCCACAGTTATTCTATTGTAGGGCCCAGTCTGATAGAACCAGCTAGATATTACCACACCGGGCACAGTAATAGTATAACATGACCACCAGAAATGTGAGTTAAGTTTTACTCCTGCTCTGATCCAGGAGTTAAATTTCCAGCATTAAGAAAAATGTACCCTTTTAACGCAACTCCCAGCATTGCTGGGGAATAGCTAATGCCTTCTTTTACATGGCATTTGCATGAGCCCATAATAATTTTAGCGCTCTTTTTTTACACCTGGTTTAACACACATTTTTAGGAGTTAAAACCCTGTCAAATACAAGAGTTAAAACAACGATGAAAAATGCATTCTAAAACAGGAGTAAAACCTGCACTAACATTAGTACGCCTTTTTATATTGATCCATTGCTTGCAGGAATTTGCTGTTTCATTTGTTTTAAGGAAAACACACGCAATGCTGCCCATTACAATACTTCAGAAATCCACAATTAGCTGTTACATATAAACAAATGGTTCCATGAGATTATTGAAGATGCAATGGATTTTCTATAGCTGACTGCCGAGAAATTGTGAATTGCCTATAGGGGCTGATATATAGGTTTGCAGAAAAGAGCTCATTTAAATATTATGGATATAGCTTCACAGAACTTTTTTGTAGATAGTAGTACTACTACTAAACATTTCTATAGCACTACAGAACATACATAGTGCTTTACAAAGTCTGTGCAAAATCCTTGATTTTTATTGCAAAATCACTAAACTATAACTTTCTGAGGTGCTTTTTATTTTCATAGAAAATTGGTTCTTTGCATGATTTTCCACATGGAATTCTGCTTTGCAAAAATCACTAATGAACTGATTTGCATGATTCTTCAGCTCTTTAGAGATTTTGCATAAATTTTGTAAACAGCTTTGCCAACACACATTTGCATATAGAAGAATGTCAAATGGTGTACGACGTAAACATTTTACAAACATATTTGTGTACTATTTTCCATCCTTGCATGTAATATCACATTTTTAAAGCCGTGCATATTCTGGGAGTCACAGTGGGAATAAGCCAGTCAAACACTTTGCTCTGTATTACTCATTTTCTGCATGCTTTTCTCAGTTAAACAAATCAATATATTTATTTTCCTGAAGATATACAGCACTGACAGCAAACAATGACAGCATTGTATGCTATTGCTCAATTTCCATCAGTTCGCGCCAATTGATTGTGTACATTTTGCAATCAAACCATCTTCAGGGAGAGAGCCAGCTACCATCCGTAACTGAAAGGCTTTTCCCTCTCCAAACATGCAGGTGGGTTTGCAATGCCACTGGTCTCATTATTTATTTCAACTTGATTACTGCTTTACAGACATGCTCTCAAAGTAGATATAATAAAATAGTATTACAAAGATACAAAGGTTAACATATTATATAATTAAACAAATACCGTCCCTAACTCCCAAAATACTCAATTATAAAAACAAAAACAATAAAACCCATATTAAAACTAAAGCTGCCAAAAAAAAAAAAAGTACCAATATGGTCAGATCAATCAGAATAAAATCAAGCTACAAATGCTTGTTCAAATAACCAAAACCTCTTTTTTCCTAAAACCCAAGTAAGAAAGCACAGAATGAATATCAAAAGGTAATGAGTGGTGAGTGCCACATAAATCTATCTTGTGGGTTGTCTTTAACTTTACCTGTGATGGAAGAAGAAACAAAGATAATGCTGCTGAGATGAATACAGGAGTCCTAACAGGGATATATGGCATGAGCAAGTTCTGCAGATACAACAAAGCTGAATGGTATAAAACAATTATACACAAAATGAAACATTTTAAACCTAACTCTCCACAAAATCTGTTGCAAATGAAGTTATCATAGAATTGGAGTTATGTGATTTTTAGCATGAGCTATGGTCAAAATTCTACTTGATAAATTTTGAAAAAAGTTGTAAGCACTACAGGAATCTCAAAGGAAGATGCTCGTAGAGAAATTTATAATAATCTATTCTGCTAGTGATTAGACAATATAAAACAGTTGTCAAATCATTTTTAAACAAATAAGAATGAAGTTGCCTCATTTTATGGAGGTCCATATTCAAAAGCATTTAGCTGGCTAACTCAGATTATGAAGGGTGTTTTTGCTGAACAACATGGCAAATCAAGAGAGATCGCTTTGAAGAGACAATGTTTATGGAAAGGACCTGCTGAATATCAGGCAGATCAACACCCCCTGAGGAAGGACGGTTTGTTTGAAACGTGGTCACATTGGGATTGTTTACATTCATATGGAATTATAGGCATGGTCCATTCATATTTTATGTGAAAGTATGTGGGATAATAGAAAAAACATTAAAAAAGAAAATAATTTCAAAAAATCTATGCCATTCAGTTTAAAGTACTTTGGACTTTAGCAATTAAAGAAAAAATGTGGAGGTGGTTGGAAGTTGTTGATTATAACACAAATTATTGTAGTACCAGGCGGTACTAACAATTATATGAAACCTACAACCCCATTCTAAAAAATATTTTTGCTTAAAAAGTTTTGAAAATTTGTAAAATTCTAGAATAATATTCAGGACCAGATTTTTTGGTAAGGTATAAAAGTTGAAATTCACTAAAGCAAATATTAGTATAATATATGTTGCGGGGAATGCTGGTGAGGAAGTTTACCCTTGGGCCATGATGCTTCCTCAGAGAGCTCCGGCAAGCACTGAGGCAGGCGAGGAGTGCCCAAGCATGGGCGGACAGGCTGGAGATGGGTGACCCTGGCCTCTGCTAAACCTGATGCATCGGAGAGACCCAGCAACACAATGCTGGTCTCTGGAGTAGCGCTCGGCCACACGACAGCCCTTTCAGACCTGCTGTAGGGAACGGCAGATGCAACAGGATGGACAGAGTCTGAGGGTGGAACACATGGACTCAGACGAAGACTCAGACGTGGATTCAGACGAAGACACGGGTAGAGATTCAGATGATGTTTCAAATGGGGTTCAGGATGAGGAAGAAGACTGAAGAGGTACCGCCACAACACGCACCCTACACAGCCACTCCTGGCTGGTTGTGGACCATGTTAGAGGCGAAGCAGAGTCCAAACTGACATCAACTCAAATATATTAGAGTTCAAGATGGCGGTGAATACTGAAGGAGTGCCGCCTCACCGCGCGCACTCACAGCCAGGCCTGGCTAGTCACGGACCACACTGAGATGAAGCGGTCTCCAGGTGAAGATTCTGATGAGGCCTGCCCTGAGACGCAGCCTCCACAGCCAATCAAGGCAAAGCACGGCCACACAGGAAGGGGCAGGTTCAGGCCGGATCTCAGGCATGGCTGAAGCAGTCACAAAGGACTCCGAAGACCAGGTCAAGATCAGAATTCAGAGCAGGACTTCAGGATCCAAGGCTCGGAGTGCAGAACTCAGAGCAGCGGCTCGTAGACAAAGAACCGAGGCTGGAACCTGAAGCTTGAAGATAAAATGAAGGTCCCGGAGGCTTGTGCTGCCAATGAGATGAGGCATCTGGATGTGAAGGTCAGGAACATGAAGAACATCACAACGAAGACACTGGATCAGGCAAGGGACCATGATGAAGATATGAGACGTGAGACCAGGATGAAGACATGGGATCCCATGAAGAACGGAGTGCCTAAGAGAAGCTGGGATTTGAGGAGTCCCAAGGAGTACTAGCTCCCTGCAAAGGCATAGATGGACTGAAGACAGAGCCCTTTTATAGGGCTGAAGAGGAACTCACTAGGTGATGCCATCAGGAAGAGCCAGGAGGACTGGCCCTTTAAATTCATCAGAGAGGCGTGGCCTTGGCCCTTAGGAAGAAGGGGCAGTACCTTGGAGAGCAGCCATGCTAAGAAGCAGGCCCAAAGCAGGCCCGATGTCAGGGACTGCTCCTGCCGCAGAAGAAAACCGAAGACGGCTCTGGGCTGAGGAGGAGTTCCAAGTGGCATCCCGGCCGCAAGAGGAGGAGTCTGGTCAGCAGCCGCGAAGAAACCCCTGCATCAGCAGCCCAGCCATAAAGAAGAAGTAAGAAACCTCAACTGCGCCACGCCGCGGACAGCAGCAGCGATGGCGATAGCCCCAAGCCGCATGAGGGGACGGAACATTGCCGGCTCCATGCTGCAAATGGCGGCAGTGATGGCGGCGGCCTCTAGGCCATGAGGGTACAGCGGCGGCCTCCGGGCCATGTGGAAGCTCAGTGGCCTGGCCTGCCGTGCAGAGAGATAGCATCAGGCAGGCAGGCAGGCCAGTGAAGAAGAGGAAAAAAGGTGAGAGGCCACTTATGGGCCTGTTCCCACAAGTGGAATCGCAACAGCATAGCGATGACGGAACAGTTGGTCCAATTTGATTGATATAACTCAGAAGTTAGCCAGCTAAATGATTATTTTGGCACTTAAGCTAAATTCTTGCCAGTTCCAGGGGCATAACTGGGAAGAGTTGAGTTAGCCATTTAAGTTAGCCGGCTAACTCCAATATTCAGAAATAGCAAGATGATGTAGCCAGCTAAGTCTAGTCTGGCCAAAGAGCTGTCCTAAATGTATGTGGCTATAGTAACCAGCTGAATTTAAGATAGCCAACTATATTTAGTTGTGTGGATTCACCATTGAATATACCTCCAAAGCTAGCCAAATAAGTTTATCCAGCTAACTTTGCTAGCCAGACTGAGTCTGAATATGGATCTCATGAAGACTAAAAAAAATAGTTTTAAGAATTGCTGTAACCTGTGACTCCACAGTTAGTTGATCATCTTATAGAACTCCTAAAATATGCACTACTAGATCCATATTCAGAAGCATTTAGTCAGATAAGTCAAAAGTTTATCCAGCTAAATAAATATTTGGGCACTTATCTGGCAAAATTCTGACTAAAATTTGGCTGGATAAGTTATGGGTATTCCAGGTGCATAACTAGGAGGATATGAGTTAGCCATATAACTTTTCCAGCTAACTCTTAGGGTCATTTATCAAATTGTGTTATGGCATTTTCACATGCAAAAAATGCCTTAACACAAATGATAAGCACCATAATGCAAGCAATAAGCACCATAAACCATGGTGTGATGCAAATGTTTTAAAGTGGAGGGACTGGGGAGGAGTCTGGGGCAGGACTTCTGAAAAAGTGGGCTGGCTTCACACTTTACAAAGCCATAATGCACAATACCACACATTTTTAATGCCAAAAATAACTATACTTTTTTCTATTGTGTTAAGACCATCAAATTCTATTTTAGGGTGGGAGGAGAGAGAGAGAGACTGCCTCTAGGTAGCACTCTAGTAAGCAGCTATTTATGCTACTATAGGAGACCGCCCTAATATCGCGAGGTGAGGTTTAGGTAGTAGTGTAGGGGTTAGGGCCACTTTTACATGCAGAGTGAGACCTACGAACAGAATAATACACTCTTGTGAAGATTTGATGTCATTTGGAGTGAGGAAACACACCCAAAGATGAGATTTGTCCAGTGTTCTCTCACCCTAGCTTGATGGACTCTCTACCTGGGTAAAGGTATTTTTGCACGTGAAAGTGCTTTTTGCATGCGTTAATGCATTAACGCATGTGAAAATGCCATAACGTGATTTGATAAATGACCCTATAAGTTAGCTGGATATGCTTATCTGGTTAAATAGCTGAGCCACACAGCAGTGAATATGGACTTCTACATTCTTAGAGAACAATTCAACTCCAGTTATAAGATGGCTAAATCATTCCTTTAACTAGACTCAGTCATAGCAACTTGAATTTTCTTGGATTGAATTATAAGCTATGCTTTAGAGAATCAGCTACTTCCAAGTGAAAGTCATTAAAGTAAGTGATCACAAGAGACTGATCATGGGACATAAGAATATAAGAACATAAGAACATGAGAAATTGTCATGCTAGGTCAGACCAAGGGTCCATCAAGCCCAGCATCCTATTTCCAACAGAGACCAAACCAGGCCACAAGAACCTGGCAATTACCCAAACACTAAGAAGATCCAATTATACTGATACAATTAAAAGCAGTGGCTATTCCCTAATTAAACTTAATTAATAGCCGTTAATGGACTTCTCCTCCAAGAACTTATCCAAACCTTTTTTGAATCCAGCTACGCTAACTGCATTAACCACATCCTCTGGCAAGAAATTCCAGAGCTTTATTGTGCGTTGAGTGAAAAAGAATTTTCTCCGATTAGTCTTAAATGTACTTCTTGCTAATTTCATGGAATGCCCCCTAGTCCTTCTATTATTCGAAAGTGTAAATAACTGATCCACATCTACTCATTCAAGACCTCTCATGATCTTAAAGACCTCTATCATATCCCCCTCAGCCCTAACCTCTTCAGCCTTTCCTTATAGGGGAGCTGTTCCATCGCCTTTATCATTTTGGTTGCCCTTCTCTGTACCTTCTCCATCACAACTATATCTTTTTTGAGATGTGGCGACCAGAATTGTACACAGTATTCAAGGTATGGTCTCACCATGGAGCGATTTAGAGGCATTATGACATTTTCCGTTTTATTAACGATTCCCTTCCTAATAATTCCTAAAATTTTGTTTGCTTTTTTGACTGTTGCAGCACACTGAGCTTTTAAAAGTATTATCCACTATGATGCCTAGATCTTTTTCTTTGGTGGTAGCTCCTAATATGGAACCTAACATCGTGTAACTACAGCAAGGGTTATTTTTCCCTATATGCAATAGAGATGTGCAATCGTTTATCACGAATTAGGCAATTACAAAGAAATTGCCTAATTCGTCCTGGTTCGGGGGCCCCGAAACCCGAAAAGGATTTTCACCGAACTTCGGGGAAAATCAATTTTTCGGGTTTGTATGGGGAGAGAGGCACTTTATTTTTTAAATTAAAAACCACCCCAAACATTAACATTAACTATAATAACACCCCCCCCCCCATCCCGATCCCTCCCCAAGACTTACCAACATCCCTGGTGGTCCAGCGGGGTCCCGGGTGCCATTTGTCCCTCCGTGGCGTGCCCAGTGTGCTAGTGCTAGCCACACTCAAAATGGTGCCGAATAGCCTCTGAACTACTATGTCACAGGGACTACCGGCGCCATTGGTCAGCCCCTGTCACATGGTAGGAGAACCGACCAATGGCGCCGAAAGCCCCTGTGACATAGTATGGGCAAAGGCTATCTGCGCCATTTTGATTATTGGCAGCCGACGACGACATCGCTCCAGGACCTCCGCTGGACCCCCAGGGATTATTGGCAAGCTTTATGGCCAGCTTGGGGGGGCCTCCTGACCCCCCCAAGGCTTGCCAATAATCCCTGGGGGTCCAGCGGGGGTCCAGGAGCGATGTCGTCGTCGGCTGCCAATAATCAAAATGGCGCCGATAGCCTTTGCCCATACTATGTCACAGGGGCTTTCGGCGCCATTGGTCGGTTCTCCTACCATGTGACAGGGGCTGACCAATGGCGCCGGTAGCCCCTGTGACATAGTAGTTCAGAGGCTATTCGGCACCATTTTGAGTGTGGCTAGCACTAGCACACTGGGCACGCCACGGAGGGACAAATGGCACCCGGGACCCCGCTGGACCACCAGGGATGTTGGTAAGTCTTGGGGAGGGATCGGGATGGGGGGGGGGTGTTATTATAGTTAATGTTAATGTTTGGGGTGGTTTTTAATTTAAAAAATAAAGTGCCTCTCTCCCCATACAAACCCGAAAAATTGATTTTCCCCGAAGTTCGGTGAAAATCCTTTTCGGGTTTCGGGGCCCCCGAACCAGGACGAATTAGGCAATTTCTTTGTAATTGCCTAATTCGTGATAAACGATTGCACATCTCTATTGCATATAGGGAAAAATAACCCTTGCTGTAGTTACACGATGTTAGGTTCCATATTAGGAGCTACCACCAAAGAAAAAGATCTAGGCATCATAGTGGATAATACTTTTAAAAGCTCGATCAGGAAACAGTGCTCAGGAGACCAACTCAGTGAACACCTTGCTAAGGAACTAGAGCACCTAGACCTCTCCGACGCAAACTCAGCAACTTCATCATGGACCAACATCACTAAAAAGGTTGCAGATCAAATATGCCCCATGACAACTAAATCTATCAATCCAAACAAAGACAACAGGAGACCCTGGTTCACACCGGAGCTAAAAAAACATAAACACGAGTTGAGATGCAAGGAACAAAATTGGCGAAAAAATCCATCTTCAACCACCCTCCTCATCTACAAATCATGCCTTAATTCATACAGAAACAACATCAACACAATAAAGAGAATATTCTTCTCCAAAAAAATCCAACACCTCATTTTCGATTCAAGAGCTCTTTTCTCCTATGTATCATCCCTCACAAAACCCCCGGCGACTACCATTCCAGACGATCAAGCACTAAATAAAGCGAACGAGCTGGCAGACTTCTTTGACAACAAAATCACCTCACTCCTAGCCCCCCTCAAGGGACCATCTACACATCCAAACCATGTATTTGGTTTACAACCACTACTCCCAATAGATCAACAACCATCTCAACCAACCGTCCAACAACTTAACACCTCACTAACAATACTCAACACTTTTGAGCCCACATCCACATTAGAAATAGTGAATATCCTCAAGAAGATAAAACCATCCTCCCATCCATCAGACCATATTCCATCCAACAAACTGAGTCTGATCACCAACACCATAGCCAAACCTTTAGCAGATATCATTAATTGCTCTCTCACCCAAGGACATGTCCCGAACCAACTTAAGTTAGCCATTCTCAAACCGCTTCTCAAAAAACCCAACTTGCCCACCTCAGACCCAGCTAACTTTAGACCCATAGCAAACCTCCCTATGATTGCCAAAGTTATGGAGAAAGTTGTCAACAAACAACTTACAGAATTTCTTGACGAAAACAATATCCTCACCTCAAACCAATTTGGCTTTCGTAAGTCTATGAATACCGAATCGCTATTAACATCATTATCAGACACTATCATCTTCAACCTAGAAAAGGGCCAACCTTGCCTCCTCGCTCTCCTGGATCTCTCATCAGCATTTGATACCGTAAACCACACGTACCTCCTGCAACGCCTAATAGACATCGGCATTACAGGAGCAGCTCTTAACTGGTTCAAATCATTTTTGGAGAACAGATCATACAAGGTCAAGATAAATAACAAAGAGTCCCACACCATCGAATCCAAGAGGGGGGTACCGCAAGGATCATCCCTCTCTCCGACTCTTTTCAATATTTATCTGCTCCCGCTCTGTCAACTACTCACTAACCTTAAACTAAGGCATTACCTATACGCGGATGATATTCAAATCCTCATCCCTATAGAAGATTCCCTACACAAAGCCATATCATTCTGGAATAAATGTCTGTCAGCTATCAACAATCTACTCACCAGCCTCAACTTGGTTCTAAACAAAAACAAAACCGAAATCCTCATTATAGCACCGGAAAACTATACCCCCTCCTCACATTCTAACACTAACCAACATCCGGACACCGCAGGGCTCTCCACCACGCAACAAGTTAGAGACCTGGGAGTCATCATAGACAGCAGACTCAGTCTCAACAAATTCGTCAACAACACAACAAAAGAATGTTTCTTTAAACTTCAAACAATAAAGAAACTCAAACCACTCCTCCTTTACAGAGACTTCCGCATGGTTTTACAAGCCATCATACTCCCAAAGCTGGATTACTGTAACTCTCTCCTCCTAGGCCTACCAGCATGCACCACCAAACCACTTCAGATGGTCCTGAACGCCTCCGCAAGAATTCTCTCAAATGCCAAAAAAAGAGATCATATCACCCCAATCCTCCACCACCTCCACTGGCTTCCGATTAAATACAGGATCCAGTTCAAGTCTTTAATGATGATACATAAGGCCTTACACAACATCACACCTCTCAACTTAACATTTCAAATTCAACTACACTCATCCGTGAAACCAACCAGAAGCGCTTATCAGAACAGACTAATCACACAACCGGCGAAATCCGCTCTGAGGAAACGTGCACTATCCACAGCGGGCCCTTCACTTTGGAACTCTCTCCCTCCAGACCTGCGTCTAGAACCATGCCACACTACATTTAAAAAGAAACTTAAGACTTGGTTGTTCAAACAAGCTTTCCCCTTGAGCCAATGATCAGGAAGAAAAGTATTTTCACTCCCACATGCCATGTTATTTATTGATTTATTTATTTTCACTCCCACATGCCATGTTATTTATTGATTTATTTAACTGCATGTTTATTAACGGTCTAATTTTATACACTATTTGCTTACTTTGATTAGTTTTTGTTATATGTTAAAACTTGTTCACTTCGTTTGTTCAATGGAAAACTTGCTTACTTCATTTGTTCAATTGTAAAAACGTTTTTCCTAATTCTGTTCTATGTAAACCGCTAAATGTAGCGATAGTTACTGTTCCTTGTAAACCGGGGTGATATGTATATTATACAGGAACCTCCGGTATATAAATTATATAAATAAATAAATAAATAACCATGACAGTAATCGTTTTGCCTTCCCTTCCACCTTTCTTAATGTGTGGAATACATATGGACTGCACCTCTAGGATTGTATTTTCAAAAAATGTCCATGCCTGTTGAACATCTTTTACTTTTGTATCTGCACCATTCAGTTTTTTTCTATTTTCCTCATTTTATCAGTTTCCCTTTTGAAAGTTTAGTGTTAGAGCTGCAGATTTACTTATTATTCCCCTTCCAGTTATTAGTTTAAATTTGATCATGTTATGATCACTGTTGCCAAGTGGCCCCACCGCCATTACCTCTCGCACCAAATCTTGCGTTCCACTAAGAATTAAATCTAAAATAGCTCCCTCTCTTGTTGGTTCCCGAACCAATTGCTCCATGAAGCAGTCATTTATTACATCCAGGAACTTTATGTCTCTAGCAAGTCCTGATGTTACATTTACCCAGTCAATATTGGGGGTCAAGTACCTCTAATGACAATTCCACTCTGTATACCTGTGTTCTACCATTCTCTCCTCAGGTACATAAGATTCGAAAAGCTATACATGACAATTGGCATGTATTACAATTACATGAGGTTTTTCAATCCCCTCCTCGAATTACTTTTTCAAGGGCATCTAATCTAAAAAATATGCTGGTGCATTCCGACTTCACTATCAAGGACAATGATAATACGATTGTGGGTTCTCACCAACCTTGTAATAATTGCTCAGTTTGCCCGATGTCAATGTTAGTAACAGAAAGTATCACTTTGCAATCAGGTTACACAATTTTCTTGAAATATATAACATCATGTACATCAATGATGGTGATTTACTTAATTGTCTGTCCATGTGGCTTACAATATGTTGGAAAAACTAAACGTCTCCTAAAAACGCGGATGATAGAACATAGATCCAACATAAAGAATTCCCGTATTGATGAGCCGTTGGTTGCACATTGTTTAGCATATAAACATTCATTCAGTGATCTTAAATTTTGTGCCATTGATCATGTTCCAATACACTGGTGTGGCGGCAATCGTGAAGTACAGCTTCTAAAATCAGAACAACGCTGGATTTACCGTTTGGGGACAGTGAGTCCGGCAGGTTTAAATGCCGATCTCAAATTACACACCTTTTTAGGATAACGTTCACATTTCAGCTTTTCACTTTTTGTTCATCAATATATACAAAAATCTTTTTTCCTATGATATAGTGCTTTATTCATTGCTATAATACCAATTAATCAACGATGATTTTTTTGACAATCTAGACGTCATCGAATGACATCACATCTGATGAATATTTATTAAGACGCATACGTCAGCCTTGTTTCCTCCCTGCGATGCAGAAGAATGATGGAGACTTCATGTCCATTTTGAATCGGTAGCCTATGGAGGTCAGATAAGTACTGTTTTCTATTCTCTTGATAAAAAGTTGCTAAGACTGTCTTTTTTAATTTTTAGGCAAATACTCCTATGCTGATGTTATCTAGATGCCCCTGAGGAAGCTTTGTTAAGCGAAACATCGGCCGTGTTGGGCTCTGTTTATATTATGCATTGAGAGAATGCTTACTATCTTTTATCTTCACATTGTCAATGGAATGAAGTACAAAAGTCCTTCAGACTAATTTTTTATGATACAATTATTGAAAAACAAGAAAAACAAAAAAATAACAAAAAATAGTTTCAATAAATAAATAAAGATTTTTTACAGTGATGGTGAATGATTAGAAGTCCGGTTGGATTTGGGTTTGAATCACAATGTCTGGCTTGATGACACCGTCACTATAGGCAATAATTTGAATTAAAATCAGTTTCCCTCTTTATTTACAGGTAATTGAAATCTCCCATTATTATTGCACTGCCAAATTGGTTTGATTCCCTGATTTCTCTTGGCATTTCATCATCTGTTTGACCATTTTGTCCTGGTGGATGGTAGTATACTCCTATCACTATACTCTTACCCAACACATATGGGATTTCTATCCATATAGATTCTACTGAGCATTTAGTCTCTTGTATGATCTTTATCTTGTTGGACTCTATATCCTCCCAGATATAAAGTGCCACACCCCCACCAAGTTGATCCTCCCTATCATTGCGATATAATTTGTATCCTGATATAGCACTGTCCCATTGGTTATCCTCCTTCCACCAAGTCTCTGTGATGCCAATTATGTCAATCTCATTATTTGCTGCTATACACTCTAACTCTCCCATCTTACTTCTTAGACTTCTGGCATTAGCATACAGACATTTCAAAGAATATTTTTTGTTTGTATTAACAACCTGCTTTTCAGTTGTTAGGGATAATTCAGAAATCATTAGCTTTGATGATTTTTTACATATAGACACATGGACTATGTTTGCTTTTAACCTTTTAGATCCCGCTCATTGAAGGACTTATTTCCTGATGCCCCTTTTTACATATCTTAGTTAACTAGACCCAAATATGGTATAAAACAATTTTCAAGGAAATCGGACTATGGGTTTTTGAGAAAAACGCATGTCCACTAGTGGAACGTTGGGATCTTCAGGAGTCAAAAAGTACTTTTTCAAAAATTCTTTATTTTAGGTAATTCTTGTAACATTTCTTTATTTTAGGTAATTCTTGTAACATACTGCAATACTACAGCTGATATCATACATAAGAATGAAAATTAGTCAAAAAAATCAAGCATGATAATCTGGAAAACATTTTTCATGTAAACGTTTACCACAAAATTTACACCACTTTTTAGTATTTTTGGAGCAGACAGCACATCGGCCTTGGGAAGTTGTGGACAAGAAGTGAGGCTGTGATGCCTTTACATCAGCACTTATGGATGCTGTAGGACCTCCTTTCCGGATGCGGTAGCTTGAAAGGCCACATTTCATTGCTACGGTAGATACTTCACGTAGGAAGTCCAAGTGGCTCATTGCTTCTTTTCCAAGCAGATGGCAGTGAATTTTCCAAGCTGCCACAACAGCCATGTGGTAAAATCACAATATCAGCTTCTGTAGCTTCAGAATCGCCCAAAACTTGTTCAACTGCTTCTTCAACAGTCAAGTACTTCTGAGTTTTCATTGTATTCCAAATTAGGAAATGAACAGGACCGTCGAGGAGCTAGTCTCGCTCGCGCGGCCCGAAAAGAGGACGGCGTCTCGGAGCTAGTCTCGCTCGTGCGGAGCTAGTCTTGCGCGGCCCGAGAAGAGGACGGCGTCTCGGAGCTAGTCTCGCTCGTGCGGAGCTAGTCTCGCGGGGCCCGAGAAGAGGACGGCGTCTCGGAGCTAGTCTCGCTCGTGCGGAGCTAGTCTCGCGGGGCCCGAGAAGAAGACGCTGTCGCGGAGCTAGTCTCCCGCGGCCCGAGAAGAGGACCTTGCTCAGTCCTTGCATCCTGAGATGGAGGCCCAGGAGACAGTAAGATTCCTCATATGGTGTATGGGAGTGATAAGCCTGTGTGTATGTATGTTTGAGAGAGAGAGAGAGCATGGGAGTGAAGCCTGTGTATGTGCTTGAGAGACAGCATGAGAATGAGAAGTCTGTGTGTATGTTTATGCATGAGAGAGAGCATGGGATTATATGTAATTTACCATTTTTTAAAATATTTGTGAATCGTTTTTTGCATTTTATTCATTTTTCAAAAATGTGTATATTTTGAACCACAAAGATCCCAACGTTCCACATGTGGAACATGCAAACATAAATTGGTGCTGATCAATTTGTATCTTACCTACAAAAGAAAGATTTATGCCAACATGATCAGAAAACCCTTGGGAACTTGAATATATCACACTAGTCCTTTATTGACACTCAGTATCATACCAAAAGGTGAAAAGGTCAAACTATGTCAAAACTTCAGTTTTTGACCTACTTTGCATATTCATATCTTTAAGAGTATTCATCTAGGAACATCACATTTTTGGATTTAGACTGTTCAAGTTCTATACTCTCAAGCTAAATGGTTGAAAATTTGATTTTCTTTAGGTTTGGAGTAATTAAAATCATTTAAAAAAATGTTCCACTTGTGGAACGTTGGGATCTAAAAGGTTAATGGAACCTCTCTGTTGGGATGCCCTAACTCTCCTGTTTCATTAGTATCCTTCAAAGATACATATCTCTGAACCATGCCCTGCTGAGTGACTGTCGGATTTCCCCCTTGTTCTAGTTTAAAAGCTGCTCTACCTCCTTTTTGAAAGTTAGTGCCAGCAGCTTGGTTCCACTCTGGTTAAGGTGGAGCCCATCCTTTCGGAAAAGTCTCCCTTTCCCCCAAAAGTTTCCCCAGTTCCTTACAAAACTGAATCCCTCCTTCCCTGTACCATCGTCTCATCCACATATTGAAACTTTGGAGCTCTGCCTGCCTCTGGGGACCTGCATGTAGAACAGGGAGCATTTCAGAGAATGCCACCCTGGAGGTTCTGGATTTCAGCTTCTTACCTAAAATCCTAAATTTGGCTTCCAGAACCTGAAGAGACAAAGAGCTGGAATTTGTACCAACCTTTCTGCATGCATATCCCCTAGGTCATATTGTGAGTGGATGTGATGAGGAAGCTTCTACCAGGACCCTATGAAATATAAACTAAATACTAATGTACCAAACTTTCCAGGCAGATGCCACACTGTCTATATTCTGCCATAGTCAGGCATCCATGATCATTTTGAGTGGCCAAATCACAGAGGGATTGTGTACTGATAAGTAAGCAGCTATAGCAAACACTCTTAAGCATTTTTCTGTCCCCTCTATATGCCTATATAACATATTTTGCAGATCCATAGAAGGAGAACCACTGAAATAGCAAAAATGGGCCAGTGATATTGCACTGCAAGTTTGCCTCCCTAATACTCATATTCACTACCATGTCTCCAGAGGTAATAGAGGCTACCCCCTGAGAAACTAGTTCATAGTATATCATCATCGTCCCCTAGAGTCCAGCAGAGAATCACTACAACCAGACCCAAAAGAAGACTTTTGGCCTTCTCAAATGCTGCTTCGGGTGCCTGGCTAGATTAGGATTGATTCTCTTGTACAATTCCACCAAGGGCTGTGACATATTTAAGGCCTGACTCATCCTACATGATCTAGCCAAGACCTCTTCCTCTTGAGGGGCTTCAACCAGAGCCCCCAGACACTGATGCGGATGCTGAAGAGTACATGCACAAATCTAGACCCATCCCAACAACCAGGCAGTCAACACCAGAAACACATTGATACAGAGACATTTTGAATGTGCGAGAACACATTTATTTACAGTGTGAAAATGTATATTTTTCAAGTTTTTTTTGTGGCTGCCCATAGCTTTGGGGTCCTGGCAGAGGATCTCTCATCACATCCACTCTCATACATTGTTTAAATGAAGTAGAGTTTGTGTACATTCCAGCATGAAAACAATTTTGGCAATGATTTACTGAAGGTTGACACGGAAATGTAGGAGGATAGCGATAGGGTAGAAAGCATTATCTTGCTCAGACAACAAATGATCCAAGACTATCTCTATGATATACACATTTTTTCCTCGTGATATCAACTCCTTTCTCATGACACACCCTTTACTGCATGCACTACAGTAGGTCTGGAAGGTGGTCAATCTGGTAAATGAGTTTTTATTTTCACAGGAGTTCAACTCCATGTTATCACTGCCTCTTGAACATTACCCTGGCTTCTGGCCTCATCTACAGAATGCATGGAGATGGTGGATCCATATAGCTGCCCTCCTGCTCACCCTGATATTTGACGTCATCCTTCTCTTTCTGCCTAAAGTAATTTGACAGCTGCATTGTGACTTTATCTTCTGCCACAGGGGGAGGCAACATGGAAGAAGCAGGCTGTTGTTGTATAGGCATGCCTACCCTTGGATTCTATGGTGGATTTCATGATGAAAGCTGCATATTAAATCAGATGGCATTGCACTCTCCTGTCCTGCAACTAGGAAACATTTATGAAACCATATGCGTACAGCCTTGATTTTCTTTCCCATACAACTTAAATCTCCTAGCACATGCATGGCATGAACATGACTCTAGCCATGAGAAAACAGGAGAGGGGATAGCCATTTGCATCCCACTCCCTAACTCCATCACCACAACTACCTGTATCTGTCACCCTCCCTCCTGCTGTCTTTTTTTACTGGGGTTGTGGCTCCTGCCCCTGGCACAGTTGTTCATTACAGCCCTTTGCATAACAGGTTCTTCTACCACACAAATGTAATGAATACTTATTATAAATCTGATTGTAATCTACTTTGAGATTAGCTTGGAAAAGGTGGAATATCACATGTGTTCTGTCCTCAGCTCCTGATATCCTAGTTTAAGAGCCTACACATAAAGTTAAACCTCTTCCTTTTTTAGTTTCCAAAGTCAGAGAGAACTTGGATCCTAATATCCAAACATTTATTGAATGATAAACAGTTTCACACTCACTGCGAATGATATGATGTTGAAAATAACTACGCATATGACAGAACTGATACAGCTGTGATGAGGAACTCTGAGAGCTCAGTCAAAAGCTACAGTCATAGAAGAAGTTGTGACTGACAGCAGATAGCAGAAACCAGCAGCAGGAAGGAAAGGAAGCAAGGAAGCAAAGTGAAAAGAATGGTGCTTCTAAGAACCTGCAGAGGATCCAGGCGACCTGCAAGCTTGTCCAGGGCCAGCTCCAAACTGAACTTTCAGCAGGAAGTAGGGACCTCCAGGGATTCCAAGGGACAATAGGAAAACAGCATAGACAGAGATGGAGCAAACAGGAACAGATCCAAGCAGAAGTTCAGCAACATTTAAACAATAACCAATAAGAAGGTTGAGCTCTACAACATGAAGAGAATCTAAGTTAAACAATGACATAAATTGATGCACGTGGAGGTATAAAAAAGAAATATATATATATATATATATATATATATATATATATATATATTCATATACATTTAAATATGCTATGGATGCAAAATAATGTATATAAATACACGAACAAATGACTGGACCACTTGTCCAATTTCTAAGCTAATTGCATTGCTTATTCTACCACTTTTTGTTCTGCTTTTGTCAGAAGGGATGTGCAGATGGAAAACAATTTTTTTTCTTTTCATTTTTATCATTTGTTTGCTCTTTTTTGGATTGTTTTTGTTTTAATGCACACTAAAAACTGAAAACAACAACAAATAAAAAACCAAATGCACATCCCTTTGTCCTACATGACATCAGCGGAATCCTTTTCAGCATGGTGGTAAAGTTTTCTATCCCAAACTATTATTATTTGATCAGTAGCATCATGCTTTGGAAGACATTGTCAAGGGACAATCCCTTTCTAGTACAAGTAGCTTGTACGTAGTGTGTAAAAGCTCATCCTCCTTCCAAAGACTTTCTCCTCCCAGCCACCTCTTTCCAAAGTCTTATTTGAGAACAATATAGCTGTGGTCAGCTAAAGATTGTATGGATTTGGTGAGGGGGAGGTGTAGACGCATGCACTTTATAATACCCCCCTACCACCAACACCTCTCTCTCTTTTTTCTTTCCAAGACTGACTGCAGCACTCTTTTCCTTCCCATTCCTTTTCAGTGTCCCCTTCCTTTCTCCCTGGCTACAGTGAACCAATGCCCACAAGATTTTGCACTCAGCACCCTGCTGTGTGGCCAGTTGCCACTCTTGCTATTCCTGACTGGCCAGCTGCTCATGCCCTGCCACTCTTTTGGCTTGACTTGTTCTTCCTACTCTTGCTTCTCTCTTGGTTATACTGGGGTGCTTTGGCCCCAGAACAAACACATTAACAACAAGAAAATATATACCTTCTTCTTCCCTGCCCCTCTCTGGATGACTTGGGATCCTAGGACCCTGCTTCTGTTGTTACCTGGCCTGCTTCTGCTGCCCTGCCTCTCTGCTGGTTCAGAGCCATGGTGTTCTTCCATTGTTACTCCCCTGCCTACTCATGCCCCTCTCATGCTGCCTTAGAGGGAATTCCTACCACTTTTGGTATTATTTGCTTGGTATCATTGACCCCTCTTCTATTGCCTTGGGATGTTTTGTCATTGTCGATGCTGCTATGCTCCTCTCTTGGTGTCCTGGCCTATTTATGCCACTGTTGTTGGTGGCTTTATCCCTTCTTTGGTGCTTTGGACTATTCTTGTCACTGTTGGTGCTCTTTTGCCCCACATAATGCTTGTGAAGTGCCTTGGGCTATTGGTGCTATTCATGGTGCCACTTTGCCCCACGCTTGCTATCTTGGAGTACTGTTCCTCTGTTGCTGATGCCTACTGAAATTTTTATTTAAAATTGAATAGAAAACCCCAGTGTTAGAGCCCAAAATAGGATACATTGCTTCTCCCATTGACTTTAATGGAAAACAGATGAATGAATGACACACCAAAAAAGGGGAAGGTGGAAGAAAGGGGAAGGTGGAAAAAGGGGAAGGGAGGGGAAGGGCAAAGGAAAGTTCCCTCCGAGGCCGCTCCAAAATCGGAGTGGCCTCGGAGGGAACAGGCAGCGCACGCTGGGCTCGGCGCGCGCAGGTTGCACAAATATGCTGCCCCTTGCGTGCGCCGACCCCGGATTTTATAAGATACGCGCGGCTACTCGCGTATCTTATAAAATCCAGCGTACTTTTGTTCGCCGCCTAGTGCGCGAACAAAAGTACGCGATCGCGTATTTTTTAAAGATCTAGCCCTATGAGCATAGTATTACTCAAATTTCTTCAGGACTTAAAATTACATCTACTTGCCTTTTTGTATTTTGATTTTTTTTTTTTAATATAGACTTCTAAAAAGACTCATTCATTGTAGCTTTACTCAATAAAAGTTTCTCCTTCCTCAATTATTTCCAACTTTTATCCATGCATTTAAGTTTTTTTCCAATCTAAGCTCACCATTATCTCAAAGTCTCTTACTACATTTTATTCTTTGCCTGTCTGTCTTAACTTGACTAAACTTTCTTATATGCTGATGTAGATATCACTGTTTACATCTGGTTTGTGTTATACAAAGGAATAACTATAATAATAATGTTCAAAGTTTCAATATAATAACTTCATACCCATTGTTATTGGACATTTTCCTAAATCATTAAAAGCAACAAAAATGTGTTATCAATATTGACATTGCAATTTTACCCATTTGTATGAAGATTGGGAGAAGAACATTAGAACATAAGAAATTGCCATACTTGGTCAGACTCGGGTCCATTAAACCCAGCATACTGCTTCCAACAGTGGCCAATCCAGGTTACAAGTATCTGGCAAGTAACAAAACATTAACTAGATCCCATGCTACTAATGCCGGTAATAATAGAGATGAGATTTGGCCGAACCTTTTGGTTCGGCCTTCATTATCGACCCACAATGGGAAATTTTGTTTTCCCGCAGTTCGGGCTGATTTTATTTCGACTGTCCCCCTGAAATGAAACCCGAAAACCCACCCTAACCCTTCAAATTTAATTAATTACAATGGGGGGTTGTAAAAAAAAAAAAAAACCCACCCCAACCCTTCAAATTTAATTAATTGCAACCCCCCACTCTTCCGACCCCCCCAAAACTTGCCGAAATTCCATGGTGGTCTGGTGGGGATCCCGGGAGCAATCTCCCACTCTCGGGCCGTTGGCTGCCAGTAATCAAAATGGCGCCGATGGCCATTTTCCCTTACCATGTGAAGGGGCTATTGGTGCCATTGGCCAGCCTCTGTCACATGGTAGGAGCAATGGATGACTGACGCGAGCATGTTATAAAATTGGTGGTCAGCATGCACAAGGGGGGGCACAATTGTGCACCTTGCACATGCCGAGCCACGCTGTCTTCCCCCTTAACTAACCTTCCCACCCCTTCCCCTAACTTTTCCCCTCCCTAGCCCTACTCTAACCCCCCCACAATTTCTTATGTCACCATTTGCACCTTCCGGCAACCTGCCGGCATGCATCTTCCGGCACAGTCACAAATGGCCGCTCTGTCGGAGGCCTCTGGCCCCACCCCCGGACCACCCCACCCAGCCCTTGGATCTCCCCTTTAATAAATCCCCGGGACTTAGATGAGTCCCAGGGCTTTACGTGTGTCGCCGGGCCTTTATAAAATAGGCCTGGCGCGCATAAGGCACTATATGCACATAAAACCACTGGATTTACACACGCAGAACTTTTAAAATCCGGCCCAAAATACTTAGCAAATGAAGCCTTAAAGTTGTCGTTGTACATTATTTGTAAAACCTGATGCAATAAATACTTTTTTCAAAACATACTGTTAGCTCCCATCACATTGTTATACTAAATGATCACTTTAATTATATCAACAAACATGTTTTTTAAAGAGATTTAATTATTTGAATTATTTGTCAACGGGCTGCATGATAGGGATGTGCAGAGCAAAATTTTATGTTCATATTTTTTATGTCCGAAAGGGGGTCCCACTTGCGGCCAATATGGACATAAAAAAAATCCAATGAGTTGGGTATATGTACATATGTGCAAAAAAAAAATTTAAACCCCCCTCACCCTCCTTAATCCCCCCCCCCAGACTTACCACAACTCCCTGGTGATCGAGCGAGGAGTGAGGACGTCATTTCTGCAATCCTTGGCGAGAAGCATGTGACGTCGGTGGCACGTCGAGTGACGTGGCGTCACGTGATTCCCGGCTCGTTCACGCCGGACGGCTCGTTCGGCCCAAAAAGAACTTTTGGCCAGCTTGGGGGGGCCTCCTGACCCCCCCAAGAACTTTTGGCCAGCTTGAGGGGGTCAGGAGACCCCCCCAAGCTGGCCAAAAGTTCTTTTTGGGCCGAACGAGCCGTCCGGCGCGAACGAGTCGGGAATCACGTGACGCCGGCGTCACTCGACGTGCCGCCGACGTCACATGCTTCTCGCCAAGGATTGCAGAAATGGCGTCCTCACTCCTCGCTCCATCACCAGGGAGTTGTGGTAAGTCGGGGGGGGATTAAGGAGGGTGAGGGGGTTTATATTTTTATTTTGGCTCAACAATCGCGATTTCCCACATATCGAACATATCTATGTTCGATATGTGGGAAATCCGATCGTTTATGTCGAATCAATTTTTTAAGTAAAAAAAAAATATGAGTTGCGTTTTACTAATGCGGTCAATCCGAATGCACACCCCTACTGCATGATACACTTGCAAGAAAACTGATTTCATGGTGACATACACTACAGGAATAGAGATCCATGTTTATGTATTTTGATGTATTACTTGCCTATGTGAAAGAATATCACCCAGGGCAGTGTACAGCATATTAAATAAGAGTAAATATGGCCATAGAGCTAAAATGACACATAGTACATACAGGTATTACAGATAGTAATATGTGATATTTAGCTTAAATGGAAAACCCTTCAAAGACTTTGTACCTGCAGTGCAGAACATTCATAAAAAAAACATACGGAAAAAACAAGTGAAAAAGCATATAACACATGTTACATAGCACCTCAGATGCCAGCAGCCCATATTAATGATTCTTATTCAGTTGCATTGAAAAGCAAACTGAAAGAGGCATAATTAGATTACTTCAATTTTACACTCTGCAGAAAGCACATTTTAATTAGGGTGTTACTGAGGACAGCAAATCTGGCTTATTGCCATACAAGTCAATAAGGCAATTTAGGAACACTCTGTCTAGGTACAGCTCCATGAATTCTCAAGAGGATGAGAAACTTCTGTATCTTATCGTCTTTAGAGCAGTGTTCCCCATGCTATTAGTATGAATATAATAAAAAATATGCATATTGGGCCTTTAATAAATGTCTATATAATGTATATGGTATTTATTGCATTGCACATTACACAAATGCTTTGTGTTTTTTCTCTGAGTGATACTTTTTTCCCTAATTTTAGAGGAATGATGTCCTGAGGATACCAATTAAATATACAAGTTTGCAATTTATGCTATATATAGCAAAACATTACATATGATGTTAGTTTAGCCAAAATTTTAAAGAAAAAACTTTAACATTAGTAAAATAGAAATTTGAAAATCTCAGAAATAATTAACCTAGTATTATATTAGCACCAAATTGTTGTGATTTAAATTTTTTTTTAACTTATTACTTTAATTACAAATATTGTTTATAACTAGAGATGTGAATCGTGTGATCGATTGTCTTAACGATCGATTTCGGCTGGGGGGGGAGGGAATCGGATCGTCGCAGTTTTGTTTTTTTAAATATCGTGTAAATCGTAAATCGGGGGAGGGCGGGAAAACCGGCACACTAAAACAACCCTAAAACCCACCCCGACCCTTTAAAATAAATCCCCCACCCTCCTGAACCCCCCCAAAATGTCTTAAATTACCTGGGGTCCAGTGGGGGGGTCCCGGTGTGATGTTCCACTCTCGGGCCACGGGTGCGTTGATAGAAATGGCGCCGGCGCTACCTTTGCCCTGTGACAGGGCAAAGGTAGCGCCGGCGCCATTTTGGTTCCTGTCCCCCGACGTCACGAGCGTAGGAGATCGCTCCCGGACCCCCCACTGGACCCCCAGGGATTTTGGCCAGCTTGGGGGGGCCTCCTGACCCCCACAAGACTTGCCAAAAGTCCAGCGGGGGTCCGGGAATGACCTCCTGCACTCGAATCGTGTTGCCGTAATGCAAAATGGCACCGGCCATATGGCCGTCGCCATTTTGCAGTATGGCAATATGGTCATATGGCCGGCGCCATTTTGCAATACTCGTTGCAAAATGGCGCCGGCCGTATGGCCATGGGGGGGTTCGGGAGGGTGGGGGATTTATTTTAAAGGGTCGGGGTGGGTTTTAGGGTTGTTTTAGTGTGCCGGTTTTCCCGCCCTCCCCCTTACCCTCCCCCCGATTTACGATTTTTGACGATAAATCGGGGGAATTCCTATTATATATCACCTTTTTTTTTTTTTTTTTGAAAATGTTTTTATTGGCATTTTGACATTATAACATCAACCAGAAAATAACAGGTACAAAACCAGGTCCCCCCCCTCCCACATTCTCCCCCTCCCACCATTCTTTCGTTCCCATTGAGTCCCTATAACCAAGGCTTATCGTCCTGTTAGTATCGTTGTTCCTGGGGCCGCATGTAGCTGTCTCTGGATGTTCGTTCCGCCGCGAGTGTCCGGGTCTCTAGGAGTTATGGGTTGTCAACCGAGCTGCGCAGCCCGGCATTTGCTGCCTGTCCCAGGGGTCTTCATAGGCTCCCGGCTTAGGTGCAAGGTAGGCCGTGAAAGCCGCCCAAGTTTGTTTGACTTGTACAGATTTCTTTGGTGTGGCCGGTGTTATAATTGCGTGTTCCATGGAACATAGCCTAACCATTTTGTTAAACCAATGATCATAGCTGGGAGCATCGGTACCTAGCCAATTTGACAGGATGACTTGTTTACTAATCAGGCCGGCCTTCAATACAAAGTGTAGTTCTGGGTTAGAAATCGGATTTGCCAGCCCAGCCGCTATCCCGAATAACCAGAGGTTTGGATCCGGGGTGAGCTTTCTTTTTAATATGACTGAGCATATGCGTATCACTTTTCTCCAAAATAGTAAAAGAACTGGGCAGTCCCAGAAACAGTGAAAGAAGGTGCTGTCGCCTGCAGCACATTTCCGACACTGGGGCGATGGCGTCAGGTGCATTTGAAAAGCTCGGGTAGGCGTGATATAGCTTTGCCAAAGAAATCTGTACTGCGTTTCTTGTAAAAGGGCATTTTCAGATAACAATACTAAGTCCGTGAAACAGTTCTCAAATTCCTTATAGGTTACAGAAAACAAAGACCATTGTAACCATTTAGTATAGAGTTGCTGTAAAGGTTGTACATCTCGATATCGCAGTAACGCCTTGTAGTATAAGGATACAGAAGGTCCCTGTCTTTTCCCCGTGTGGACCAGGGCTCTAAGTTCCTGGGCTGCTTTTGAGTCAAACAGGTTTATTGTATCCGATTTTATAAAGTGAGTAATCTGTATATATGCATAATAATCCTCTTCCGATAAGGCATAGTTATGTTTGAGTGTTGGAAAAGGCAGCAATTCCCCTGTTTTGGTATCATACATGTCCAAGATAAAGGTGAGCCCCGCTGTGTTCCACCTCCGGAACCTACCACCAGGGTTTCCAGGGGGAAACAAGTCATGCCCCGTGATTGTGAGCATCGGAGTAAGGGGGCTTGGCAGACCCCCCACCCGACAGAGCATCCTCCATGCGTGTCGACAAGTGCGCAGGAGCTCTTGCATTTTAATGTGTGGTGGTATTTTGGAGTAAGGGACTTGTAGTAATGGGTTTAGGGAGGAGACTCCGTACCACTCCACGAGGTGTGCGTAAGGGGTGAGGGTAGAGGTTGCAGAAAGCCAGTCCCTAATGTGGCGAAGGGAACATGCTAAATTATATTGCTGCAGATTTGGGCAGCCTAGTCCCCCCCCATCCCTAGGGGTCATAAGTGTAGGCAGTGGTATGCGAGCTCGTTTCCCTCTCCAAAGAAAGGATCGCAATGCTTTCTGAAGCCTGTAGTGATCTTGTGCAGAGACCCACAGAGGGGCCAATTGAAGGACATACAGCCATTTTGGTATCAGGACCATCTTATAAAGCTGAATACGGCCCATCAGTGATAAGGGGAGAGTAGTCCATCTATGTAATGTGTTCAGTGTTACAGTCATCAGGGGGTGAATGTTGGCCCTATAAAATGTCTTTACCTGAAGTGGGATCTGGAGTCCTAGATACTTTAGGGCATCTGTAACCCATCGAAGAGGAAAATCGGTGGGCCAGCGGGTGCGTAGGGTTCCGGTGACATCCAGAGCTTCGGATTTGTCAAAATTTATCTTGAGACCTGCCATGGAGCCGAATTGATCCAGGATGTGCAGAACCCGCGGGAGGGAGACCCTGGGTTGGGTGAGATATACTAGGAGGTCATCCGCGAAGGCCGCTATTTTAAAAATGTGATGTGGGCCCCCGAAACCCCTCACTCCATGGCAGCCGTCTATTTTCCGTAGGAGTGGGTCTAGGGTTAATATGTATAATAAAGGGGATAAGGGGCATCCCTGTCGCACTCCCCTATGAATACTGACGGCCTGTGATAAACAGCCATTCGCTAATATCCGTGACGTGGGGTCCTTGTAAAGTAAAGAGAGATATTGCACAAACTCTCCCCGAATGCCATATCTCTGTAGGACCGTGGATAGGTACGACCACTCCACCCGGTCGAAAGCTTTTTCTGAGTCAAAACCGATGGCGAGGGCCTGGATGTCTTGGCTCTGGCAAATTGTCATGGCGGTTAGGAGTTTAATAATAGTGGAGTTGGGCTTACGGCCTCTCACAAATCCAGTTTGGTGAGGCGAAATCAGACGTGGCAGGACGATACTCAATCGTTCTGCGAGAACCTTAGCTAGAATCTTTAAGTCACAATTTAAAAGGGATATTGGCCTATACGACGAGGGGCTAGACAGGTCCTTCCCAGCTTTCGGGAGGACAGTGATATAGGCGCTATTAAAAAGAGGCGGGAACTTATCCTGTTTGAGTCCTTCCTTGAAGAAATTTGTCAGTGGTGCACTCACGTAAGAGGACAATATTTTGTAGAAATCGTAGGGGTACCCATCCGGGCCTGGAGATTTGCCGGCTTGTGCCGCTGAAATGATCTGTTCAATTTCTAAGGATTGTAAAGGTCGATTGAGGAAGGTTAATTGCGATGCCGAAAGGGTAGGCAAGGCAATATCCCGGAAAAAGGTGTCCTCTATTTCCCCAGTTTCCGGAGGTTCTGCCTTATACAGGGCATTATAGTATTGTCTAAAAATTTCACAGATCTCTAGTTCCTTGGAGGTGTGCCCGCCAAGTGGGGTGCGTATATTTGCAATGAAAGATTTTTTCCTTAGTGGTTTTGTCAAGTTTGCCAACAGTCGGCTGGGTTTATTTCCAAATTTAAAAAAGGATTGCTGCCCCTTCCAGATATAGGATTTTGCTCTGGTATCTAGCAGAGTGTTTAGCCGGCCTAAGACACTGTAAAAATTCAATCTATGTGGCTTAGTATTGTTCTGAATCATGGCTGTTTTTGCCCTGCTTAGCAAGGTTTCTAATTCCAATATGGATTTATTTATTTGTTTGTTTCGGGCATGAACGTAGGAGATGATATCTCCCCGCAGTACTGCTTTTGCGGTTTCCCAGAATAGGTGAGGCTGATCTACATGTGGCTTATTATTCCCTGCGTAGTCTTTCCATTTTTCTTTAAGAAAGGCCTGAAAGCATTGGTCGTCTCTCAAGTACGCTGGGAAGCGCCATATATGAGAGGTGAGGGGGTTTTGCGGATCTTTTAGCTGTATCGATACTGGCGCATGGTCCGAAATAGCCAGCGTTTCTATTTTCGCCATCGCCACAGTGAAGAAAGCGCGTTGGGAGATAAGAATGTAATCTATGCGGGAGAACGTGTTGTGCGCTCTCGAGATATGCGTGTAATCCCTTTCGGTGGGATGTAACGTTCTCCAAACATCTAACAGCTCTAAATGATGGCACAAATATGCCACTCCCTTTTTCCGTTTCCCCTCTGGAATGCTTTGGGGAGAGTTTTTGTCTAGTGAGGCATCATGAACGACATTGAAATCTCCCATGACCAATAATGTACCTTGCTCATGTATGTGCAATAGGTTACTAAGCTTCTCGAAGAATTTATGACAGTATTCATTGGGTGCATAAATATTACACAGAGTAACCGGTTTGTTATTCCATGTTCCCACAACTATAAGGTATCTACCTTGTGGGTCCGGAATAGAGTTAGAAATTTGAAAATTTATGTTTTTGTTAATCAATATTGCCACACCTCCTCTTCTCTGCTTGGCTTCAGCGTATATACATTGGCCAACCCAATCCCTTTGTAATTTTTTGCTCTCAATGTCACTTAAACGTGTTTCTTGGATACAAGCCACTGCCGGGCGTAGGCGTTTTAAATGCGCTAAAACTTTTTTCCGTTTCACTGGGGTTCCCAACCCGTTTACATTCCATGATATTACATTAGACATAAGCTGTCCTGAAACAGTAAAGGTTCAATGCAGATACCAGAAACAGTGTCTGAAGAGGAAGCCCCCAGCCTGGCTTCCCTCCAACTCCTACCGGGCCATGCCACCCAGAAAGACCTAACAGTTCACAACATAAGAAGTCTAGAGACTCGGTAGGCAAATTTGTGTTTTCCCTGTGGGACTCCATATCCATTATATTCCCTATAATCTTAGCTATTCCTTCCCTCCCCCCCGTACTACTCCTACCCCCCCCCTGCCCTTCCCCCCGTTCCCTCCCTTCCCCTCCCTCAAACTCCCACAACACCATATTGCCTCTCTTCTCAGAAGGAGGCTGCGAGATCCGTTTGGATGTGTCCAGGGCCACTTTCCATAGTCAGGGTGAACCGTGAGTTCCAAAGCGGGCCAAACACAAACCCCCACATAAACCCTCTCCGAGTCTTGGGGTGCTGTAACAGAGGTGCGGTAAACCAAAAAAGCACCAAGTCAAACCAACTGGAACTATATATAACTTGTAGTTCTCCAAAGTAGAGCCGTCGGCCGCTCTCCCCTTTACCTTCATGCTATGCCTGCAGGGCCGGGCCGCCAATCTCACGGCATCAGTCCTCTGTCCCCCAGTGAAGACGGATGAGCATTTGCGGCAGAAAACCCTGGTGAAAAAGGGGGGGGGGGGGTGGAGATCCATAGCGGTCAAACTCGGCGCCATAATAAAATAAAATATATAAATGGCCCCTCCACTAGCCATTGTAGAAAAAATTCCACTCCGGGTATTCCCTATGCCGCCAGCGTTACGCGGCCTATAATGCTCTCCGCCAAACACTCTGAAGCTCAAAAAGTTTCTCCGCTGGTCCTCTCTCTCGCCCCGGAGCGCGGGCTGGCGCCACTGCTAAGAGGCCGGGAATGTTTACTGGTTTTTTTTTTTTTTTTTTTTTTTTTTTTTTTTTTTTTTAACTTGGTCCAGGCTGCGGGAGGAGACTAAAGGGTAGATAAGGTCTTGGGGACAGTTTTTCGGGATATAGTCCGTTTTTTGTTTTCGCTGTTTTTGTTGTTCTTACCGTTCCCCTGTAGGAATCCATCAGGGGTACCACTGTTTTCACAGTCGTGCCCTTCCGGGTATACTCCCCCTTCACTGTAATCCAGGGCCATTCATTTTATCGATGAAGGTCTGCGCTGAAGCTGGCGTATCGAACATATGGGCCCGATCTCCATGCCATATGCGTAGGCGCGCGGGGAATAATAAGGAAAATTTCTTTCCACTATGATGCAGCTTCGTACAGATCGGCGCAAAGCCTCTCCTTCGTTCTGAAACCGCCGCCGAGAAGTCTTGGAATATGCGGATCGGATGTTCGTGATATTTCAATTCTTTACTGCCTCGTGAGGCCCTCCATATTTCCGCCTTATGGGCCGAGTTGAGAATTTTGGCTATCACCAAGCGCGGGCGCGTTTGCCCCTCTTTTCTGGCGCCCAGACGGTGGGCCCTTTCCACGACTAATTTACCCTGGAGATGTAATAAGGAGAGCGTTTCTGGTAGCCATTCCTCTAACATGCTGCCGAGCGCTTGTTCTTCAATGCTTTCTGGAAAGCCAAGGAAACGGAGATTATCCCTCCGTGCCCTATTTTCCAAGTCTTCAATTTTATTTTGCAGCGTGTTTAGTTGCTTTTCGGTGTCGGCCATCTTGTGTTCTGTTTGGAGCGCGTCATCTTCTACAGTGGAGATACGGTTTTCCATCTGTTCAAGTCGTGGAAGTAAGTCTGTCAAATTTTCCTTAATCTCTCCTATTTGCATGGTTATCGTGGTTAGTTTGTCGTCAAGCGCCTCACGAATCGCTTCCTTGATCTCGAGTATCGTGAGCCCCGGAGAAGGTATTGAAACCTCGGGGTCTCTGGCGCCGGCCATCTTAGTTGGGGTGGTTTTTGGTTTCTCCTTTTCCCGTTTGCTTCCTCTGGACGTCATCGGCGGGGTTAATATGTTCATATATTTGACGATGGACATATGTTGTTCACTCCCGTTGTTGTAAAAACTCGAGCAGATGCGTTTTAAGCTCGGATGTGCCGCGATGTTTGGAGTGGGCCCTGGAGCTGGAGGGTGAAGCGTCCACCCAGCTCACCACATCACGTGATCTCCATCTTATATATCACCTTTAACGATTTTTGACGATTTAAAATATATCGGACAATATTTTAAATCGTCAAAAAACGATTCACATCCCTATTTATAACTGGTGTAGCAGCAAAGAAGATACACAACATGAAGTGAACAAAATTTAGTAGCAGCACAGCACAACTTGATGAACCAGATGGACAAATCTTGTTCCATCAATTGATATATATTTACTTCATTACCAGTGTCAAAAACAAATGTTAGTGATTTTCATATTGATATTGTATCAGCTTTGATAGTGTGGTTTGAAATATTGATACAACTATAGTTTAAACTAGATATACATTTCAAATTTCTTTAAATTAAATTAAAATCAGAAGAGTTCAAAATAAAAGTCTTATATGAATTTTCATGTAGTAAAAATAAGAAGAAACATTTTCATTTTGTTTTTCATTTTGTTTTTGGGGGCTTGATTTTCCACGATTTTCATGTCATCAAATGTTTATTTTGTTTATTTAGTAAAAAAAACCCAAAATAAAATGCAAAATAAACCTTTAAACAAACAAAAAAAAAATTAATAAAATAAAAAAAGAAATGGTGCCTCTCAAATCCTCCCAAGCCCCCTAGCCATCCCTCCCACTCAGAAAAATGCTGGGGCCAGTTCCTCCCCAGTCCCCATTTACCCAGTCAGGGGGATATGATGCCTATGCTCAGGTTTAAGGCCTGGACCGGACACCTAGGCCAAAGCCCAGGGCCCAGGCCTAATGCTGCAGCCCAAGCTGGAGACTGGATCATGAAGCTGTGGCCTTGGCCCAGACACATGCCCAATGCCAGGACCTGGTCTGGAGGCCTGATCTCTGTGCCTGAAGCTCAGCCAGATGCTGTGACCTGATCCTGAGATCGGGTCTTGATGCTGGACCCAGGTCTGATGCCAGGAACCAAGATGGAGGCCAGGGTCCTGACACCTGGGCCTTGGCCCAATGCCACAATCTGGTCTGGAGATGAGTCCCGATGATGTAGCATCAGTCCAGGGTCAAGCCCAGGCCCAGTAACCAGGTCTCAGAAGACTTCTCTCATCTTGTCTTCTTTTATCTGTGAAATGATATCCTCTGCTTAAGAGGTGATAGGGTTGATTAACTCTGGTGCCTCCCAAATGGATGGTGTCAATTTGCAGAAGAAACAAAGAAAATGAGAAAAGACTTCTGAGGCCTGGTCAACGGGCCTAGGCCTGACTCTGGGCCAAGGCTCTGGGGTCAGAACCTGGCCGTGGACTAAGCCCTGACCTTGGGTCTGGATCTGAGCTGAGGCCATGTCTTAGGGACCCAGCCACCAGGTCGGGTCCCAGTGTTCTACCTGGGTCCAGGCTGAGGCCTCAGCTTTGGAACCCGGTGTTCAGACCAGGTCATGGCATAAGGCCTGGACCTTATCCCCAACCTAGGCTGAGGCCCAGGCATCAGGACCCAGCCTCTGGGCCAGGTCCCAACATCAGGCTTGGGTCCAAGCCAAGATACCACATCAGGATCCAGTCTCCGGACTTGGTCATGGTATTGATCCTGTGTCTTGACATGGTCTTCAGACCAAGATATGGTGTTGGGGCCCAGACCCCAGCCCTCAGGCCCAGGCATCAGAACCCAGCCTCTGGGTTGGGTCCTAGCATCAGGCCTGAGCTCAGGCCAATGCCCAGGTGTCAGCCCTGAGCCTGGGAATGGACTTCAATGCTGGATCCCCAGAGCAGGTACATTTTTTACATTTTTGGGATCTCTGTCAAGGTCTCGGTGCTTGGCCAGGGCCTCAGCCAAGAGCCCTGCATCACACTCAGGCCTAAGCTGTGGTTTCTGTGTTGGGCCACAGCCTATGCCTAGATGAGTCCTAGGCCCAGGCCTCAGTATCACGCTTAGGCTGAAGCCCTTACTTTGAGCCTCGGCCTTATCCCTAGAGAGGTCCTGACTTCGGGCCTGGGCCTCAACCCTGTATTGTGCTAGGGCGTAGGCTGAGGCCTTTGCTTTAGTCTTGTCCTGTTCTGTAGTTGAGGCCACGGCTTTGGGCCTGGGTCTAGGCCTGATGGATAAGAACATAAGAAATTGCCATGCTGGGTCAGACCAAGGGTCCATCAAGCCCAGCATCCTGTTTCCAACAGAGGCCAAAACCAGGCCACAAGAACCTGGTAATTACCCAAACACTAAGAAGATTCCATGCTATTGATGCAATTAATAGCAGTGGCTATTCCCTAAGTAAAATTGATTAATAGCCATTAATGGACTTCTCCTCCAAGAACTTATCCAAACCTTTTTTGAACCCAGCTACACTAACTGCACTAACCACATCCTCTGGCAACAAATTCCAGAGCTTTATTGTGCGTTGAGTGAAAAACACACTTATTATTTTGTTATTTTGTTTTCAAAACCCAATAAAATTTTATTGGGTTTGTAATTGTTTTGCTTTGATAACAAAAGGAAGCGAAATTGGACATTTCATCTAATTTCCTTTTTCATTTCTCCCAAATGCCCATCCCTAATTAGTACTAATATTTATAATTTATGAAGTGCTACTAGACATTCACAGCATTGTACATATACATATAAAAAACAGTTCCTGCTCTATGGAGCTTACAACCTAGACAAAACAAACATGCATGACAAACTAGAGAAGTGTATAGTATTAAAAACAGCCTCAAAAGGTGAGCTTATAAACTAGATTTGAATGTGACTAGAAAGTGAACATGATGCACTCACAAAGGGATTCTATTCCAGGCATACGATGCAGCAGGATGGAAAAGCACAGATTCAGGAATTGCCTGCCATTTCACCTTGGATATGCTATGCTCATATTGCCTCTCCTTCAATGCATGTAAATCAGAGGTGATTCCTTACCAATGAACCATTGTACTTCTTGTACACTACAGTATGTTTCTATTTATTTTATAATTCACTTTTATAGCTGTACAAGAAACCTGGGCATCTTCTTCATTTCTGACCTATCTTGTTACCCTCAAATTTCTAAACTCTGTTCTTCACTTAGGAGCCCTTGCATGCAGCATTTTTCAGACAGACACAAAATGGGAGAAAACCTTTAGTTCCTAGGCCTTGTAGTCACCTAATCTACAGTATACCAAATGGGACTGAATACAGGATGGTCAAAATATAAAATGAACCTCTTATGCTAAGGACAATAGAGTAGGAGGAAGTGGCATCACTATCTTATTCAGGAGTAATCTATTTACTATCACTATGAAACTATTAGGAGGAATCACAGAAAGCAGGATTTTTCTTTTTTTTCAATGTGCCCTGGGCTGGCATAAAATTTGTGCATTGCAATGGGCGTATTGGCCGTGCGGGAAATTGTTTGCATTGCGAGGATTAGCTTATAGCCTCATCTACATGGAATTTACATATGATGAACACTATTAGCTAATAGGTGATTTGGACGCATGTTTTAGACGTGATAATCCCCATATTGCATCAGAGGTTATGGATGTGCGTACAAAACGCGCATCCAGTCTCATGTTAAAGCATGCACTAGCTGCTGTGCTGTTGGAAAGGTAGACCCTTGAACTGAGATGAGGTTGTTGCTACCAACAGGAGAGGGCCCCTGTTGGTCCTCGTCATCGGGAGGCAGTACAGGCGAGGAAGACCCAACTGGACCTTCACCTATACCAGCCCTCGTTCCCTGCAGGATGAGCTTTTGGGTAACGGGGCCGGCAGGACTTAGGTGCAGGTCTCTCAAGACATGGAACCAGAAGATGAAGCTGAGGCAGAGTAGGATGAGCCAAGGGTCAAGGCAGGCAACAGAAAGGCAGAACCAGGGAGAGTACAGAGGTCGGGACGGGCAGCAAACAAGCAGAGTCAAGAGGTCTGGCAGAAGGTCAGGGCAGGCAGAGGTCAAGCAGAGTCAGACAAGCAGGGTCAGACCAGAAGATTAATCCATAGGAACGAGGAGCAAGGCAGGGACTGAAGACAAGGAACAGGAATGCTGGAACCAGGAATCAGGAACAGGAAGCAAGGCAGGAACGCTGGAATCAAGACAGGGATCAGGAATGCAGACAACTCACAGTCACAAATGAGCAGGACCCATTGCTAAGGCGAAGTGGTGGTAACAAGGCAGAGTAAATATATCCACCCTGCCTGATGTCATCATCGTGGGCCACGGCGAACTTTCTCACTGTTGGCCCTTTAAATTTTCTGCAGCGGCAAGCGCGCCTAAGGAGCCGGACACAGAGCTTGGCGTCAACGGTGTATGAGGGCGCTTTTTGAACAGGCTGCTGCCGCGGCGGGAGGTGATAGGGGAAGCAGGAACGGACCTCCTGCCCACCCAGGTGAGGGGACCCGGTGGCAGTCTCATGCAGTCGGGGATCCTAACATGTGCACAGTATTGCATTGGCCCCATAGTCTTTATCTGTCAACATAATCTCTGTGTCTCTGTTTATGGTAGTACTTCCTTGGTGCAGCCAACAGCAGCCTCAAAAGGACTCTATTACCGCTTAACTTACAGGGCCCACTATCTCTTTCCCTGTTAGGCTGCAAATATAAGAAAAGGTAGACTTTTAAAATTATTTATTTAAGTATTATATTCTGGCAAATATGATATATAAAAGCTGCACCTCATCCTTCAATGCCTGTTCACTTGCACAAACCCTGTTCACCTCCCATCTCAATAATTATAGGAATCTGCTAGCAAGTTCTTCTGTTTCCACCATCTGCTCTCTCCAGAATTCAACTTTATGACTCATTTGTCAGTTTCCCTGTCACTGGCATGCTTCTTTTATCTGAACTACACTGTTTACTAGTTAAATTCCAGTCTATGATATTTTTGCTCTAGCATATATTCATGGCTGTGATCCCATCTCTTGCTTTTTCTCTACTTCCTCTCCTGCCACCTGCATGCCTCTCATTGCACATTTATATCTATGCTGCTGGTTAATCAGGCTTAATTCTCTGTCCTTGTACTTCACTGACAGAATAAGTTAACCCTTGAAATCCATGAGTCATCTCACTGTCTATTTTAAAATAAGCTAAAAATTCTATTCATTTTAGCTTTTAAATGTTTTTATTAGCTATTATTTTCAAGTTCGTTTTGTGCCATTGTTCCATCTGGTTGCTTGTATACTAAGGTGCTGTAGTTAGGGCATCAAACACATATTATGAGATTCAATATTCTGTCAGGTCCTCTGGGATCACCTAGTAAAGTCTGGCAATGCCTTTTATATTGGCATGGATTGGACGGAAATGATTTGTGGCAAATGATCTTTATTTCACCACTGTCTTGCACTTACCATAAATATAATTGCATCTCAAATGCATTATCCTTATATGAATGAGTGTGGCACAGTATCCCAGAGCTAAGGAGAGCCAAGGGATCTCATTTAGTGGCTGGTCAGTGAGAGTTTTGTTTGGAAAAATAAACCCTTAAGCTGATTTTTTAATGTAATTGTCAAAAGCCTTGATGTGTATGTACTGCAAAGCTTCCAGGATTTAAGTTAGTTTTGTCTCTTAAGTGTGATGTCCTTGTGCTATCTTTGATGTTATGATATACACAGTGTGGATGCAAGGGGCTCTTGCTGCCCCAGGAGTTCATCCTGTGACATCATCATGTGATATTTCTCTCCTCCCCTCCCATTCCAACACAAGAGCCGCAAATCGCACACCACAAATCTCTATTCCCCACCTGCGTCTCGTGCCACCTTTCTACTATTCAAAACTGCTACCCTCTCCTTCTACTCCATGGCCTGCCCACTTCCAGAGCATTAGATGATTGCCTAGTCTGCCTAATGTTACTGCCAGCCCTAGATATGCATGGAATACAGTAGTGTCCTGCGTGTTGCTAGTAGTATCCTGCCTATTTTATTTCGTGGTGAGACATTTGAGAGAATAATTTTAATTAGTCTTGTTTCTATTCTTTTTCCTACTTTTCTTATATTATTTATAAATTATATAGTAGAATAAATATATTTAGGAGTGTTGGCTCTATTTACAAAACAGTGTTAAAACCAGACATTAATACCTAATTTTAAAGCTGAATAGTTGCACTGGTATTCACAAAACAGCAGTAAGTTGAGTGTGATTGTTTAGTGAATATCATGGTGTGTTTCTGTAACTGGAAAGGTTGGAGATTACCATAGGAATGCAACAAACCCCCCTCCACCCCTTCAGCCTTAGAATTGGAGCATTCAGATATATAGTGAGAATGGGTGATGAGAACAAAGCTCACAGGCTAGGAAATTGAACAAGAAAGGGCAGTGTAAAAACAGATTCTGGCTGCATAATAGTCTGAGACACAACATTATCCTAAATTTCATAACTCAGAGGGCCATTTTTCAAATCGCGTTAGGGCATTTTTGTGGGAGTTATGGCCCTAATGCCTGCAATAATGCCATAATGCATGCGATAAATAACACATCTCAAGATGCGTATGCAAATTTGAAAAATGTAGTCAATTGGGAGGAGTTTATGAAAATGAGGTGCTTAACATTGCATGGGATTTAATGTTGGAAATAACTACTACTTTTTTCTGAGCATTATACTGTGTTCTATGCCTGAAACTGGATTTGTGTTATTTATATTGCAAGTCTTGTTTTGGGGAGGAGAGGAGAAAGAGAGAGAGAGAGCCTCTAAGGAGGCGCACACATATTAGGCAATGCTTTATACCATTGTAAGAGGAGCCATTCTGAAAGGGTGAAGTTTTGGTGGTAGCCTTGGTTTGGGGGGGGGGCAGTTTTACATGCACAGTCAGATGTATGAACAGCACAGTAGACATCAGTGAAGATTTTATGTGGTTTGGAGAGATGAAAGGTACACACAAAGATGAGATTTGTAAAATGTAGTCTTGACCTAGCTTGATCCACTCTCTACCTAGCTGCTATCAAGCTAGGTCGAGAGTAAAATGTACTATCTCATCTTTGTGTACCTTTCATCACTCCAAATCACATAAAATCTTCACTGACGTCTACTGTGCTGTTCTTACCTCTGACTGTGCATGTAAAACTGTCCCAAAACCTAGGCAACCACCAAAATCTCACCCCAAGTTACTAGCTACCCCCTCTTACAGAATTATAACCTCATCTTTGAAAAATTCACCCTAATGTAATATGTTGATATTCCAAGTTAAATTCTTATGATTATGCAGAATCTCAAAGTTCCTAAAACTTTTGATGAACAAGATAAGTATCTTTATAAATTCTTCAATAGTTTCTCCTGTTTTGCTTAACTTTGGGTTTTCTGTGTCTGTTCTGTCACTTTTAGTTGAAGAAATGTATGAGTGTTGTGAGAAAAACTTGTATTTCTTTTATCTAGCTAGTCCTTGTTGATATGTCAGTTTGGGTATACACTTATCTGTCTTCCTTTGCAGGTCACAGAGTATGCTGTCTTGTCCCCTGCCGATGCTAGCTGTCACTGTTTGTGTATCGCTGCTAGGGGACATAGCTTCAGTGTCCAGGGGTGTCTTTCCTCCCTCAGCTCATCTATGTCCAGCATCTGCTCAGCTCTCAACTCTCACCGTGGGGATATATTTCTTCTTCTTGAAAATCTAATTAAAATAATAGTGTGTTCCCTATTTGCTCTATCACGCAATTCTTCCGATGATGTCTCTAAAATCTTTCTAGATGTTGTCATGAAGGTTAATTGAACATGTGAAAAAATAAAGAATAATTTAAATACCCTTTTCTGCTACACAGGAGAGATTACATATATTCTATAATTGTGACCTTTTACACTCTTACATACAGTTTCTACCTATTACAGTACTTGAGCTCGGAAATTATGCAAATAATTCTTGGTGACTTTTCCTTTACAGGGATTTATGGCAGAGATATTATTTTAAAGCTAACACAATATGCTTGGGAAGCATATACTTTCCACAGATGCTGCAGCACACATACACTAATTAGCAAATTCAGAGGCTCTAATCTGTTGCTCCCTTTTCCAAATTTTAATACCACTCACAGGTAAAAAAAAAAAGGATTTATAAGCCCAATTTTAATTGGATTATTAATTATATAATTTGATACATATGTTATTGGAACACTGGAGGCGGTCCCATTTCTGGGAGATTGTGTACCCTTGGGCCATGATGCAACCGCAGAGGAGCTCCGGGAAGTGCTGAGGCAGGTGAGGAGTGTCCAAGCCCAGGCTGGAGATGCAGGACCCTGGCCTCTGCCGAACCTGATCGCATCAAAGAGACCCAGCAACACAATGTTGGTCTCTGGGATAGCCCTCCGGCCACTCGATAGCCATTTAGGACCTGCCGTATGGGAATGGCAAATGTGACAGGACGGACAGAGGCTGAAGGGCGAAGACATCAGACTCAGATGAAACCTCAGGATACGTGAGGGATACACACAAAGAGTCAGGATACTTGAAGGATGAGATGAGATTCAGGATACTTGAAGGTTCAAGATACGTGAAGGACTCAGACAGAGTCATGGGTTGCTTGAAGATTCAAGATCACTTGAAGAATGAGATGGTACTCCAAGATACTTGAAGGACTCAGACAGTCACAAGTCAAGAGTTCTGAATAGGTACTTCCACACCACATGCCCTACACAGCCAATCAAGGCAGGTCACGGACCACGTTGGTGGTTCCCAACTTAGTTACTTGGAGGTTCCACGACAAAAACTCCGACGAGGCCTGCACTGAGGTACGCCTTCCCCAGCCAGTCAAGGCAAGGTACGGACCACACTGATACGGAACAGGTAATGCAGAGTTCATTCGAATGGACAAAGGGAAACGCAAGAGGCTCTGAAGACCCGGACAGAATTCAGGAGAAGGAGAAGGACCTCAGGATCCAAAGACTCAGCGTAAAGGGCTTGGCACGGAGCTCGAGCGAACTCAGAATATGGAACCTGAAGCTTGGAGGATTAAAAGCCGGAACCTTCTGGAGGCTTAAGCTGTTGAGGCAAAGGACATCTGGATAAAGGAAGATCAGTGTAACAGTGACGACAATAGGAATCGGATGATAACAAGCCCTTTATTAAAACGCCCGACTCTGGCCGAGTTTCGCTCCCTTGCACAGAGCTGCCTCAGCACTGGATGGCCCGCACCATTTTTAAAGATGGCGCTGGCCATCCATTATTCCTACCATGTGACAAGGGCCGGCCAATGGCACGGATACCCTGTCACATGGTAAGGGCAAAGGGCCATCGGCACCATTTTTATTAGTGGCAGCCGATGGCCCGAGAGTGGGAGATCACTCCCGGGACCCCCACTGGACCACCAGGTACTTTAAAAAAGTTTTTTGTGGGGGTCGGGAGGGTGGGGGAAGCTAAGGGATCTGTTTTAAAAGGTCGGGTGGGTTTTTTGTTTATCGGCTCGGCCCGGTTCCGATTCACATCTCTAATCATTTCTATGTTTCTATGTGTTTGGTCCTGCAGGAGGGTGGACCAAAGGTACAACAAAGAGGAGATGGAGTTCTGGTCTCCCCCAGTAGGAATGTGGACCTGACAGCAGAATGGAGGCAAAGCTTTGGTCCCCCTAGGAGGGGCATGGACAACAGTGGAACAGAGAGAGAGTCAAGGAGATGACCAGTGGCTAGGGTTAGCTTGGGCATAAATAACTCTTTCCATATGGGATTGGGTAGAGGAGTCCCCGTTCGCCTCTACCCAATCCTTGAGTCCCTGCTATCCCTGCTATCCCTCCAATCCCTGATCAGTCTCCAAATCCCCATTCTTCCCACCCATTCCCAAGTATCCACTCTCCCCAACCCAATCTCTCTTGAAATATCACCTAATCCCTAAATCACCATTCTCCCATCCAATCTCGACACAATCTCTGAGTGCTCAGTCATTATGGTCATCCAAAATTCCCCATCCAATTTGAGAATCTACATTCTCTTCACCCATTCTGTGAGTTCTCATTCTCTTATCCCCTTATCCACCAATTTAGGGATCCCTGTTCTTTCTTTCTCCCTTCTTGCCCACTCACACCCATTCCCCTCTCCCCCTTGAATCTTGGCATCCCCCACTGACCCCCTCCTATATCCCATCTCAACCCTTCTCTGCTGCAGTAGAGCCCTGGCTCTCCCCTCCTGAAGTTTGAAGCTTTCTGCTTCTGATCCTGGACTGCCTTTCTCCCCTTCACCTTACTCCATTCTTGTCTGGGTCTGGTGATATACATTTTTATTCTACAGTGTTTGTTCCTCCTTGCTTCCTTTCACAGCCTATGAGATTCATGCAGCTACTGTATTAACCACACAGTACTGTCTATGGAGTTCCTTGTGGTTCAAACAGTACTGCTTACATCACTGGGTCAGGAGACAAATGGAGGGAGGTGAGGGGAAGAAAGGCAGGAAAAGGGCAGGAGCAAGATCAAAGGTCAAGCTCCAGGAGGGGAAAGCTGTGACACTGTGTACCTCAGAGCAGACTTGGAACATGAGCCCCATGATTTTATAATTTTTATTTTAATTGATTTAAATTTAATTTCTGGTTAATTTTTTTTTTATAATTTGTCTCTTGTAAACCGTCTTGATCAAACTAGTTTGAAAAGACGGTATAGAAATATTTTTAAATAAATAAATAAATAAATAAATAAATGTGTCCATAGCTAACAATGCCCCTGGAAACAAATAATAATCCAGAAAAAAGCATCTGAAGTGGAAACAGATTCAAAAAAGAGATCTACTGTACACATTACACAAAAACCCAAAGGTATAATCAAAATATTAAATAAGAACAGAAAACTCCTGCTACTGAGAGACTCTATTCTCAAAGGTGTTAGCTTAGAGACACATATGGAGAAAAACAAAAAGGTCATTTGCTTTCCATGACCATCAGCTAGCTAATCCTTAGTGGTATAGGTTCAGAAATAAAGGATTATGAAGTTGACGTCCCACTCCTTTTGACGACCTGGCAAAGAATAAAGTCGATATATTACAGGAGTTGTTAAAAAAATTTGGGAAGGGGCTTAAATACTTGACAAAGAAAATAACTTTGAGATATTACCCGGTCATGGAAAGGGGAGGGAGGGGAAGACAGCCTATGGTTTATTGTTGACTTCAATACATGGCTCCAAATTTGGTGTAAAGAAGTGGGATTTTAAAATATTGAAGCTTAAGCTTTTTACAGAGCAATAGAGGACTGGACTGATGGATTATATCTGGCTGTGGAAGGAAGTGGGTCTTAAGTGAGAAAATCACTTCATGCATTGACAGGCAGAAGATGATTTTTTTTTCTGGCTATCATTGCTGAGGAACAAATGAAACAAATGGAAAAAAAACACAACTGTGAGGCTATCGCCAGCTATCCCTAACTAGTAAAGTGGAACAGCTATGATACATACAGAATGCAGACAAAAGACAAAACATAGCTGGACAGCTATAAGCCCAGTTTTTCAGTTTGTTAGAAAGCCCTTTTGAATCATTAAAAGTAGTGTGCTATTTAAAAGCCACATACACACTCCACACAAGAACAAAATGACCCTATTATGTGCTTTGAAGTACTAGGAAGCAGTACTGCAGACTGTATAATATTCTTAAATAAAGTATGTGACCCCTGAGTTTGACTGTAGCATGAAGTTAGTGATTTTTTTCACCTGTCATAAATGTCAAACTTCAATGGGGTTTTTTGCCCTAGACTATCTAACCACTGTGATTCAGACAGTCATGATGATTTGTCTGGATATTTGAAATTCTTTATATGCTGGCCTCTCACAAATAAGTCAATGAAAATAAAGAATTTGGGAAGAGTGTGAGGAGGATTTGTTTAATTTTGTTATTGAATGAAAGAAAATGAAATGTGCTTCATCATGTTTTTCATTTTGTTTAAAACAAATCAACATGCTTAATAAACAGAGCATTCTGAGATTAGGCTCCAAGGGATAGACCGAATCGGAAACTAGGGATGTGCAGGGAAATTGTTTTAGTTCATTATTTTTGTTTTCAGATCATTTTTTATTTTTTTCATTTTGGGAGCTTTTATTTTGTTGTTTTTATTTATTTTAGAAAATAGTGAATGCTATTTCAAATAGTGTACATTATTTCAAATACTGTGTGTTATTTTCTGAAATGAATGAACACAAACATGTTGGTAATTTTCAAGGGGATTGTGCATTTGATGTGGGGTAAAACAAATCAAACTGACAATACCCATTTTGGTTTAGATTACCATTCATTTTAAATGGAATGCACATCCCTATTAGAAACTGATTGAGCAATGGACAATAGAAGTTAGTTGCAAATGGAATTCACTCTGAAGAAAGAACAGAGACTAGTGGAGTGCTTCAGAAATTAGACCTGGAGACAGTTCTGTTTAATATCGTTTTGAGTAAAACTGTGGAGTTGTTAGCAGGAAAAGTTAGCCTTTTTGCCAACAACATTAAGAGCTGCAAGAGAATGGATAACCCTGAGGGAACAGACATGAATCTAGGAAAGTCTGAGGAGTAGTTGAATACTTTGATGTTAAAATTCAATGCAAGGGACTGAGATAATAAATGAAATACTGATATGCACAGACCAGGTGAGAGTCCTTGGGGTGATTGCATGTAATGATTTTAAGTTAAAAAATAAATATAATAAGGCAGTAGTTAGATGTAGAGTAATATTAATATACAGTACACAGAGAAAGGTATAACTGGCAGAAAAAAGAAGGTGATAATGACTATGCATAGGTCATTTGTGAGACTTCACCTAGAACATTGTATCCAGCTATGAGGACCATTCTTCGAAAAGGATATAGACAAGCTGGAAGCAGTTCATAAAAAGGCTAGAAATTGTGCATGCTCTGCACCAAAACCCATTTGAATTGAGAGTTAAAAATCTAACTATGTATAGCTAAGAGGAGAGATGGGAGGGTGGTGGTGGGGAATGATAGAGAAATTCAAATATCTCAAAGAAAAAGATCACACACAACAAGCAAACCTCTCTCAGAATAAAGAGGGGAGACACAGGATCGACATCAGAAAATATTTCTTTACTGAAAGGGTGAATGCATGGAATGGATTTGAGAGTTGCTATTGGAGGTTAACATGGAAAACAAATTTTAGAAAGCATGAGAGAAGCACAGAGGATCTCTAATAGCAAAGAAATGAGGGACATTTCTAGGGTCTTTGGCATTGCACCAGGAGTGAGGGCAGATTTGATGGAGTGTTACTGTACTCTTCTGAGAGGGAAGGCACACATCCCAAAGATACAGTATATGGGTATGATTTTAATTTTTCTGTAAACCACCATGACTGGTTACAGAGTGACGGTATAAATAAAGTCAACAAATAAATAAATAGTTAGCAGCTGCCCCCCCCCCCCCAGGGGAAAAGTGTTGCATGAGGGACATGAATTGGTATGGCACCAATTAGAGATATTTGTGTTTCATAGGGAACCATTTGACAGACACCAAAATGGAGCCCTGAGGATGATGTCCTCAGATACTGGGTGGTCAAAGAATCTTCTCTTGCTTGGGTGTTTAATTGGAGTTTCATAGCAAGAATAAAAGGCAGGAAGGGGAGGAGTGGAAGAAAGTTTTCCTTTTCCAAGCTAAAATCAACATAGGAACACCTGGTGAATGTTAGGCTGGGAGAATGGAGGCAGACAGCATCATGAAGGTAGTAAGCACCTGAAAATCACTGAGTGTTGAACATTGACAGGTTAATAACAGCAATCTGGGTGTTAAAATACTGTGCGCTTACATTTTTAACACTCTGTTTAAACTCCGGATACAGCAAGCTAATGATATGCTAATGCTTCAGGAGTTTTAAAGAAAAGGTTGCCTGTAAAATGTGCAATCAGCACAGGTTAAATGCACATATTAACTCAAGAAGGGGAGGGCAGCATCCCTGACAGGCAGATCAGCTCTGAGTAAGTGGTGGATAAGTATTTAAATTGCTAAGTATTGGCGAACTGCTCCATATAGCTGGATAAGTGCTGACTTATTCAATTATCTAGCATCTGTTACACTCTGTCAGATAGCTGGATTAAGTCAGTATTTATCCAGGTAAGTGGTGGCAGCTACTTGACCGGATAAGACAGCTCTTATCCTTGGACATTTTAAAATTGTTAAAACTATTTTCTCCTTTCTTAAGTGTCAGCGCAGTAGCGCTGAAAACTTAAGACTAGCTCTGACCCAGGAGTAAATTTTCTATAGTGTTTCAAAAGGTGCGCTGGCGAAATGCAGTCTCTATGTATCGGGGAGTACTGCTAAATACCCTCATTTGCATAGGATTTCCATGTGAGGGTGCTAAGTAGTACTTCTATTTAGATACACACATTTTCTATACACAAAACTCCTTGCTTAAGCAGTAAGCTTTGTGTACAGAAAATGAGTGTTCAAGTGCAGTCAGAAAGGTGTGCTTGACTGAATACACCTTTCTATATTGACTTGTGAGAAAATTAATTCTTCATTGCTTCTTGTTTGTGCTCCATGATGAATATCCAGCTAGGTTAGCTGGATAACTTTAGGCCTGCTTTTGAGAAGGCCTAAAGTTATCTGGCATTGTGTGGCTGGATAACATGCTACTTAACCATCTGGCAAAGTAGCACTGTTAAAACAAAGAAATAAGAAAAGAAATAAAAGAAATAGGCCAGCGGTCATCCTCCTCCCCCCAAAAAATGTCATACATGGCCCTGCCAGACTGTGAATCCTACATCCCTTCCAAATCTTTAGCAAAATGTTTAAAATCCCTAGGTTTGATGGCATGGCTGTCCTGCTGTGGTTTTTGAGAAGAAAAAAAGCTTGGGCAGACCTTTTCCTCCCTCCACCCAACCTACTGTTGAGGTATATGGTGCTGTCCCTCCCCATCCCCCCTGATAACTTTTCTGCCTCTGCTGATCATGAGGGACTCAATTCTCTGCTTCCATTGCAGCTCTAAGAGAGGCAGCGCTGGAAGCATGAAATCTATAGGTCTGCTCTACGTAAATAAAAACGTGCAGGTAGCTTAGCAACTAGCTCTTGCAAGTATGACCTCACCAGTTTGTCATATCTAATACATGACAGGGTGGAAAGGAGACTATCCAGATGATAAATCATGGTGCAGCATCTATGTAAATTGCCTATAGCTGCTGACTAGATTAAATGACGTTGACACTCTCCCTCTGCAAAGTCTGAGTATGTACAAGAAGCTCTGTATTTTTACTCTAGCTCTTGGCAGGGCAGGATGTGCTATCAGAAACAGTTTTAAAAAAGCATATAAACTTATTGATTTGGCACTGATAAATGACTGCTTCTGCTCTTCTTTATACTGTAGTGGTCTCACACATTCACTATGACAGAAATAGAGGAAGTGTACTGCTGCTGATTTTGGTTTTTCTCTTCACTGGGGGAGAATCAGGGTGGAAGTCAATGTGGAGAATACAGTTGCAGTGGTGCTAGTGATTTTTTTTACTATGTCTACCTGGCAACACAGAGGTGAGCAGTGTACCCTCAGAGACTGAAGAGAAGAGTTTTACCAGACTGCCAGTCTTTTTTATCTGTTAGTGTCTAACAGTTGTTTTGTGTGTGGAGTCAGTCAGCAGTAGTGCACCCAGCATAGTACACATACACTATATATGTATCTCTGTGCATGTCTGAGTAAAAAGATAGTTCTCCATATAGTGAGTAATATTGTAAATGGGGCTATAGTTATAATGTCATTTGAAACAGTCAAACCCCCAGTAGGAAAAGGGAGATGAGGAATCATTGGCAGAGTTAGTAGCTTTGGCAGGGGTAGCAATAAAAAAGGTGGTCCAGCAGCTAAATTGAAGAGGAACATTTTAGGTTCTGAATGGCAGGATAGAAAGGCAGCTAAATGCAGAAGAAATTGAAATTTGGAGAGCATGTGCCACCAATTCCTGTTCCTCTCCCTCTCCTTTTAAAACAAAGTGGAGTGGGAGTGTCTTCCAAAACTGGCAGTAGCAGGGCAGGGACATAGACAGAGTCAGGAAAAGTGCAACAGTCAAAGCCAGCTACATGTCCCTCTACATTGGTTACTGCTTCTGAGGTAATGGTGGCAGTATTTTCAACAACTGATTCAGAGGAAAAACATTTTATAGCATTACCTGAATCAGAATTTGAGATGCTAGTAGCTGAAGAAAATTTGGGAGGATCAGTCAGTAGTGCCTTAGCCTTTAGTGAAGTATGGGGGAAATAGATTATGATATTAATGGTGATGAGAGCATTCCCCAGCAAAAGCAGGCAATAGAGGTAAAGAACATGAACAATGCCCTTGGTATTTTTGCTTAGGATCCACCCTCTACCTCAACTCCAGTGCCAGCATCAGCCTCTAAGAATATAGAGAAGAAATTTGCAGATAAAGACCCTGATCTGGAGAAAGCTTTAAAGTGAGGGAGGACTCATGTTTTGCTTAGTGTATTCACTGCAGGAAGCATATCAATCAAGGGAAGCAAGTATGGCATCTTAAAAACACTGGTATGCAACATTACCTGCAGAAGCAGCAAATGCTAGTATTGGCTTTTGGGGGGGTAACAGTGCTAGGCTGAGGCTCCCTTCTGCCACTACAAGTAAAATCTAGAGGAAAGAGGTTGAAAAGGTTGAGCCTTTTACCCAAGCTGATACCATAGCCTTTCCACTGGCTAGGTGGCAGGCCAGCAGCCATGATAACAAAGCAGCAACCCACCATAGAGAAAATAGGGTGGTGTTCTACAGCATTGTTCTGTGCAAGAAGCACACTGAATCTAAAATAGTAATGAGGAACATTGGAGAAATGATTGCCCTTGATGACTAGCCCCTGCAGGTAGTAGATAATGAGGGCTTTAAGTGTCTGCTGCATATGTTAACCCCCAATTACAAAGTGTCTTCCAGAACTGCATTTAATAGGAAGGTCATCCTCAACCTGTAGAACCAGTGATGAAGTCATATACAGGTGAAGTAAGCTACAGCAGAAGGGACCAGAGTGCATTTCACCAACAATATCTGTTCCAGGATGAATGCTATGCACTATTAGGATTTTGCCTGCTATGCAGCGTTATTCTACAGTCATGATGCCTCTCCATCAGCAGAGACACTCAATATGCCTCATCACTAGTCTTGTTAAATTCCTCCTCACTGCCCTTTCCATGCCCAAGTACCAGCCCTATGCAACCCTGCCTTGGCAAAAGCCCCTTGTCTTCTCATGGAGTCACACCTGGCTATATGATCTGACCCTTGTTCTTGCCTTCCCATGTGGCCTATGAGCCTTCTAGCTTTTCCTTGCTTTGTCTTAGGTCCTTGGGCCTATCTTGCCTTGTTCCCTGTTTTGAGGCCTCTGGCCTGTTCTCTCTTATATCCTGCCTTGTGGTTCTTGGGCCTATTCTGTCTATTCCAAGGCTTTCTGCCTTTGGGTTTTGTTCATTGTCTGATTTATTGGTCACGTCCTTCTCTTCAGTATCCAGTCCTGCCTGTTCCAGAGTCCTGTTCTTGTCTCACCCTTGTCTTGTCTAGTTCCATGTCCTGATTAGTATCTATCTACCTTTGCCTTGCCTTGTCAACCGAGCCTGCCCGCCTTGTCCTGCCAGCCAAGGCTGCCTTGTCTTCAGCCTTAATACAACAATAAAAGGAATCCGTAATAATCAGGACAATGTTGAACATACACAACGAAAATCCTGAATATGTGTATAGTGGGTAAAAATTCTATAATATTTCTCTGTATGACCTCATATACCGTGCCTTAGGAGAAACAGGCTCTGGAGGCTACAGGCTCAATAAAGAGCTTTCAGCAGCAGGAGTGGTTTTTTTATTCATTGGTCACATTAGATAGTTTATGAGATGCTCCTTATGTGGAGCTATCATACAGTATACTTATCTTTTGCTGTGGGCTTTCCAGTGCAATTTTTACTGGTAAAGTTCTAAGGAGAGTCTGTGCACCAATTGGAAATCCGGCCAGGTGAAGATATCCGACGCTGTCCTCCGACACTCGGTGTTTTGGAGAAACCTCCTTCCTCAGGGAGTCAGATGAAGTTCTTGCCGGTACAAGAAATTTTATATGGTGCTCCTATGTCATTTTGACAACGTTTACGAATTGCGTTGCGCACTGTTAAAACAAACAGTCTGCAGCCCCTCTCTGATAGACGGTTCAAAGCGGGGCTGCAGACCGCTGCATCATCTGACCACGCTACTGCTTGTTTCCTGGCTTTGACAACTGCTTTGTCTGACTACGCTCCTGCCCGTCTCCTGGTTTTGACCTTTGCCTTGCCTGACCATTCTCCAGCTGACTTCTGGTTTTGACTCACGCTTGCCTTGCCACTCTTCCTGCCTGCCACCTGCCCTGACTTCAGCCTGCTCTACGATGCTCTTCTTGTGTCATGGGGTGTCAGGTACATCCTCGGTGATGAATGACCAAGAGAGGGAGTCAGCATGATTATTCTTATTGGCTGGGAGGTAACGCAATATGAAATTGAATCTCTCAAAGAAGAGAGACCAGTGGGCCTGGCGGTGATTTAAACACTGGGCATGATGTAGATACTCAAGAATTTTATGATCCGTATATACGGTAATCTGGTGTTGTGCCCCTTCAAGCCAAGGTTGCCATTCCTCAAAGGCCAATTTGATGGTCAACTGTTCTTTATCCCCGATGCTGTGTTTGCGTTCTGCGGGTAAAAAACATTGGGAAAAGAAAGAACAGGGGTGGAGCGTATGAGTAGTGGAGTATTGACTCAGTTCAGCCCCTACTCCGACGTCGGAGGCGTCGACCTCTACCACAATCGGACGCGTAGGATCCGGATGGTGGAGACATAGTTCCTTAATGAAGGCAGACTTGAGATCCTGAAAGGCAGTCATAGCTTCCGGTGACTACTGAGAGGGGATGGCATCCTTGCGAGTCATGGCCATGAGTGGTGCTGTCAGAGTGAAATAATGGTGAATAAAAGAGCGGTAGTAATTGGCGAAGCCAAGGAATCTCTGGAGACCCTTGAGGCCTGTAGGTTGAGGCCAATCACAGATGTTCTTCAGTTTCTGAGGGTCCATTCTAACCCCTGGCTAGATACAACGTAGCTCAGGAAAGGGATGCTCTCTTGTCTGAATGAGCACTTCTCAAACTTGGCAAACAGTTGATTGTCTCACAACTGCTGAAGAACTTGCTGACCTTCAAAGCACAACAGTTTGGGTAAACTTGGCGATGGCTTTGGCGATGGCTTTGAAGGTCTTGCAAGAAGACTAGAATATCATCAAGATATACAACTACGCACTGGTACAACATATCCCTGAAAACCTCGCTCATCATATTTTGAAATACCGCGGGTGCATTGCACAAGCCAAATGGCATCACAAGGTATTCAATGTGGCCATCGCGGCGGTTTTCCACTCGTCGCCCTCGCAGATATGAACCAGATTATAGGCTCTGCAGAGGTCTAATTTTGAAAAAATCTTTGCTTCTTGAAGCCTGTCAAAAAGCTCTGAGATGAATCACAGTAGATAGCGATCCTTGAGGGTAAATTTGTTTAGACCTCAGTAATCGATGCAGGGGCACAGGGAGCCATCTTTTTTTCCTACGAAGAAAAAACCTGTTCCTGCTGGAGACTTGGAGGGCCAGATGAACCCCTTGGCCAGGTTTTCACGAATGTATTCTGACATGGCAGAGAGAGGTGACACCCAGGCCAAGGCCTTGCCTTCCAGAAGGTCCAGGATGTATGTGGTCTTGGCGATCATGTCTGAGAAGTAAATGGGTTGCAAGCAAAAATGCATATTGCATTGATTCAGGAAACCCCGGCACATGAGAGGGTTCCCTGAGAAGTGTGGCGGTGCTGGCAAGGGTACAGTCAGCAGAGGAACCGGCGAAGAGGTAGAGGTATTGAGCTTCATTGACATGGTAGTGGCAGTCACAGTAGTGTCTAGATGAGAGCTCAGATTGTCTATAGCAGCGGCCACAGGAACACAAAGGCAGGAGTTGTAGACACGTATGGAACTTGTTGAAAAGTGGCTAGCTGAGGGCGAAGGTGGAGCTTAAATACACAGGTCCGATGACATCATCAACCAGAGACGCCCCCGATGTTCCCGCCGAAGAGGCTTCAAAGGCAGGGCCGGTGATGCACGCGTGCCTAGGAAGGCCCGAAGTCGACATGGGTGGCGACGGCGTCCATGTCGCCATGAGGAGTCTCAGGGAACGCAGCGGTGTAGATTGTCCCGTGCCATGAGCAGACCCAGGGAGGGCAGGAGAGTGGTGCAAGAAGTAAGAATATGGGGTCGCAGCCATTTGCGACCGACGGGCATAACACCCTGCCAACTATCGTCCCATCTCCCTCATCACTTTTGCTTCCAAACTATTTGATTGTGCTGTTCACAGCTATTAACGTGACTTTCTTTTATCTCAACCCATTTCTTGATCTATTCCAGTCTAGTTTTCATCCTCTTCATTACACATAAACAGCCCTTACCAAAGAATCTAATGACCTGTTTATAGCTAAAACCATAGGCCTTTACTTAGTCCTTATTCTCCTTGACCAATTTGCTGTTGATCACTACCTACTTACAGCCTTATTCATTTTAACCATTTTCTTATTAAATGAAACTCCCTAAGCTTCTTCTGCCCTGTATGTTTGTATTAATTAGTTTATAAGCTCTACTGAGCAGGGATTGTCTCATATGATTGTTGTACAGCACTGCGTACATCGAGTAGCTTTATAGAAGTGTTAAATAGTAGCAGTAGTAATAGTAGTATCTCTTTAGTTTGTCAGTTTGATCTATTACATCCTCAATCAGTACAGAGATTTCTTTAAATTGCTCAGTATCATTATCATCAAAGAATGTTCACAATATCCTTTGCAGTAATGACCGATACAAGGAAATCAGTTTATCTGCTATTTGCTGTCCTCTCTAAAAACCCTTTTCCCTTGGTCATTTAGCAGCCCATCTGACTCTCTCACAAGCTTTTTGCTTCAAATGTACTTGAAAAAATTTGGCATATTTCTTCTCAAATTCTCTCTTGTTCTATTTTACTAATATTGTATATCTACTTTGACAGTGCTTATGCTCTTGTGTATTTTCTTTAGTTTGGTCTGCTTTCCATATTTTGAACAATGCCCTTCTAGCTTTAACTTCTGCTTTTACCTGACCATTAAACCATGTTGGCAGTCATTTGGTTTTCCTTTGATGTTTTTTAATGCATGAAATTCATTTTATCTGTGCTTGTAAAATGGTATTTAAAAAAAAATGTCCATGCCTCATGCATACTTTAAAACTTTGCAACCACTCCTTTCAGATTTTTCTAAATAATTTCCTCATTCTCCCTTGTTCAAGTTGTATGCCACTGCAGTAGTTTTACTTAATGTCCTCCCTCCATTGATTATGTCAAATTTGATTACTTTCTGAGCGTTATTCCTTAGTGGGCCCACCATCAAGTCATGCATTCTACTGAGGATTAACTCTAAATTAGCTGTCCCTTTCATCAGTTATAGAATCATCTGTTCCATGAAACAGTCACTTATGGCATAAAAAAGCGTAACCTCTCTAGAATATCCGGATGAGACATTGACCCAATCAATATTGGGATAGTTGAAATCTTCTATCATTATTGTCTTACCAAATGAATTTGCCTTTCTAATTTCAGCTAGCATTTCACAGTCTGTTTCTTCATCTTGGTCAGTGGATGGTAGTATATATCCCTGCTATACCCATCACAAATGGATTTCTAGCCATAAAGATTCCATAGTCCATTTTTTTTCTGAAGGATTTTTATCATGTTTGATTCTATGCTGCCCTTTACATGTAGTGCCACCCTTCCACCAATTCGATTTGCCCTGTCACATCAATATAATTTATAACCTGATATCACAGTGCCCCATTGGTTATCCTGAGATTGGCTTCTGAGACACCTGTTTCTTTGAATAATGCCTCACATTGTAATTCTCCAGTCTTACTATTTTTGGGCATTCACTTAAGATATTTTTAAATATATTTTTTATTTGTATTTTTATTTCTATTTGTATTTACAACCTGCTTATTAACAGAAGAGACAGGCAGTTTAGAGTTATTCACTTCTGTGTGCTCTTTAAGATGAATTTTAAAAGCCCAGCATGCTCAATTAGGGGATGCATGAAGAAATCGGGCTTTCATGCTCCGACCATATTTTAAAATGTGCCCATACATTAAAACCCATTGTGTGCACATCTGAAACATTTACAAAAAGGGGTAGAGCATGGGCATCTCAGGGCCTGGCCAAGAGATGTGCATGTTGTTATGTTCACCGGCCATGGGTTCTCGTGGCCATCCTCACCACCTGACCATCCACCTGTTGGGCCAGCCCCAAGCCTCCCTGGCAGCAGTGGGGAGTTGCTACCGCTACTGCCATGCTCCTTATGGCTCTGAGCCAGCTGTCCATCACTGCTGACTCCCCCAGGCTGCCAGCCCAACGATGCAGATCCCCCTCCTTCGTGACTGGAATGCTGCTGACTCGGCCGAGTCCCTCCTGCTTCCAGTGTCCTCCTAGTTGCACGCGTGCCCCTCTCTGTCATTTAAAGGGCCCATGGCAGGAAAATGCACACTGTCCTTCTGAATGACATCACCACTGGAGGACTACTTAAGGTTGGAGCCTGCTTCCAGCCTTTGCCTTCGAAACAGGCCTCCTCGTTCTTTGTGCCCTGCGTGTTGCTGCCGTGAGTTCCTGAGTTCCTTGCCTTCTCCCTTGTTCCTTGGATTGGCTTGGTTTTGACTTCGGAAGGATACTGACCATGAGATATGTTGCCTGCCTCAACACCTGCCTGGAACCTGACCACAAGATACTCCATCTGCCTCGACCCTTGTCTGGAACCTGACCACAAGATACGCCGCCTGCCTTGACCCTTACCTGGGACCTGCTGTCATACTCATCTGCCTTTCCCATTCCCCAGAATAATCCCCAGTTCCTAACAAATCTAAAGCCCTCTTCTCTTCACCATTGTTTCATCCACGTATAGAGATTCTGGAAGTCAGCTTGCTTCTGGGGTCCAGTGCATGGAATGGGGAGTTTAACTATGAATTCAACACTGGAGATTCTGGATTTCAAGATCAGAGGCAGCATGGTTTTACAAGAGGTAAATTTTGTCAGTTGAATCTGAACAATTTCTTTCATTGGGTGCCCAGAGACTTGGATCAGGGGAGACCACTAGATGTAGTGTACTTAAGTAAGGCTTTTGATATGGTGCTGCAAAGGCAACGTATAATAAATTGAGTGCCCTAGTGAATGAATGGGTTAGAAACTGAGTGGGAGGTGACAAAGGGAAGTAGTAAATGGAGTTCCTCCAAGGAGAAGGTTATTATTATCAGTGTTCTGCAGTTATCGTTCATTTTCCTAAGTGACATTGCAGAAGAATTATCAGGAAATATTTGTCTTTTTGCCGATACCAAAATTTGCAAAAGGGTAGAAAGCCAGGAAGGTGTGATAAATATGGTCTAGGGTCTGGTAGCTAAGTTTTAATGCTAAAAAATGCAGAATTATATATTTAGGATGCAAAATCCCAAGAGAAAGGTATAGTATAGGAGGTGAAATTCTTCCAAGCATGAAAGAAAAGTGGGATTTGGGGGTGATCATATCTGGTGATCATAAGATGGCCAAACAAGTGGATAAGGCAAAAGCAAAAGCCAGAAAGAGGAGTGGTGAGCAGAAAAAGGAAGGTGAAATTGTCCCTGTATAGATTTCTGGTGATACCTCATTTGGAATTATTATTTACAATTCTGGAGACTGCACCTTCAAAAGGACATAAACTGGAGTCAGTTCAGAAGATAACTACTAAAATGATCAGTGGTCTTCATTCTAAAGCACATAGGGATAAACTTAAAGATCTGAACATGTATACCCTAGAGGAGAGTGAGATAGGGGATATATGATATACACATCTAAATATCTTCAAAGATTCTATGCGCAGGATGTGTCTCTTTCAATGGAAAGGAAGCACTAGAAAGTGGGGTCATTGGATAATGATGAAAAGAGATAGGCTCAGAAGTAATCTAAGGAAACTTTTATTTACAGAGAGGATAGTGAATTTTTCAAGAGCCTCCCTATGGAGATGGTGGAGACGAGAATTCCTGGAATTCCTGAAAGCATGGGATAAACACAGGGGATCTGTAAGAGAATGGTAGGGATTGTAAAGTTGAATTAGTTAGTTTGGAAGGGCAGGCTAGATAGGCTGTATGGTCTTTTTCTGCCATCACATTTCTATGTTTTAATTTCCTCCCTAAAAGCCTAAATTTAGCATTGAAAACCTTCTCCTACATCTTCCTTTATCATTGGTACACACATATACTATGAAAACCAGCTCCTTCCCAGGACGCCCTAAAATCTGATATGGTACATGAGATTTGTTCCCTTTACCCAGATAGGCATGATACCAAGCGATCCTCACCACTAGCCACCCATCTATCTGCATTCCTAATGATTGAATCACCAACTTCACTGTCTGTTGTGGGAGTCTCAGTTTAGTGGACCCTTGGGCCGACCTGCAGGAGACTGGGAAAAGATGGTCACTGTCTCTAGTATATGGCAGGCCGGGAGGCAGATGTTCTGGCTGGACGTAGAGGAGCTCTTCACCCTGGAAGCTGGTACTCCCCCGGGAGGAGCCCAACCACTGGGACTTAGGTGGCTTCACCCTTGGAAGCCAAAGCCCCCCCCCCCGGGAGGAGCCCGTAGGGGCCCGGCCGCTGGGACTTAGGCGGTAGTGGATCAGGACTGGGAACTGGAACCAGACTAGGACAGTAGGTCAGTACTGTAACAGGGCTCGGTTTCTGGAACCAGGCAGGAACTGTAGCAAGGCTCGGGTACTGGAACTAGGCAGGAACTGTAGCAGGCAAGCAGGAACGGAGCGAATAGCGATGCAGGTCGCTCTGGGGCACAGCGCAACAGGGATCCAGTAGGTAAGCCCGTTGCAAGGCGAAGACTGGGTGGCCATGGCCGGCTTATCAAGGCCACGGTGTCTGACGTCAGGAATTGGGCGGAGTCACCACTGGCGGGAAATGGCCTAGAAAAGCGCCGAAGTGGCGCGCGCGTGCCTAGAGACAGGGCATCCACAGAAGGCTTCCCGGCGGCGCAGCCCTCGCAGGGACGCTGCCAAACAGGCCAGGAACTAGGCCAACGAAAGCGGGAACAGGTCAAGGAACGCGGAGGTAAGGGTCTGGTCGCGGCGCTCGCGGCCAGAACCGCAACACTGTCAGTCATAATCTACATATTCTACATAGCATACTTCAGTCTAAGATCAATAAAGGGATTTGCCTCAATTTTTGCTTTGCACTTGTATTTCATTCATATTCAAGCAATAATAGGACAGTCCAAAATCTTTAATAAAAATGGCAATATAATACATATGATTATTCAACATTTCTATCCCACTCCTCCCTTTTACCTTCATCTGCCATTATTTCCAATACATACATGTTCCACTTTTAAAGCAATCACAATTAAGCAAAACCTCTTCCCCAAACCATCAACAATTATTATTATTATTTTTTTTTTAGAAAAATCATATTTGTTACTTTGCACCCTAAATTCTTCTTTGTCTATGAAAGGCAAATTTTAAAACTTATTTCTGCATATAAAGAACTGCTTTACTTGCAAATATGTTTTTTTTTTAATAATATTGACCACCTGATATGTATATAAACTTACTTGTGTATGTCATGTTCACACACAAGTTTACCCAAACTGTTTAGAGGCTTTCCAGGTACAGGGTTGGGGTGGACTGGTCACCTAGGAGCACAGTTTTTAATTTGAAAAATTATGCACACAGGTTTATGTGGAGAAATTATGTGCTCTGGACAGCAGGCTTAAATTACGGAGTTACTTTGGATGTGAAAACTTTCAAAGTAAATGTACATGTATACATTCCCTTTGAAAAGTTGCTCACGATGTTACAAAGTTATCTTCATGGTGTGTTGCATTGTGAATATCACTTTTTATTTTATTTTTTTTTTTGGGGGGGAGGGGGGTCATACAGAAAATCTTCCAAGCAATTAAAAGAAAGAACTGCAA